>NC_052360.1:4502239-4875406 GCF_009727055.1 Benincasa hispida | reverse complement strand
TATTGTTATTGTTATTATTTAGTACATTATTTATTATTATCGTTATTATTAATTTTTTTGCCGTAATTGTTTGAGATGCCCAAAGTTGGTTAGGGGATGGTAGCAATTAGCAGGAAAAAAAAAAAAAAAACCCAAAGATATATTGTAATTTAGATATGTTACTATGTAATTTAGATGAGTTGGTGAAATGGTTACTCAAACTGATTTTTTTTTTTTTTTTTTTTTTTTACTCAAGTAGAACTTGACGATGAAGAAAATTGGCAATTTGTAAATATAATTTTCAAAGTAATTAGATTAGAAATTTGAATGGATGGAAACAAATGACTGAAATATTTGTATTTTGACAACATTTAAATTAAATATTTGAAAAATTAAATCAAATACACTGAATGAATGACCAGAAAATTAACATCTTACCTATATTTTATAACTCAATAAAAAATAATTAATTATTTATTTTAATTTAATAGCAAAATTAAAGATCAAGTGTGACAGTCGTAATCATGTATCAATATCAATTCAAACTTTGTAATTTGATTAAAATTATATATCTTCATATTTATTTACCCATTATCATAATCGTTAAGTAATAAAACTTTGGTTAAATTTTCTTTGAAGAAAAAGTTTAGTTAAGAATTTTGAAAAATTGTCAAAAACAACACTCTATAGTTTCTACATCATAAAAATAGTACACTTTTGTAAAACTCGTTTAAAGAGTTTTTCTCAATTCATCTTGCTCGAGCTCGGCCTCGAGATTTAATAAAAAAAAAAAAACTGGAAAAATAAGTTTGCTCAATGTGCTGATTGATTTTGAACACAATTACCACTATGCCCTCATATTATATTAAAATATGGTTGTTATATAATTTTTTATAAACCAATTAATTGGCTTTGCTTTACAAGTTTTGCACCAATTTTTTCGGAGACCAAAAACTAGAAATAGAAGGTATATATGTCAATCCTTACCTTTGTAGTTATGTTGGTTTGTAAAATAAATGTTGTTTGCTTAGGAAAAGTCGTCTAAATTTAAATATTTCGTCTGAGATTGGTACTATTAGCCCCGACGTTAAGAATGAATGGATACATCTTGGGTGAAATAATATCAGCTTCCAATGAGATGGATGGTTTTACCTGAGATTTTAATGATTTTTAGTAACTTTTTGGTACATCTGTTTGGTTTTTTTTTTTCTTCAGGAAACCTTGAATATTAGTTTGCTTAGGGGGCGAATGGAAGGAGAATTGAGAAAGAATATTTAGGAACAATTGAAAGGTTTAGTTGTAGACGTCGGAATAACGCATGAAGATTTATTGTGGCAAATATATAAAATAAGTGGGACAAATTATGGTATAAGATGGGATGTTCAATACGGAATTTGTATATGATGTGTATTTTCATAGATTCGAATGTGAATATTACCATAGAGGATGTAGACATATCTGAGATCGATGCTGGCATTGTTCATGTAGAATCACCCAAGGACCAACATCCGATGGCAATAGAAGTTGAGTTAACGTTCAACCTAGAATAACAGATTGACGACGGACCGTTGAGTGTTTCTCCTCAGATGGGAACAACATGTTTCTCCCTAGATGGGAACAACATATCAAATTCGTCGAGAAATAGTTAGAAGTGTGCAATTTGGGTACCAATGTCATATATAACCATAGAGACACAAAAAGCTAAACTTAGGGGACAAAAAAGCAAATGAAACAACCACAAAATTAGACCAAAAAACATGCAAATTGCCTTAAATCTCGGGCCATATTCGGCGAGAATAGGCCCTAAGATTGAATATCTCGAGCTCCTATCACCGGTCGATCACTTTCAATCTCGGGAGATATTAGATGAATCGGGACATCTTCATCCAATCTCGACCGAGATTCAAAGTGAAATCGGACGAGATTACGCTTAAATGACCTGAAATCCAGATTACACAGACAATGTACAACTAACTAATAAATTAATGTTCATGTAAATATAAAAACACAACAGATTTTTCAAATTTTCACGTTGCTTCTAAACCCTAATGTCAAAATAAAATATTTAACTAAAACGAAGAGATTAGTGAAATACCTTTCCTGTAATGAATGGAACCAACAACGAATCGGTACAAAATCACTTTGAGAATAAAAAAACTGTAAAGAAGAACAAACACGAGACATTAGTGGGAATCGATGCGTGCAAAAGGTGTACTAAATTGGTGCATGAAGAAGCTAATGCATCAAGGGTTTTTTCGTCCTTTCATGCCACTACTCTATTTAAAGTGGTAATGTTACACTTAAATCTCAAGGTCGAGCTCGGGCCAAAACTCTTTAAACGAGTTTTCCAAAGGTGTGCTATTTTTATAGTGTGAAAATTAAATATGGTTATTTTTGACAAATTTTCAAGAAGAAACGTGAGAAATTAGTGGAAATCGGTGCATGCAAAAGGTATACTAAATCGGTGCATGAAGAAGTTAATGCATCAAAGGTATTTTTGTCCTTTCACGCCACTACTCTATTTGAAATTGTAACGTTACACTTAAATCTCGAAGCCGAGCTCGGACGAGATGGCCCAAGAAAGAACTCTTTAAACAAGTTTTCCAAAAGTATGTTATTTTTGTAATGTGAAAACTAAATAGGGTCATTTTTTACATTTTTTCAAGAATTTTGGTCTCAATTTAAGTTTAATTTCAATGATGGCTGAAAAAAAATAATTACTTTAAATGACACAATTGTTATTGATATTTTAAAAAATAGTAAGATTATATTGGTAAATAAATCAACTCATTTTACTATATTTAAAAATAGTCAAAAAAAAGATCCCTTTGAAATTTATTCTTAGAAAGTTAGTCTTAATTTATTCTCAAATTTTTAATAGTTTTAGTTCCAAACTTAAAATTGAATTAAACATCATAAATTATCTTCAAGCTATTTTTGTTAGTTTTAAAAAAAAAGAGTTGTGGTCAAAGTAAACACAAGACATGTACTACCTTTTTGAGATTTGATTTTTCTTAAAAATAAAAAATAAAAAATCAACCATAAATCTAAATACAATAAAGTAACACATTTAGCCAACCTATTGTCATCAACATATTAGTTTTTAGATTAACTTATATGTTTCAAACAATGTTCAAAATGTCGATATCGACGTCGATCAAAATGTCAAGGTCTCAATTTTATAGAAATGTTGATTAAATAAAAAAAAAATGTCAATGTTGATACATATTTTTAAATTTTTTTTAATTATAAAAATATTTAAATTTTATAAAACAAACTTGGTACACTCTTCAAATAACTTTAAATAGTTATTATTAATATTAGGCTCATTTTAACTACACTTGTTTTGCTTATTTTATCTTATATATCATTGATTTTTTAAGTTTTAATGAAAATTTGATTTCCCCTTCAGTCGATGTAAAACAAATGTACATGTAAAAATATTGATAAGGTTTTGTCCTCTGGAAATACATTATTATGACTTCATTTTTTTCCCTAAAAATTTACTATCTTCTACCCTTTTGACTGCTTTAACATTAAAGTGTGTCACATCAATGTGTAATTATCTCTTTTGCACGTCATATTTTATCCAAATTATAAATCATTGTATTTTATAGTGACACATGATGGTTGAGTGAATTTCCCTTAGCTAGAATTTGCCATCCACAATTACTATACTATTGTCACTATTAAATAAGACTAACAATAATAGCTTAGTATCAAATGACTTTTACTTATTTTGGTTACATTTTTATTAGTACAATTGGATATTTGGAATGAAATCATCGACTTTAAAATGTTAGTTGAAGTACTGCTAAGCTAGGCTTGAGTATTTTAGGTAAGAAATTTGCTCATTCACTTATTGGCTATTCAATATTTCCGAATAAATTTGAATAATGACTAAAATGTAAAATTAATGAATAAGGCTCCATAGTTATTTCGCAGTGGGAAGAAATAAATAATATGCATACAAATAACAACATTAAAAAACCACGTTATTTATTTATTATAACTTCGTCGGTGCAAAACCTTCAACAACAAAACTGTACGATTATCGGATAAATAATAAGGTTAAAAATCATTTTTAGTCCCTAATTTTTTTTGTCGATAGAAGTAACAATTTGATATCTGAATTTTGATTTCTAACAATTTAATTTTTATATCAACAATTTTATAATAATTTAGTTCATAAATTTATTATATAATAATTTTTTTTATACTTCAAAATTTGTAGAAGTTCATAATATAATAAATTTATGAAAATAATATATATATATATATAAGGTCAGTATAGTAGAAGTTAATAATAAGGTAATGAGATTTCATAAATAAACCGTTAAACTAATTAGAGACTCAATAAGTTTATAAAATACAAAACCTTATATGACAAAATATTACAAATTGACATGTAACTTTAATATTTTTTTTTAATGCTAGAGACTAAATTGTTATAATTTTATATTTATACGTTGCTCAAATAACTAAAAATAAATAAATAATGAAATAATGAAATTCCAAACCCCATTTGGTAACTATTTCGTTTTTTGTATTTGATTTTTGAAAATTAAATCTATTTCTTTTCTATGTCTTATAGTAATACAATAATTAAATTCTTAACCAAATTACAAAAAAAAAACAAAAACAAGTTTTGAAAATGGTTGTTTTTAAATATAGAAAAATAAACTAAAATATTTATAAAATAGAAGTCTATCAATGTCTATCATTGATAATTCGAAAAATTTACTATATTTTGTAAATATTTTCAACAATTTTACCATTTGAAATAATTTTTCTTTATTATTATTATTATTTTGGTTTATTTTTTACACCACCAAGAGTAGATAATAAAGTAAAAAATATAGAATTACTAATAATATGTAAATGTAATTTTTTTAAAAATAATAAAAAATCAAATGGTTAAGTCCAAATGTTTTGTGTAATTAATAATCGGCCCCACAATTCGTAAAACTTTCTTCGTCTCCATTTAATTTAACCAATCCAAAAAATGCTTCACAATCATCACACTCTGTAGCTGTGCCCTGTGGGTTTTTCCCCTTTCCTCTCCATTATTAGTTTACCGTTTTTCTCACTCTCTTCAGTTATGTTTATTCATTAATCACTCTTTCCCTTCAATCCCCATTTTCCCTCTGCGTATAACAGTCACAAGCGCCATAGCTTCACCAACAACCACCTTCTTCTTCTTCTTCTTCAGAGCTTCAATGGCAGCACTGGTTTGAAAGCGCTTTTACCCTTTTCCTTTTTACAAGTCTATTTAGGCAATCATAACTTTTCTGCTCCTGCTTTTTTAGATGCTTTTTTAGCTACCCTTTACTTTGTCTGAGTTCATTTGAATTTGATACCCATCGTGCAATTTGTTCCAGAGAAATCATTGCACTCACCCAGTACCTATCGTCCTGCATTTTGAAATTTCTTGTTCAGATTTGTGAACTACTTTTGCCTTTTTTTTTTCACCTTCTTTTCTTTTGAGCGATGGGGTAGTTGTTTGTTGTTGCTTGCATTTGTGAGGGTCTCTCTTATGGTGTTTGTTTTAGATCTTAAGCTAATAATTTGGCTTTTGCTCTGTTTTCTAGGAAAAATGTATTTTATTTTGTTTTTCTTTCCCCCTTTCTCGTTTATTGTAGTTCTGGGATTCCTTCAAATTCCAGCAAAGCGAATGACTGAGTAAAGAACAAAAAGAAGCTTGGTTTGGAGTGAGAAGGACTCTATATGATTTCTGAAATATAATAAAACCCTTTTTTGACTAAACTTCAAAAATTCAAACCCTGTGAGTTTTATCGACTTTTCTCGACAATGTCTTTGGAATCTGGTTTTTCCATTTCTCTTTTCCTTCACATTCTCTTCTCCCTTTTTATATTGATTTCAAATTTGTCTATCTAAACTATTTCGCTTTTCTTTTTCCTTTTTCCATCTTCTGGGTTCAATATAGTTTAAACCATAGACGCGCTGAGAGCGAAAGAAGCTCTTGCAGTTGCAGCAACATCTCGTTCTGTGCTCTACAGACCTCTAATGGAAGCTCTGTGGATTTTCAGCTTCGTTTTGGTTCTGGGGTTGGTTTTTTCGCCAATTAATGGCGACCCAGTTGAAGACAAGCAAGCTCTGCTTGATTTTGTTAAGAATCTCCCTCACTCTCGCTCTCTTAATTGGAATGCGGCTTCCCCGGTTTGTCATTACTGGACTGGTATAACTTGCAGTCAAGATGAATCTCGTGTTATAGCCGTTCGATTGCCCGGAGTTGGCTTTCATGGCCCGATTCCGGCGAACACTCTCAGCCGGCTGTCAGCGCTGCAAATATTGAGTCTCAGATCCAATCGTATAACGGGGGATTTCCCTTTGGATTTCTCGAATCTTAGTAACTTGTCTTATCTTTATCTTCAGTTCAACAACTTCTCTGGGCCATTGCCTTCTAATTTCTCTGTCTGGAAGAATCTCACCTTCGTGAATCTCTCTAATAATGGCTTCAATGGCCGTATTCCTTATTCGCTTTCTAATTTGACAGCACTTACGGGTTTGAATCTGGCAAACAACTCTCTCTCAGGAGAAATACCTGACCTCCAAATTCCCAGATTGCAGGTTCTGGATTTGTCTAACAACAATCTGAGTGGGAGTGTGCCTCAATCTTTACAGAGATTTCCAAGCTCTGTATTTGTAGGCAATGACATATCCTTTGCAAGTTCTTTATCAAACAATCCTCCCGTACCCGCGCCATTGCCCGTGTTTAATGAAAAGCCGAAGAATGCTGGGGGGCTTGGAGAAGCAGCATTGTTAGGAATTATAATTGCTGGTGGTATTTTGGGGCTTCTGGCATTTGGCTTTCTATTCCTTGTTTGCTTTTCAAGAAGGAAGAGAGAAGATGAATATTCTGGGGATCTTCAGAAAGGCGGAATGTCGCCGGAAAAAGTGATATCAAGGACTCAAGATGCAAACAACAGATTGGTTTTCTTTGAAGGGTGTCATTATGCTTTTGACTTGGAGGATTTGTTGAGGGCTTCTGCTGAGGTCTTGGGGAAGGGAACTTTTGGTACTGCATATAAAGCAATCCTAGAGGATGCCACCACAGTTGTTGTTAAGAGGTTGAAGGATGTAAGTGCTGGGAAACGCGATTTTGAGCAGCAAATGGAGATTGTTGGCAGTATCAGGCATGAGAATGTGGTTGAATTGAAGGCTTACTATTATTCCAAAGATGAGAAGCTGATGGTTTATGATTTCTTTGGTCAGGGAAGTGTCTCGGCCATGTTACACGGTATGTTACCATCACAATTCTCAACTATGTAGCTTGTGTCAACTGCTGATGATTGTAGTTATCATTTTTCACGCTTGCCATGACCATGTTCTTTACTCTACTCAAGATTAGTACTAAAAATTACAATCCTTCATAACATACTCTACTTTGTTACAGAGATAATATTCTAAGTTGAGAGTTCGCCTAGCAAGTTGTGAACATTCAGTGTTAGTTCATTAATTTGGCATTCTTTTACTGGAATGGTTTCTTGGATTGCAGAGAAGGTTTAGCCTTACTCTATGATCAGCTGCCAAAGATTGTACTCTTGGTCTTGGGGCAATATAATGTCCTAAAATCTGTTGCTATGAACACAAATTTATGAACAAAGTTGGAGGTCTATTCTCCCAACAGTAGTTTTCAATATGTTCCGAATGTCTTTGCTTGTTTCTTCTCTGAGTGATGAATGCTGTTTTCTTCAGGTAAACGTGGAGAGGAAAAACCCCCATTAGATTGGGACACTAGACTGAGAATTGCAGTTGGTGCAGCACGAGGAATAGCCCGTGTCCATGCTGAAAACGGCGGGAGGCTTGTCCATGGAAATGTGAAATCCTCAAACATCTTTCTGAACTCTCAACAGTATGGATGTGTGTCTGATCTTGGACTAGCAACTATAACAAGCTCACTCTCTCCACCTATATCCCGTGCTGCTGGTTACCGAGCCCCAGAAGTGACAGACACTCGCAAGGCAACACAAGCTTCAGACGTTTTCAGCTTCGGTGTGGTGCTCCTCGAGCTTCTAACCGGAAAGTCACCAATTCATGCGACAGGTGGTGAAGAGATTGTCCATCTGGTTAGATGGGTTCATTCAGTTGTCCGAGAGGAGTGGACAGCTGAGGTATTTGATGTAGAGCTGATGAGGTATCCCAACATAGAGGAAGAAATGGTTGAGATGTTACAAATAGCCTTATCATGTGTGGCCAGGATACCAGATCAGAGACCCAAAATGGCGGAAATTGTGAAGATGATTGAAAACGTTCGACCGATGGAAGCCGAGAATCGACCTTCTTCCACGAACCGATCTGAAAGTTCAATGCTGCCACAAGCTGTTGAGACAGAAAATTCAACCTCTTAGTAAGTTGTAGCCAATTTGTTCTTTTAGTTCTTACCTCTCATATTTAGTATTTTGCCAAGCTTTACGTTTTTTTTTCTTTTAGATTTGAATCTCGTCTTCAGATTCTAGTTTTGCAACAGTTTATGAACTCAACTGTTAAATTTATTTTTCTTCAACTTGATTTGAGTTGGCTGAAGAAATTCAAATCATATGAGCTTGTTATGTAGCTGCAATCAGAGGCCAACAAATGGCAAGATTTTCCAATTGTTCACAAGAAAAGAAAATTGAGATTATATACATGGACTTCCTATAGGTTTCACCCTTTGAAATGGGTTAATAAAACATGTTTAATAAGATTATTCAAACCAAATTTATAAACATATAAAGGCTTTAATCTAGTTATATTCATGTTTTTTTTTTCTTATCAATAAAAAAGTAAATAAAAATAGAAAACAATATATTTATATTCATCTTAATGAGGGAATGGGTTTTGTGAGGACCCAATCAGAAGGGGACAACAAAATTTCAGTCTATTCAATGGTTGGAGATAAAGTAAAGATAAGATTTTTCTTTTCCTTTCTTTGAATCAGCTTTGTCCTTCTCAGAGGGGGAAAAAAAAGTTTTCTTTTAAGTACATGTAAAATGCCTTCCCCACTTTCACTCCCACTAAATCCTAACTTTGTCACTGTCTCTAAATTTATAAAATATTAATTTTCTTTAGAATTTAATTCATATTTCATTAGACTTTGGAGGAGTATAGTTTAGTTGGCTTAAGAGTATTAACTCTCATCCTTATTTGACTTAAAGAGTTCGAAGGTCTTACTCTTAAAAATATAAGACAAAAATTGCCATTTAAAAAAGGACAACGTTTTAAAGAAGATACCTAAAGTGAAATTGGTTTTTTAATTTTTAATTTTTTAAAAAAGAGAATATATATTAGATAGAGACAAGGATTTGTAACTTTTAAAGATGGAAAAATAGAGAATGCATCTTTGACTCAACTCAAGCCATAACATTTATTCAATTTTTTTTTTATAGGAAAGAAAGAAACATAAAAGAATATTCCAATTTAGAAAATTCAAATCCTAGAGAGAGTGTTTTGAACTTCAAAGTCAGTCTAGAGAGTCAACCATAAACTTGGGTTTGGAGAAGAGATAATTTCTACATTAAAATAATTAATTTTGTAACTCTGTAGATTATTTTTTTTTCTATTTGGTTGTCATAATGCAACAATTATTTGTATAACCATTAAGTAAATAATCAAAATATTTTTTTTTTCAGGAAAAAAAAAGTTAATTATGAGCCAAAGATAAAGAAAATCTTTTTGTAATTATAAGCTTTTTTTTTTTTGGAGACTTTGTAATTATGAGTTCCATGTGGCAGCTGTTATTAATCATTGTTTCAGAGTAAAGTTTAGGGTGAATAATTAGGGGTTTGAAAATGAAAAGAGAGAGTAATTAATAATTATGATGAAATCTTTTTCTTTTTTTACTTATTATGGAAACAAAAGAAATCATTTCGTTTTCATTTGTCAACTAAGCGATGAAGTACTAGTGAAAGGTAGGGTTGGTAGTGGAGTAGGGTAGAGGTGGTGATGCACTTCCCATCCCTTCTTCGTGCGGATTTTTAATCCCGTCTCCGCCCCATTCTCCATTTCAAGGAGTTGGAGAATTCCAGTTCGGGGATCGAGTCCCATGGAAAAAAAATTCTCGTTTATTATTTTTAATTTGAAATTAACAAAATTTTTATATTTATATTGAAATGATACACTTTTTAGTTAACAAGTTGATATTATTAAAATATTTTAATATTTCTTTAATTTAAAATTTAATAAAAAGTTAAAAGTTAATTATATTATGAAATGAAATTAAAAAAAAGTAAAAAAACAAAAACAAAGAAAAATAAAAACAAAAAAGTAGCTCGATATATATATTAAAAAATTTTAAAAATTATTCAGGGCGGGGATACCCTTTCCATCTTCGCATTGTTCTTGGTTCGGAGACTCATTTTAGATCCCCGATTAAACTGGGGATTTTCTATCCCGATCGAAGCATAGACCCGACCCTACGTAGATTTTTGCCATCCCTATTGAAAGGTGAACGTTCAACCTTGAGAATTAAGAACAATATCAATTTAATATAATCAAAAGCATCTGTTATCTAAAAAACAATAAAAACAAAAACAAAAAGAATGTTAAATTACAGAATTTATTCACATTAAAAGAGTTGGATCTCTCTAGATTGTTTGTGTTTTTTTAGTTTAATAATATGTTGGATGAAATTTAAGAATACGACATTTGATTTTGGATGAGAAAACTACTACTTTAAATCCTGGATTTAAGTTTTAATCTAAATCGTTTCTTATAGATGTAAGATTGAGATACAATAACAATTAATCTACAACCAATAGCAAATAATTTGCATAAATGAAAAACGAGCATTTAAATTTTAACAAAGTATTCAATTAATTAAATCATAAATACCTATGACTACGTCAATCCCTAAGAACTATGAATTTAACCACATATATTGGTGAAATAAACATAAAATCCTAGGCTAAAATGTACAGCAAAACAACAAAAAAATTTGTGAGAAGACAAATCAGTTGCATCTCCAATATCTCCATGATCTTGAGCTTCGGAAATTGATCATTTTCTAAGCTCCAAAGCCTGTTCAATCTTTTCTCAATTTTAATCTTGTTTGTAGGTAAAAGTTTTTAAGAAAATATTTTCTTTTGTACGCTCCAAAACTATATTTTTGTAAAAAATGGCAATACTAGGATGCTCAAGACAAATGTCTTAATTCTTTTCTAAGAGATGTATGATTATAAATAAAAAAAACTCACGACGTTGAGACTTTGTAAGTACCATCTTGATACTACATACGAGAGCGATAGAAATATTGCACGTGAGTGTGTCTTTGATTATTTTATTTCTCACACATTGCTTGATTTCTACCAAAGAAATAATTATGTATGTAAAGTTAACTAATGAAGCATAAAAAAGAGCAACAATTAAGCCCTATAAATAGAATATGTGCTATCATTCGTCGAAGACATAATGCTTTAGTTAGTTGAGTCCGGTCGATCTTTTTAGTTTCTAAATTTCGGGACATAGTTGGCTTGAAGAATACGAGTTCAGGCAGTGGAATTGCTAATTCCACTTCTTGTTTAATCCAAAAAGTTTGTGAGTCTCACGACCAAAAATAACTTCTTGCATTGTGGATCTTATGACTAGATAACACTCCAAATTAAACAACTCTACTTCTTGCACTGACACTTCTAAAGAATTTGGAATGTAAGTCCATGTCATTTATATATACATTATATTTAACATGACCCTTATAATAATTAGGATAATAAGTGATGATTTGACACAACACGATCCAAATTCGTTGCTAGCTAGATAATGAATGATGGGACAAACAAATGAAATAAAGATTAGACCAAATTTTCTTGATTCACCTACATTCGTACTATTTTGTTACCACAAGTTTTCAAATTATCACTTAAACATGATTTCAAGACCAAATAAATATGTATAAAATATTTTTTTAGTCCCTAAGGTTTGTTTACCCTTTTTAAAAACATAAGAGACTAAATGAAAACTATACAAATATCTATGAAGCCGAGATACTTCTGATTGTGCAAAGAATCGATATCAGATACAGATATACAAATACATGATTTGAAGCATATGATTTTTTTTAAAAAAATTCAAATATGCGTACATGTTTTTCAGATACGTGTAGCAAATATGCATGGGAGATACGCTGGGTCTTTTTTTTTTTCAAATTTAAACCCAACCACTTAAAAAATCCAACCCACAATCCATTTTATTTAATTGCGTGTTTTGAAATAATTTTAAAATCATCAAAATCATTTTTTTACCTTCTTAAAATCACTCGGAAACACACTTTTAATTACTCAAAATTAATTTAGTTTTCAATTTTACACTTTTAAATGCAATTTTCATATCATCAAAGTTAGTTTTAAAGAATTAAACATATTTCACGGTGATTTTGAAAATGACAAAAGTAATTTTAGTTTTAAAGAATTAAACATATTTCACGGTGATTTTGAAAATGACAAAAGTAATTTTAACCTTTTTAAAATCACTCCCAAACATAAAAGTGTACTTAAATCGAGCAATCCAAACAAAATAAATTAAAAATGATAAAACATAAAAAGTTAAAAGAAAAAACCTGAAACGTAATTAAATTTTCATTCTGTTCTTCTCTCACTATTTAAATCATGATTCACACTCATCTTCATTCTTAACTTCATTCTTCAATGTTCATATTCTCCGCTTCTTTCTTAGATAGTCGCTCAACCACCGCTCAACATTATTGAATTTTTTTCAAGTTTTCACTCTTTTCTTGAATTTATTTTAATATAATTTAAAATAAGTATTATAACAATTAATTGAGTATCATTATATATACACACGATTATATATAATAACATATTTTTAACGTATTGATATTTTAATATTTTAGGATTGACTTATTCTATTGTATTCATATTCTGTATCTGTATTTATGTTTGTACTTCTTAGACAAATATAATAACGAGGAAGATGAGGGTTTAAAACAAATATTTAGCGAAATAAAATTAGTAAATATATTGGTGGTGGGGTCCACATGAATTAGACCAATCAGCTAAAGGAGTCTACGGAGTACACAGTACACTGCCCCCACTGTATTGTTATTTTATTTTATAGTTTTTTGGGAATATATAAAGTGGTTTTTGTAAAAAATGTAAATCCTCTCTTTTTTTTTTCTCTCAGGCAAAACAACAAACACGCAGGAGGATCTCAAGGTGAGCTTTCTTTTTTTCTATTTCTTTCTTCTCTTCGCTTCGCTGCTTGTATTTTCTGCTGTATTCATTCATTCATTCCTTTGTTTTCTTCTATTCTTTCTCTGTGATTCTCAACTCCAAACGATCTGTAGAGGTTCAACACTTTTGGATTTTGGTGATGGCTTCGAAGCGGATCTTGAAAGAGCTCAAGGATCTCCAGAAGGATCCTCCTACGTCTTGCAGTGCAGGTTTCTTCTCTTTCTCCTTCTCATCAACTATTTCCTGCCTGATTTCCACTGCTGGTATTAGAACAATTCAATATCTATTTGTTTGATTTATGTTTTCTGGAAAACTGGAACGAGTTCTGTTCGGTGTTTATGATCTTCCTTCTAGTCCTTGTTTTAGTGTTTTTTTTAGCGCGAGTGAGCGAGGATAGATCGTGTTATTCTACGTCTTTAGCTTTGGACATTAATTGAGAGTTCTGATCTTTGATTTGTCCTTAAACAGTGCTGTATTTGCTACGGGATCATAGTAATACGCTAATTAGTACTAGCATATGATCCTTATGCATGTTTGCGATTGTGCAGATGATAAATCTATAAGTTTGGCTCGGGTATCGTATTTGTATGAATACTATTGCTGAGCTTGTTGCCAGTTTCCGTGTATATTCTTGTAGGTTTAAAATTAAACCTCTTTCTATTCTTACTCATTGATTTCAAGAATAATACCAAACAGATAGAAGAAAGAATGAGTCAGAGGGAAATCTTTCTGTATTTCATTGCCAAATATAATCGCAGCAGTTTCCAAGAGTATTTATGGACAAGATAACTCTCCAACTGATATGACTAATGCATAATCTTTCTCTAACTAATATGGACGCATCAAACAGAATTTCAAAAGTAGAATATTAAGAACAAGTAAATTTAAGTTAAAATTTCATTTATTATTTAATTTAACGTAAATATATTTGAAATCTAATAGACCAACACTTGATCCGCTAACACTTCAAGTGAATGAAAAAAATACACCATTGATGTCGTTATAGGTTAAATAATAGATATAAAAATGAATGCTAGGAATAAAATAATATATGAAAGTATATGTTGGTCTTATCCAAAAAAGCTTTTATCACCCTCCAAATTTCTTATTGGGGATCTTATCCAAAATAAAAAATAAAAATTCTTACTGGGGAATAAGAACCAACTTTGATCTTACTGATAAATCTATAGTGCAATTCTATGCACCATGACCTTCTTCATTAGTGGAACTGTCGAGTAAGTTTTGTGCTTTTTCATCTTTTTTAATTGAAGAATTTATGTTGATTATTTTGTACTTCAGTTGGCATAACTAATCACTAATGGTTATAGAATTGTGTTCACTTGATTTAATAGTCTGTTCAATGAAAATCTCTAGGCCCAGTAGCTGAAGACATGTTCCATTGGCAAGCAACAATTATGGGCCCTCCTGACAGTCCTTATGCAGGAGGAGTGTTTCTTGTCAACATTCATTTCCCTCCAGATTATCCGTTTAAACCACCCAAGGTACTTACAATTGATATGCTCCATTTACATGACATCTCTCTTTATGAAGAATACGAAGATCTCTACCCAACTGAAATTACAAGAAAACCAAAAAACTTGACATAACATCTCGTTAAGGGAAATTATAAACCTAACCTCACACAAGGAACTTGCTAAAATGTTTCCCTTACACGACTCTTAAAGAAACCTCCTTGAAGAACTTTTTAGAGTTTTCCCCTAAGAAATAAAATTTCTAATTATCTGCATCCTTTAGCATTTTTTTTTTTTAAATTATATCAAGTGAGCTAATGGACAGTTGTTCTGTCCCTACTAATGCATCCTTTAGTGTGGTTTCCCTTTGGCTTTGTTCTGCTTTTCACTTGGAATTGGTGATAAAATAGCCTCTTGTTTCTTTAAATAATCTAGAAGACTAAACCACAAAGAATTGTAGAGGCTTCCTTTTTCTTTTCACTTAGAAATGGTGTTAAAATAACCTCTGGTTTCTTCAAAATAATCTAAAAGACCATCCCACGAAGAATCCTTTTGACTGCTGATTGAAATCTAACTTCCCCAAGTTCCAAAGGGAGAAAAATCCATGCTTTCCTCACGCTTTGCTTTGCAGTATCCCCAAAACCAGCAGCTTCTTCTGCGTGAGGAATTGCCAAGTTCTCCTTTTCCAAGTCTTCTCTTTGGAATAAAAATCCGAGCCTTTCATTAATGCTAGAACCTCCTCATTCTTTTCCTCTTCTGTCTCCGTAGAAATTTCGTCCTCAACTTAAGAACTCCCTAGTACTTATCTGTATGCTTCAATGTATTCAAACTATTTTTGTTTGATCTTTTAGAGACAAAATGCGAACCATTTACATCGTTAGATGTTTCGGATAAATTTTTAATAGTGCCATTTTGATTTTTTTTGCTGTTTATATAATATAGTTTCACCATGTATTTAAAATCAAGAAGAAAGAGAAAAGAGAGTTTTCCATTCAATGAGCCTGGTAAGCCGGCAAACATGTAAACTATTTAACAATTTTGCCTTGAGATCAAACATTGATTTATCTGAGCAATCTTTCACTTTTTTACTGTAAATGCTTTGAGTCATCGTTCAAAATTGAACTATTGCTATGAGTCCCCTCCGCATCTTTCCGCCACGTGCACATACACACACCACCACCACCACCACCACACATTGTGGGGTGGGGGTGGGCAAGAAATTTGGAGAAATACTGAAAAATAAAAATTATGCAGAATGAAATTATATTAAATGGTTAGAACCTATTGTTCAACATGGAATCTCATTTACTAAATAGATGCGAATGAGCTAAAACTAATATTGCATAGATTAATTGCATTTGCAGTGGTATGTTGCTTTCAAAGTGTTTTCGGTTCTACTTCTCATTAATGGCACTCCTAGAGTAGAATTTCTTGCAATTTTGGATAACAGACATACCTACGCCCCCTCCCTGTCTCAGTGACTAATATTCTTGGGATGGGAGACTAATTAACAAAGGAGTCCATAATTTTCCTGTTTGAAGTAGTCCCAAGCAGGGGGAGCCAGAGACATCAAGTTTTGGTCAGTCATTTTGAAGATGACAGAGTTGCTTTTGCTTTGAAATGTTGGAAATCGGGAAAATTTATCAAGATCCTTCCTTTTTTTAAGGTGGTTTTTGGCTTAAGTGTAACATGGAATCTTCCACAAGTTTGAATTCGTTGGCTGAAACTTGGCCTCTGAATTACCTTGGCTTTCCCCTCAGTATTTGTCCCAGGAACATAAGGCCAATTGCAACTAACCATGGAAATGCTCCAAGTAATTAGTGGAGGATTGCAAGGGTTGGCGACCTAACAAAATGGCAAAGTGGCATTTGGGATTTCTCTTTGAATTGCCAGCAAACTTGGCAAAGTGGCATTTGGGATTTCTCTTTGAAATTTGTACTCTTTGGCATCACCTAATTGCCAGCGAACTTGGTAATGATCATTTGCGGTAATTCAACCGCTCTAAGTACCTAAAAAGTGTCGAAAGTCCCTCTTTCTCTATAGCTTATGCAAGGACTTGGTTTGGCGGATGAATGAATGTTCTTTCCAGTGGTGGTGGATGGATGTTAAATTTAGGGAGTACCCTGTGGCCATTGGAATCTTTCCTGGAACTTATGAAAGTTGATGTTGAAGAAATAGGCTTTCCAATGTCTGACCAAACTCTGAAGAAGATAGAGTGAAGTGAGCTGAGTTCAGGGTTAATTTCCTGTAAATAGACATGAACCAGAGAAGTAAAACTCTTATCCTTTGTAGGTAAAACACAGCAATGCAAGATCACCTTTTGATCCTCTGCACCTTTGCCTCTTGATTTTGGAATGAACCGTTTTGGGTGTTTGGTTAGGGTGGTCTCCGGAACACCCAAGGACTTCCATGTGCAGTCGATTTAGAGTTTAGGTTTGGCTACCCTTTTAAACCCAAAAAAAAAAAAAAAAAAAGGCCCAAGTTGTCCTAGGGGTTCTATGGCCATGCTTATAGCTATTCTTTCCAAAGCTGGATGTAGAGGAATCCTTGCATCTCGAAGAACAGAGGTAGACATTTTGAAGCCATTGGGATCTTATAAGATTTTTGGGCTACTTAAGTTCTCTTTTAATTATAACCTTAGGTTACTGATTAGATAACTAGGATTCCATAAACGCTTTGGCTTTGCCCTTGGTTGGTACCTTGTCTTCCTAACTAATGCCCGTTATAATCAATCTTTCAAAATGAATAGTTTTCTTGTAAAAAAGGACATAGTTTGGAGCTAAAATTACCAAACTAAATGCAAAACCATCAACTCATCTACACTGTTTTAAGTATGCATCACCATTGTCATTTTCTCATTTTTGGCGATGAATAATTCAATTTCCCCCTCATACATTACAGAACTTTATGTTACTAGCTTTATCATTCTATTAGGCTGATGGAGAATTATCAAATTATAATGAGTATTATGACCGAAAACTGACTCCCCTCCACACCCAATCGTTTTGTTTTGGGTTGGTCATAGATGAGTCATACGGTGGATTCATTCATTGATTCAATGCCCAAGATAATTCATGTTAAGTTTCGATATTTAACCCATTGGAATTTGAAAGTAAAGTTTCAATTTTGTATGTTTGTTTTTCCAATCGATACTGATCTTCGTCATGTTAATTACAGATCTCACTCACATACTTTTTTGTGTTATGTTATACCATGTTACTTGTTGCTGATTTGAGAACTTGCATATTCACTTATAAATGTTTATCCCTAGGTTTATTACTTAAGTTTATTCACTCAATTCCTCATAATATGTAATTGGAAGCTAAAGTTGAATCCATTTAACTCATACAGGTTGCATTCAGAACAAAGGTCTTTCATCCCAATATCAACAGCAACGGTAGCATATGCCTTGACATACTTAAGGAACAGTGGAGTCCTGCACTAACCATTTCCAAGGTTGTCACTCTTTGCATAAAGGGGATTCATAAGGGGGGGAAAATACTTATTGCAATTTTGATTCATACATTGATAACTTAATTAAGATTGACATGCATTGTCTATTTCTGACTTTCGACCTGCTGTCTCATCTCGTCCAGCCTGTCATTTTGGATGGGTTGTTAGGATATAGCCCTGTTACTGCTGAACAGAACTTTTGGGCCAATTTTTCTGGATCAACTAGTGGGTAGTATAGGAAAAATCCTTACCACTTGGTGGAGTTAGCTCCATTTGGAATTACTTTCAAAGTGCATAAAAACATTAGTTTTTACTCATAAAATCACATTTTTAAGCATTTGGTGGAACGTCATTCCAAATAGTCTCTTATTTGCTTTAGGTTAGGGATCATCCAGAGACAGGATTGGCATCTGAAAATATTACTTATTAGTATACCACTCTTAGTCTGTCTTAGTTATATTTCTGAAGATTGGTGAGATTAGTTTTATTCCACACTATGGTATACTCTAGACATGAATCTAACTTGTAACATTGATTAGGATGTTCTTCAATAACAATACCTTTGATGAGGAACATTTTGGTATGCACAGATTATCCAATGAAATTAATTAGACAAAAAATATCAAGTGGATGCTATCGATGTTCGTTTCTGTAATCCCTGAATCATGTTAATCATTTTCCTGCCTATATTATCTCTGATAATCATTTTCCTGCCTATATTATCTCTGATGGGAACATGCTGGTATCTTTAGGGAATCTAATTCTAATTACCTCTTTATTTCATGCATTATGGCCTTCTATTACTACTTTCCATGGCATTGGTTAGTTTTAGTGTACAACATTTTGCTCAGAATTGATCTGAGAATGGTTTGGCTTGGTTCTCTAAACTGAGACATCTTGTTTTCATCCATTCAATACAACACATTGATTATACATTGATATAACTGGCTATATATTTGAAGCATATGGTTATGTTTTGTGCCCCAGGTGTTACTTTCGATCTGCTCGCTGCTAACGGACCCGAATCCTGATGATCCTTTGGTGCCAGAGATTGCGCACATGTACAAGACTGACAGAAGCAAGTACGAGGCAACCGCCAGAAGCTGGACCCAGAAGTATGCTATGGGTTAGTGCGCTGCTTTGCTTAGTGTTAGAGGAGGGCTTCTTTCCCAAATGGCTTTTACTTTGAATTATATCTTTGAATCTGTCTCTTTTATCCAATGGGGTTTAGGTATGTTTCCCTCCTGAAAACGCTGCCTGTTCTAAACTTGTTTGTATGGATAAACAAATTTATCTTTAATCTTGAGAGTTTATTCCAATAAAACCCTATCTTGAACCTGAACCTACCCAATGCCGTTGATGGAAAAATCTATGGTCAATTAGTACAATGGGTTAAACGAAATAATGTCTCAAGTGAGCCATTTGGATTGGAAAGCTTTTCTAAACATACAAGCAATGTCTTCTTGATGTTTGTGTGGGATGTGTTTTGATTTTGTTTTTTGTTTTTTGTTTTTTTTGTTTTCCTTGTTCTCATGATTTGTCTTACCAAATCATATGAGAACGTCATAGAGGGAATTTTTAGATGGTTTGATTTTCTAAGGTCTCGTTTGGTAACCACTTGATTTTTTTTTTTTTTTTAAAAAAATTTAAAGTATGTCTATTTCTTCTACATATCCTACAATGATTTGTATCTTTCTTTAAGTACAATAGTTGAATTCTTTGTCAAATTTTAAAAAACAAGTTTTTTTTATTATTATTATTCTTTTAGTTTCAAAACTTGAATTGATTTTTTAAACTATTGGTAAAAAAATAAATAACAAAGAAGAAATTTAGAGGTGGAAGTAGTATTAATAGACTTAATGTTTAAAAATTAAAAAAAATCAAATGATTATCAAATAGGTCTTAAGTTTTTGTTTGATAACTATTTGTTTCGGTTGGCAATTATTTTATTTTTGATTTTTTACTTTGGAAAATCAAGCTTACAATTGCTACTTCAACATGTAGTCTTAATTTCATTACCTATAAAAATCAAACTAAAATTTAGTATACCATGATGCCTAAATAGGTATCCAGTAAAGAAAACTGAACTGAAATTTCAAAACTAAATGTAATTTTTGAAAACTTAGGCTCCGATTGGGCATGAAGTTATATTTGGAAGTGACGTTGAAATGGTTAAAATCAGTTTTCTCCATATTAAAATCACTTTGCACACACATTCACTCAAAATTAATTCCACGTTTGATTTCACTTTTAGTTGTATTTTTATACTATTAAAATTTATTTTGAATGACAATATTTTTCAGAGATTTTGAAAATGACAAAAGTGATCTTAATTATTTTAGAATCACTTTCAAACATGTCATTAAACTTATAAATATTATTTTCACTTATAAGTTTTTATGTTTTTTATCCAATTTTCTACTAATGTTTTAGAAAATAGTCTTGAAAGAGAAAAAAAAGTATAGTTTTGACTAACACGTTTTTTTCTTTTTAGAATTTTAACTTTAAGTGTTTATTTAACAGAAAATGAAACCATGATTAAAAAATTGGAAAGATACAAACATAAGTTTTAAGAATAAAAAACTAAAAATGAAATTGTTATGGAATGGGGTATTGGTATTTGAAATTAACTTTATAGATATTATTTCTACTCATGGATTTTCTTTTATTTTATTATTCATTTTCTGGTGATGTTTTCAAAATGTAAAATTGAAATTATATTGTTTTTAAAAATATATATATATGAAAACGTGGTACTCGAAAAATATTATAGTTTTCTAATACTTATATTCTCTCTCTTATCTCCCAATTTTTAATAATCTCCCTAACCTCTTTTTTTATTGATTCACAAACCCGGTAGCCCGCCCAGAGTTTGACCTTCTCCGGTCCTGGAAGGAAAACCCACTGAGGATTCAGGACACAATACAAGAGAGAGATGGAGTCGTCTGGTTGCAACACGGAGGGGCGAAGCGGCTCGACCGATAGGGAGAGGGGCGTGTGCAATAGTTTTCTTTAAAAGAAACCACCCCACTCCCTGCACAGGGTTGTTCTAGACGGGCGATAGAGAGAGGTGGAAGGAAGACAACCTCTCATGCATTACCAGAAGGAGACAGCGCGAAGGCTAACTTCAGTGGTAGGTGCTGGGTAGCATTGGTTCTTGGCCTCGGGCAGTTGAATCACCAGCATCTCTTCCTCGTTTCACGAAAGCCAGAATCTTTCAGAAAATGGATTCCTATTCGAAGAGGCAACTTGGACAACTTCTCACGATGTTTGTCCGGAGTCCACTGTATTTAACCTTAACCATCAGCGAATGGTACTATTTAGAGCAAATTGGCAATGAGTGGGAACTCCTTTATTTGATGTAACTACTTGCCAAAGCTTGACTAATAAGGGCTCGACCAGCATGGTCCTAAGGATTATTTTAAATAGAAATAGGGAACTTTAGATCCTGGCCTTGGTAGAACTTGTCTTTGATTGGGATTTCGATTGATAGCACAGGTGAGAACACCCCTAATGGGCTCGCTTCACCGATCTCTATATAGATCGCCTCTCTTGTTGCCGAATCGAAGGGGCTTGGCTTGTACCAGGCTCTAAAAGTGGAATGAGGCTCGATGTAATTGAGCTCGACCTTTCTATTCCTCGGTAAGCAGACCGGGGGAGCATGGGGAGGGGCGTGGCAGTTCAAGTGAAAGTTTATTATACTAGTCCCACTAAGTATTAAACTGGCTGATACAGGTTAAGAGCATAAAGAGCCTCATTCCACTTGTCCAGCCCTCTTCACGAACTTGTACAATATCTTCTTGGTGGAAAGACGTACTACTTGCTTACCCAAGGCCCGGCTCCATAGTAACAAAGTGGAAAGTAGGCCCGCCCTCCTGTTCCCTCTACTACAGCTCCAACCGTGATTGATGAGTGGGTAGGTGCACCTCACCCGGGACCAGAGCATGTCGTGAAAGAAGCACACTGGGCGTGCTTCGACCGTGTCTCCGGGGCCGGCACACAGGATCTTAGACAGGTTTCGTCCCCTCAACGGAGACTAGTGCTTTTGTTGTTGTCTCTGCCACAGCTGCCCGCTCCTTGCGTGACATTAATCAGGGGCAATCTCTCCTAAAAGTAATCCGTAGTAGTGGATTTCTAATTCCCCACGAATCCAAGCTGAAGAAATGATGGGACTGATTCTTTCCTCCTTGATGGGAGCTTTGACTCATTCAAGGTGAAAAATGAATGGGGTTGATGGTGTTGGCTAAAAAAAGGGGGAATGACTTACATTTTTCTCTCTTTTTTCTTCTCCTTTCTTTTTCTATCCTCTCTCAATCTTTCTTCGTCTTTATTTTACTATTTCTCTTCTTCATTTCTCTCACTTTTTATCAAATCAATTTAATTAACTATAAATCCCATATATTATGGGTCAATTGGTTTTGAATTTATTTTGTCAACTTTTGATTATTTTTTTTGGAAGTTCTAATTTCAATTTGATTTTATGATGGGAAATGATAGTTCGTTAGAGAGAAAAAAGTGAAAAGATTTTGGTGTCAAAATTTTAATATTCTTAAATCAATAGTTAATTTAGAAAATTCAAATTGAATCATTTTATATATATATTTTTGAGAAAGATATTATATACCCTTAAACATAATGTAAACACATTAAAAAATTATGGCAAAGTCTAAAATTAAGCAAATATTATAAATAAAAACTTTATGGCTTGGTACAAGTATAAAATTGAATAGTTACTAATTACTAAATTAAATTGACAATACTTATAAACATAAAATCTCAAATAAGTAATATTACATTTTTACACTTAAGATTTGAGTTCTGTTTCAATTTAGTCCCTAGATTAAACAATTTACATTTTTAATCACAATTAATCTAAAATAATTATGAAGTGAAATTTTAGATTCAATTTTAAAAGTGATGAAAAATAGTGAAACTTAATTAATTATAATTCGTTTAATTAATTTAAATTTAGTGATATACATTAACACTAAAGATGAAAAATGAGTATTTAATAAAAAAATCAATGTTTAAAATATAAAATTTGAAATCTAGAGATCAAATTGAAAGAAAACTTAAATGTCAAGGATAAAATGGTAACATTTTGAAACCTACGGACTTATTTATTTGTTTTGATTTCAATGAGTTTATTAATCTGGTTAGTTTCAAGCTTTAATTTTAACGAAAATATCATTATTTACTTTTTTTTTTTAAAAAAAAAATTCATGATAATCTCCTCTATGAATTTAAAAAGAAACACAATTTTTTTACCTACACAATCTTTGCTGGATGATTTGATTAAGAACGAATAATAATTTTAATTATAAATATTTGAAAATTGAGTAATAATAACAGTTGAAGAGATCGAATCTCTAGTGGTAATATCCTATCATATACAAAATAGAAAGTTCATGGATATGTTAGATAGTTATATTTTATTAGATACAAACTAAAATTTTAGAGATTTATTAGACACAATTTTTAAATTTTATCTAATAAATCTCTCATTATTATGGTTTACGGTAAGGACCTGTTGTGGTCATCTACGATATTACAAAGGCTACTGTTGCTCGATGAATTTTAAAATAAATAGACAATATTTGAAATAAATGAATATAAATCTTATTTATTAAGTGAGGTAATTAGGATAAAAAGTTTAAGCATAAACATAAGAATCTACTTTTTGCTATAATGAGTCTAAATCATTTATTTTTTTTAATATATAAGAAGAGTGAATGATTTGATACAATGGTCCCTTAACATATAATTTATGTTAATATTGAATTAAGGTCTAAATCTTGATCCTTTACAAGCGACTCAATCTTCTATTTTTTTGTCTCTAAACTAATCTATCTCTTGAACCTATATGAATTAAATGTGAAAAAGGATAGATTTTGAGATCTTTTTATTTTTAATTTTTAGATAATAGGATTTTTTTTTTCTTTTGGTAACCAATATATCTTTTGAAATAAATTTTGATTAAATTTCATGAAAATGGTTTTTAACAAAATTTGATAGAGTTTTGATTAAAAAAAAAAATCAAATAAAAACCTAATTTGAAACCAAATCTATGTGAATGATAAAAGTAAAGTATTTAATATGAGATTTTTTAAAAAAAATTATTTAATAGTTTATATGTGAAATTATCAGGATCTTCTTATATCTATCAACTAAAAGGGCTAAGAGGGGAAATCAAATGAATGATAATTCTATAATCCGTCACTCAAAGGGGCAAAAAGGAAAATCAAATGTTTATCCCCATAGTTCCTTTTAAATAGTATAGATAGATAAAATAAATTATTATTATTATTTGTTATAGAATTAGAAAAAAAATCTGATGTTAATTAAAATGTACTCTTATGCATTGTAGGACAAGTTATGTCCATGAATATAATCAATATAAGCAAATCGATCATTCACTAGTTGTTTATAATTATAGCTTGGTCAAATGCTCAAAATAAAATTAATGGATAAATTAATATTACATAATTAAATCAACTAATAAAAGGTTAGAAAACGCTTTTAGTCCCTAAACTTTCATGAAAGTAACAATACAACCATACCAAACACGCTCCACACCAAGAATATCGTCCTGCTTCATGGAGATTGGCTAACAATGACACTAACATCAAGTGTGTTTTGATTTTTCAAAAAACAAATTTCAATCTATCATTTGTAGTATGAATGTTCGCGTATATCTCATGACAACTTCCTTGTCTACATTATCCTCAAGTCCTGAAAATTGTATCTATGTTAAACTTAATCTTGCTCAATACCAATGTTGTAAAAAAAAAAACTCATACAGCTCTGTTTTATTCTTTTAATTGGCCATTGGGTCAAATTAAGCCTATTTTTAGGCTCAATAGGACTTTAACCTAAATATTAATATAAAATTGGACCAAATTAATTTGACTCAATTCAACGATCGTGATGAAAATATGTGGCATCGTCGGAATTTATCCATTTATGTCAACTTCAATAATGGGACACGTGTCAACTTTTATTCAGTCCAAAATTTAATTATTTGTAATTTTGTCATTAATTTGGTAAATGATGTGACACATTGTGATTGATAAAAAATTTCTCATTCAACAACTACAAAGATTAAATTACTATTTTTTTTTTTTTTTTTTTTATAAAAATCTTTATAGATAAGTTAAATTTTATTAAAGAAATGAAAATCTTATTTAATAATAAGTAAAGTAATCAACATAACAATTTTAAATAGAAACATATAAATCAATTTTGAACCTAGGCTTTTTTAGTTTTTTTAAAGTATAATAAAGGTGGGGATTCAAATCACATGTTATAAAATCTTAGTACATAATTTAGGCTAATATTGAATTAAGATCTATTCTATTTCATATATATTTTTATTCTTAAAAATTAAATCTCTATAAACAAAATGTTTTTTTAAAGTTTTAAAATTGAAGGAATGGGAACTCCATTCTGAATTGAAGATCCAAGTTCCCAACCAACCGGTTAAAGGCCTACTTTGATTTCCAAGAGGCAAAAATTATATATATTATACAACATCATGGTCGAGAGTTCAACTTTTGACCTACTTCCTTTTTTAATTTTATTTCGTTTTTCTCTTGCTCTCGATCTTTTGAATGTCCGCTACATTATCACATTTTTCTAAATACTTTTAAAATCATTCTATTTTCCTAATAATTTTTTCAAAATATAATATTAAAATAAAGGATCCACTCAAGTTTTGTAAACTAAAATAATAATAATAAATAAAAAGTAATTTTCTTTTGTTAAACTACAAGTTTTGTTCATAAACTTTTAAGTTATTTTGTCTTTGAATTTTTATTTTTGCATCTAATTAGTTTTTGAAAATTTTGAAATTTGAAATATTAATTGATATATTAAATATAAATTTAAAATTTATGTCTGATGGAACTCTAAACTTTATTATTGTGTATAGTACATCCATAGATTTTTAAAAATTCAAAATGTTCAGTGACTAAATTTATTATTTAATGTAGTTTTTTTAAATCATATTTTTGTTTTTTGAATTTGGTTGAGTTCAATGTTTTATTAAGAAGGATGTAAACCATTGTAAAGAAATGAGAAGAAAAAAAAAATAGAAAGAATTAAATAATTATGTAATGGAGACTACACTTTTAGGCACTACTCCCACCTATGAGTTTCCTCAATTTGTAATCTACTTGCTAATATTTTCAAAATTCTACTTAAGTTTTGAAAAACGAAAGTAATTTTTTAAAATTTGTTTTTGTTTTTATAAATTGACTAATGATTCAATATTTACTTGAAGAGGATAAAAATTATTGTAAAGAAATTGTGAAGAAACTATCTTAATTTTAAAATTTTCATCTTTACTATCTAATAAATTCACATGACAATATTTACTACAATCATCAATGAATGTGATAAAGTATCTCTTACCATCTCGTTGTAAGGACTGGGATCGAATCCCGTTGCAATGGAAGTGTTCTCGTTAGAGATTGTCTTGCATCCCGCAATTCGATTTTTACAATAAATAAAATCGTTATACTCTACAGAATAGATAAACACGTAAATTAGTATGTTTTTTTTTTTGGAAAAAGTTTAGAACGATTCTTACCTTTGTAGATTCCCCAAGTGACATGAACAATCCTCTCTAAGGTTCCAACGAACGGATCTCCAAATGGTCTTGATCACGAACAACTCCTTGAGCGATCTCGAACACTACCACGAGAGTTACCTAGTTATTCTTAGGGATTTCAATAGAGGGATAGGTGGTATCCAACTATTGGGAGAGGAAGAGAAGAAGAGTGTTTTGGAGGGTTGAGAGGATTTATGGCTTAGAGAAAAATCTGTATAATAACACAAAGAAGCTGTGTATTGTCAGAGTTTCTATGCAATCAAAGTGTGTATAGTGCATTCCTAAAGGGCCATGGGGGGTCTTTAGATAGAGAAGAATCAAACATCTTTCTCAATATATTTTCCTTTTCTAGAATTAGTTAAATAACATTTATTTAATTAATTGACCAAATTAAATAACACTTATTTAATCAATTAGCCTAATTAAATAACACTTATTTAATTTTTTATTTGCACAATAATTAAATAACTACTTATATATTAAACCCAATTTAATGTATAAATTTAATTATCATATACATTCCATGAATATGTGCAAAACCTCTTTATTAATTCACTTGAATTAATTTGAATCTTATTCAAATATTGCTCTCCAATTTAGTTATAGATCATATCCATGATTAATTATATATTAATCTCATTAATATATAGTTTCCTCAAATTAATTTGAACAATTCAAATTATCCCTCTTAAGTATCCTCTAGTGAGCTAACGAGTGGACCTGGTAGACTTGTAGATCAGAAGCTCCAATGATATGAGATTAATTGCTTAAACTCATTAACCAAGTTAATTAATATTTGTTAACCGTGGGTACACTCTACTAAAGATCCACAACTGCACTCTTCTCACTACATATATATTTCTGTGTCCACGGATATAGACCAATACTAGTAAGTTAGTCCTTCATGTATGTTCGTAACTTCAACTGGGTCAAATTATCGTTTTATATGGTCTTGAAGTACCAATGCTCATCTAATGAACAACCTATATATAGTCCAACCAATAAATAGAAACCTCTCTCGGGTCAATGAGAGGGTAAGGCCCTTTGTTCAAGTCCTAAAGACACTACTTAAGGAAACACTCATCTACTTATCCTCAATGAGGGAATGAGTGAATTCTATCATGTATTATTATATTCCCAACTCCTCACTTGGTTTCGTCTCCAAAATGTTAGACATATTGGATTGGCAATCTGACCACCCTCACCCATACAAATCAAAGGTCAATCCCTCGTGAACAAGAGTTCATAATATACTCAAGATTAAGACTAAATCGGCTAGGTCATCCTATTAAAATAGAAACCTAACTAGTCAATGGTGATACATCTAGTGGTTACTATTGTGCGATCCAGTCTTATAAAAATACATTGTATAGAATACCCCCACCCATGTGTCACTTACACGAACACGTTGGATCATTATGTTTGTATCAAATACAAAGTGGGTCGTATCCATAGTACAACTTATCACTATCCAGCTTTGCATATGTAATGAACAATGACTTGTCCTTATAAATGTGTCTAGTAGTACCAGTATCTAAAGGAAACCAGACATGAGGATTTCCATGAGCAACGAAATGATCGTTCCAAATT
Source organism: Benincasa hispida (assembly GCF_009727055.1). Taxonomy (NCBI): domain Eukaryota; kingdom Viridiplantae; phylum Streptophyta; class Magnoliopsida; order Cucurbitales; family Cucurbitaceae; genus Benincasa; species Benincasa hispida. Next base: position 4,847,114 of record NC_052360.1, on the reverse strand, counting down.
CCATTGAAATTGAACAAACACAATTACAGTCAAGAAACTGAAACTAATCGATCATGCAACATACGAAATTACAGCATGTTTTACTAGATAATCAAGGGAAAGATTAAACATACCTTTGAAGACTCATCTTACTACTCATTCGATCATGAACACTCGTTCAATCTCTAAGACTGCAACACACGAATACTCGAATACAGCGACCACAATACAGCACGATCAACAGCAAACTCGAACTCAATGAACAACCTCCAAAACCTCGACTCAGTCGAGTTGAGTCAGACACCACCATAATGGCTACCTTGGTATTCTCGGTGTGAGAATCTAGAAGTGTGGGCTCTTTGTGGACTTAGTTAGAGGAAGTGACCGAATGAGTAAAAATCATGTAAATGATTGAGCAAGTGGAAAATAACAAAAGTCTATCATATAGACGAGTACCCAATCGTTTAGAAGAAGGAAAACTATCGTATAGCAAAAGCCCCACGATTGTCTAGCTACGACTAACTGACTGAACTATCGTGTAGTGTCATTCCACGATTGTTTGGTCTCTCTTCAGCTATCGTTTAGTGAATCCTATCCACTTGACAGCAAACGTGAGTCTATTCGAGAATGGAAACTCTCACAACAACTACTAAAATTAGGAAAACATTTTTCCTTTTATCTCACAGTTTCTATGAAACTACCAATAATCTTCTACTCAATTGGTTATTAGAGAAAAAGTACTACAAGAATTTTGGGCTTCAATATCGGTTGAAAAAAGTGAAATCAGATGTATAATGTCGGTTTTGGTTTTAGGGGTACCTTTAATGTCGGTTTTAAACTGACATTAAAGACTCGTTTAATTTTTCCCTCCTCACTCTCTCTTTATTTTGAATTTTCTATTTCCCCCCCTATTTTTTTCATTTTTCCATCTTCACTCTCCCTGTATTTTATTTTTCCTTTCATTCTCACACTTCCCATTTCAGACCCTCTTCTTTCTCACTTCTCACTTCCAAACCCTTGCCATTTGCCATTGATCGTGGGTGAAGAATCTGTTGTGGTGTAGATCTGGCTTCCTGCAGGTTTATTCATCGTGCAACTCACGCCGCTACACCCAGCCGCCGCACCCAGTTGTCATGCAACCCGCACTCTCTTCGTTCGATCTGAAGTCCAGATCTGAAGATCTGAAGTTCACCGTTCGTCTTCGTCCAGATTAATATGTTCTTCTTCTCTTTTCTCTCTTAAACTCATAAAAATTTTTGTTCTTATGTTACGCCTCTCAACTGTTTGTGTAAATGTCTCAATGAAAGCTAGCTGCAGTTTCACTTCAATATGTCCCTCTACTCCTAGATTTGGGCCTTTTTATGTGTTTACGGCCTTTGAAATTCGATTTGATTAATAGTTTTGTTGTATATGATACATTTGTTGAAGTATTGGCAAGAGGCATTGCCAAGAGTTGCCCTTGTGTTGGGTATGTGTAAGCAAGAGCAATGAAAGCGAAATGTTGAGCACAAGGCACTGGGTAGACGATTGTGTAGCAAATGGGTAGTGCTATACGATGAGATAGGCGATCGTGTAGCAATGCGGGGAGCTAAACGATGAAGTCGACGATCGTATTTCAGATGCGCGAAGCTAAGCGATGCGCTAGATGATCGTGTAGATATGCGCGGGCGCTGGACGATCGTCGATCGTGTAGGTGGACACTAAAGGATCGTATAGCAGATGCGCGGGCGCTAAGCGATAGACTACACGATGGCGCTACGCGATGGGCATGAGCGCTAGATGATAGTCGTGCTGCACTAGACGATGAGCAGACGCGCTACACGATAGGTAGAATACTAAGCGATAGGAGATGACGTTAAGCGATAGGCGAATGCGTTAGACGATAAGGTGTCAGAGCTAAACGATGAAGGTAAACGATAGTCTATGGGCCGCTAGAGCTAAGCGATAGATGCAGGAACTAAACGATTGATTCGCTTGAGAACATGTGCATTATGCTAATTAAATACACTAAAAGAATGTTTGACTCACAATTTTAATAAGTTTTAGTTGATGACTCACAGTTGAAGATTCTCTCATTTATTCAACTATTGAGTTTTCTTGTTTTGCAGGTGCAACAAAGGAGTAAAATTTTGGTATCACAACCTCTTTATGCTTTTTCTTGGGGACTCTAGTAAAGAATCTTGTCTTGAATGTACCATTTATACACATTCCAAATAAACACAGTGGTCAGACAAAGATGCCTATAACCAGACACTGCTAAAGCTGGGGGTGTCTGTTCAAGAAGAATTATGAAGGGACAGTAAACTCATAATGTTTGTATTACATGTAATTTGTGTTTTCAAGGGCTGAATTATTATACGACTTTTTAAATTATAATTTTATAGTAGAATTTGTGTATTAAATGTAATATATTTGCAATCCATACATAAATAATATGCCATAGCCACAGTGTTTGATGATGATGTGTCATGTTATACTTTTTGACCAAAAAAAATGGATTTGGCAACGGAATTTAATAAAACAACAATAATTGATAAAACGAACAGATTCTGGGCTTTAATGTCAGTTGTAAATTTTATTAAAGAACTTTAATGTCGGTTGCAACCGACATTAAAGACAGTGTTATTAAAGCCCTTTAATGTCGGTTTAAAACCGATATTAAAGGCAACCGACATTAAAGCTTTAATAACACTATCTTTAATGTCGGTTTAAAGCCCAAAATTCTTCTAGTGAAAATATAATTATCCAATAATTAATATTATTATAAATATATATGATAACCAACTTACCATAATATATTTATAACAAATAGTTTTAATATTTCATCTCGTGAAACATATAAATCATAGTTCTTTTTCATCTCATGAAATATATAAATCATAGTTCTTTTTCATCTCATGAAATATATAAACCATAGTTCTTTTTCTATTTCATGGTACTTAATATAAATCTCATTTACATTAATCCTCTATTCGATCTATCTCATATATCACACCGATCATATCATATATAATTGAATTACCTCTTGTCAATTTGAACATTTCAAATCAACACCAAGAACTGATTCTCAACTTGAATCCATTGAGCTACCAAGGAGACCTTATGGACCTATAGCTTGAAGCTCCAATGATACGTGAATAACTGACTAAACTCTGTAGTCACGGGATCCATCATCCGTTAACTACTAGGCACTCCACTAAAGATCGACAGTTGCACTCTCCTTACTGAAGATATATTTTGTGTCCATATCAACCAATCAACATTGCGATAACCCTTTACAGATCGTTCGTAAGTATAACTAGGCCAATAACCGTTATGCCTCTATAGTTACATCTCACTCTTTAAGTACCACTGATCCCTCTAATGAACATAAGTCATAGTTCTACTATGACTGAGTCCTCTCTTCCAAAGAGAAGTCGTGACTACTATGTTCAAGACCCGGAATCAACCCCTAAAGGAGTAATCTATCTACTTACCCCTGCTTTAGGGAAGGAGTGAATTTCATCTTGTATAACTGATTTTCCAGCTCCCAAATCAGACAAGTCCCCAAAAAGGTATGCATGTTGAGTTAGCAATTTGGCCACTCTCACCTATACTAATTAAATGACCGCCCTGAAAGACAGAAGTTCCAAAAACACTCAGGATTGAGGTCATGTCACCTATGGTCATTTAGGTGGGATGTAAGTCTCAAGTATCAACGATGTTATATAAAGAGACTAGTCATCTCGTGGTCCGGTCTTATACAAACTTTTTGTATAGGACACCCCCGCTCGTATATCTCCATATGAATGGTCAAGATCTACCATCTGTAGTAGTTCACAACACTTGCAAACCTCTACAAAGCGAGTCGTATCCGTAGTGTCACTAGGATCAGATATCCCTCCTTAATTCTTATACAACAGACCTATTTAGGTTATCACTTAAGGCATGATCCACTTATATATCTCATATACATGCTTTAGTTTTCATACAATAACCATGGAACTTTGTTTATTGGATACGAGTAAATGCTAAATAAAATAACTCTTATTTTATTCATAACAATGTGTACAGTTTACAAACTACGAGACTCTGGGAGAATTAGGACACCATTCCCAACAGTATCAATTCACCAACCTTTGGTGTCTGATGCCATATTTACCTTAGAAATGACGGCAATCAAATTATCATTTTCCATGACATTGGCTTGATTGTTGGAACTTTGTCCCTTCTTGTGCTTACACATTGCATTAGTATGGCCATTCTTACCATAAACCCAATAATTGCCTCAAATGTGCTTGCTAGCATCATTCCTTGCCTTGACCCATGATTCACATTTTTCTTCTTGAAATTCTGCATTTTAGGTTTATGTTTTGAAGCTTCATCAATGTGAGCCTTGACTTCAACTTCTAGCAGAGTTTTATCTTCTTTTCCGTTATCCTCTTCTCTATGGAGTTTTATTGCGAGGTTCTCCATGGATAACTCCTTTCTCTTGTGTTTGAGATAATATTTGAAGTCCTTCCAGGAAGAAGACAACTTCTCAATCATAACAACAACTTGGAATGGCTCACTGATATCCAATCATTCACTTTGCAAATCACTGATAATAATTTGCATTTCTTCCATCCGATTGATTATCACTTGGTATCAACCATCTTATAATCTAAAAATTTTCCTATAAGGAATTTCTTAATATCAACATCTTCTAGCTTGTATTTCTTGTCTAATACTTCCCACAATAGTTTTGATATATTGTAGGCATTATAATAGACATCATACAAAGTGTCCTCAAGACCAATAAGTATATAATTATGACAAAGGAAGTCTGAATGCATCCATGCTTGCTTTGCAACTTTTTTTTTCAAGAATTACAACTTTTGGTGGGGTAATTGGGCAATCTTCCTTCAAAATATGAGCAAGATGCAATGTGGTGAGATAGAAGATCATCTTCTTTGCCATCTCTTGAAACTATCTCCATTGAACTTCTCTGGGTTTTTAATCATGAGGGTTGACAATAGGCAATCCAATGATGGTAGAAGTAGTGACATTGGCGGAGGAGTTTGCAACCATCAGTTCAAATATAGTAAACGACTTTAGATTGTTGGGAAAAAATGGTATATATAGAACTGAATATACTAACAAATTGATTTCATCTCAATTACTATTAACAATACACTCAATGTGTAATATTCGAACTCAAACGAAATCTAGATGGTGTAACAAGGGTTAGATATGAAAATAACCAAAGACTTGAACTTCAAAACCTTTGGAGACTCAAAATGTAGTGGAGACACGTTTCTTGTAAGCATTGTCCTAAAGACAATTATTCGCTCTGCATGGCCTGCAAGCAGATTACAACGGTCGTCTCAGCAGGATATAATGATTAACTTCAGTAGAACTGCAACCTTGAACTACTCGGATTTGGCAGAATTCTTGGATACTTGCTCTCAACTCAATTCAAGAACAAAAGAAAGAAAGAAAGAAAGAAAGAAAGGAGAGAACTCTTCAATTTGGAATGAGATGCTACAAATGAAGAATCAAGTTGCTATCTTTGGCTAGCAACTTGGTACTCTCCAAATTACAAAATAAAACCAAATAAATAAAAATTGAAACATTTATCAAATTTAACTGAATTGAGTTGTTACTTGACAAAAATCAAACAGAACTCATTCAAATAAATAAAAAAAAACTACAAATTTAACTTCCATATATATTAAATTTGTACATGAAACAGCATTTTAATTTGAAGTTTCAATTCAAAGTTTCTAAATAATGAATTTAATCTACACAATTAAAATCATTTTATGTTTTAAATCCTTCACCAAACTTTCACTTTCTTTCACTAAACATATCAAACAACTACAAATTAAAAAAAAAAAAAAAAATGAATTCAAAGAATTTTTGGGCTTGACTTCATAAAACTGATATTGTATTATTTTCTTGCTCCCTTAGACAAAATTAAACAATCTAATAGCAGCTATAAGGTAAAAAGTGAGTAAAACGAAGAAAAAACAAACCAAAGTTGAAGAGAGTTCTTTATATAGTTGTAAAAGATAGAAGTTACCAAACTTTTAAAATCTTATCACTAAAAATAAACTCCTAAATTTTAGAAGTTTAATCATTAATATAAAGAGGTAGAATTTTTATATTATAACATCTCCATCTCTTAAATACTTACAAGTTATTTATGGATATTAGAATGTGAAGAGATATTAAATAGTTGATGTTTATTTTATTTTATTTTTATATTCATTAAATAATAAATATAGATTATTTTAACTTTTATAATGTAAAAGAGAAAAAAGAAAAACGTGAGTGTGGGTGTTTGTTTTATAATTATCAATATAAATAACCTAACAAGAACTTAAGATGGTAAATCAATGATAAGATTGTAAATTTTGAGATTTGGTAAAGGGTAGAATGGTCCAAAAATGATTCTCACTCTTAGTCACCTTTTAAAATAGTAAGATATCTAATTAGTTAGATTTATCATTTTTAAAAAAATGTTAAATGTATGTTATAGATCTATTCTATTAGATATAACACCGATGAAAGGTAGAATTACTAAGATATATATATATATATATATATATATTATATATATATATATATATAATATATATATATTATATATATTTTATAGTTAAAAAAGTTATTCTACAAATGTGTAAAAAATCTTAAAAGTTAATTACTTTCATTAGTTTTCAATTTGAAAAGCAATGGGAAACATTTATTTTGGTGCATTGGAGAATTAAAATTAAAAATTAAAAATGGTGGGAGGGAGTTGGAAACAAATCACTTTTCACTTTCCATAAAATCAGGTCTTCTCAAACACCCACTTACTATTTACAACCTCACCCTCCACTCAATTAGATACACAAATTTAATGTCTATTTATATAGACTCCAAAAAGTTAAATATATATGAAAATTTACATGATCAATTTTTCTTGCTAAACTAAAGGATATTATAATGTGATGTAAAAACATACACACTTTACATCGTTTATAATTAAGCTCATCTTTACCATTCATAAAAAAAATCTGTGTAATTCTATCGATAGATTTTTCGTAATAGATCACAATCGCAAACGTAATTGAATCATTTTTTTTAATCATGTTTACTAGAATTATGAATCTATTACATTTACTCTTTTTGTTACCATTATCTTTTAGGGTCAAAAGACAACAATGATGACAACAATAAATGTGACTTATTCAAAGTTCTCATATTGTAACAATATAATGTAATTTTCAAATGCAATTAGAACACCCCACTTCTCAAACAAATTGCATTTTTTTTTAATTAGAGATTTGGAAGTGAGCTCCGAATATCAGTACATGTATGGAACACAAGTAAACAACAACCAAACATTATCAAATGGAGTCCATTTTTCAAATTATTATTGATTTATTACGTTTTACCTAAGATAAACGTAGCTTAAGTTTAAACTATTTTGAAGATTAAGATCGTTGGGTTCAATTGAAAGAGTGGGTTAACATTATCCACAAAGTTTTATTTTTTATTTTTATTTATTTTTATATCAATTGGCCACCCCAATTTATATGAATATTGTATGTCTTTCAATTTTAGTAAGCTAATCGCAATGACGAGAAATCAAATATCTGACTTTTAAAAAGAAATTACATGTCAATTATCATTAAAATAAACTAACTTTTGGTAAATTTTCAAAGTGATTAATGCAATAAATCTGCCAAAGTGAGGTTAGCTCAGTGGTAACAAGCACTCCGATTCAAAAGGTCAGTGGTTCAATCTCCCATCTTATCATTATTGTACTAAAAAAATAATCCAATAAAACTTGTAATTGGTAATTTAACAATAAAAGTATTTATTTGTGGATGATTATGGCACATGGGATTGGTATAATCTAAGAATGACTTGAATTAATAAATTAGATATATATTTGGAATAAGTTTAATTAACTATTAATGCTGTAATGATTCCTTTATGATTTGCAGCTGCATAATTAATAAGTCATTGCTGAGGAAGTGGGAGTTATGGTCCTTTTTCTTTTCTTCTGTCCTTTCACATTTAATTTTATTCAATTTATAATTAATGGTTTTGCCTCAACAATATTTTTTATTTTCTCTCTCCCAAACTAAGCCATTAATAACTCTTCCATTTAAAAATTATATATATATTAAATAAATAAGAAAAAAACTAAGAACCTCAAAACAGAATTTATAATCTTTGTGTTTGCCTCATTTATTGATTTGGATTCCCTTTTTAGAATATCATATCACAAATACATATTAGTAAAAATGAACATATACAAGCAGCTCTTAGTAAAAAGGATATAGGGATGTTTTAATTATTGATTTGGATAATTTAAATTAGAGTGGGAGAAATTATATAGTACTAATTGTATGCAACAAATATAGTAATATTATTATTTTTAATTATTAAATTGTTTAAAAAGTTATTTCAAGCATATGTAACATGAGAATTGATAACCATTAAACATATTAATTAAGTGCATCATGTTCGGTGGCTCAATCATAAAAATTCTAAAGCCGTTAAATGCGTTTTTGGTTTGAAATTAAATAATCATTTGTTTAGGTGATCTCGATCGTGTGAATTTTTTTAGGCAACATGTGGATGGGTGACAAAATATGTTGAAATGATTTATATTGGTCTATGAGGATAGTTTGGTAATATGACTAGTGCTAAATAATTTAGAAATTATGACATTTTTTAGTTCAATAATCATAGGATTGGAGAATTAAATTATCAATAGTTGGTAATGGTGATTAGTGTTTCATTTCCTAAATTAGTATTAGCTTTAAATAATTATGATCCTTATAATTAATTGCAAAAGCCAATATTACTGTGAATAATGAAATAGGCTTCAACTCATCACTTGGGTGAGAAGAAAATTTTCCTCATAATTAATTATGTGAGCAATTAATGCAATTCTTTTATAATGGTTGTAAATTGTAAAAATATATAGGTCATAGTTTTTTAATATGGCCATACAATTATTGCTTTGTTTTCCTTTTTTATTTTCTTTTAAAGACTTAAATGGAAAATAGTGAAAACAAGAACAAAATTTGTTGTTGGAAATCATAAATATAAATGGGGAAAATACAATAAATGTCAACTTAATGTTAATTATTTTGAGATTGTGTGAGTTGTAACAAAAACATTAATTATTTTTATTTATTGTTTTGTCTACAAAAGATGGACTGCCTAAGCCCTTGGTTTAAGGGTCCAAGCTCCACCTTTCAACTACAATCTCAAATTTTAATTTAGTTTTCCACTCAATATTATTTTGTTATTTTATGACAAAAGTTTAACGTAATAAAAATATGTAGTTCAAGGTGAGATTTATTTGTTATATTTATTATTTGTAGCATTTAAAATCCCATTTGTTTTATTTCATTCTTTAACTTCCAAATTTTTTTTTTTTTTCCATTAGATTTTCAAATATATTCCAAATATATATATATTTTTATTGCATTTAACACAATGTTTCATTGTTTTTTCAAAAAAAAAAAAAAAAAATCCATTAACTAATTAATTAGTTTACTAAAGGTTTATACAACCTTCAATTAATTGTGGGTTGCATCTTTAAATAAGCTCCAATTATATTGATCAATATGATTATCTCCAATTTTAGTTGATTCACATTTTCATAGATGGTTAGTAATTAGATTTGTAAATACACACATATTCAAGTGTTTCTCGTACTCTTGATTAATATTTGTAATTTAGGTAATTATAATAGGTAATTCTTTTAGGGTTAATAATTAAACATATAGCAATATGTTTAAAAATTGTAAATATAGCAAAATCTATCAATGATAGATTCTATCACTTTGATAGACTTCTATTAGCAATTTGATCTATCATTGATAAACTCCTCTCAGCGATATGATTTAGCATTGATAGACTACGAGAGTTGATCTAAATTTTACTATCTTTGCAATTTATTTTATATTATGCTATATTTACTTATATTTTAGGTCTAGTTTGATATATTTTCAAGTGGCCCTTGTAATTTTGATATAAATACTACTTATAACATTGTTGATTTTGTTTTTATTTATTCAAATATTTTTATGATCTTTTTCCTTTTATTTTCACTTAAGTAAGAAGTTGAAGTTTGTAGGGTTGATTTCCTTAAAAAAAAAAAAAAAAAAAAAAAAAAAAAAAAAAAAAAGTATTTCTTTTTCTTTGGCTTTTAAATAAGTTTACAGCAGAAAGTAAAAAATTTCTTTTAGAGCCTACTTTAGAAAAAACAAAATTTCCCTTTTTATAAAGGTAATAAATAATTTCGAGCAAAATATAAAAGAATTTCCTTTTTATAGGGGTAATAAATAATTTCGAGCAAAATATCATTCTTTCACCTTAGGGAGGAAATTATTAATTCGTCCTTGACCTATTTTATGATTAGGGAGAATTTAGTATATAAAATGTCTCCTCCTAGTTCCCACTATAATTTAGCCCTACTTCCTTTTTTCTAATCATACCATTTATTACCATACATATTAATATTATTATTTATTAGTTAATCAACAAATTGTGTTAATCTTTACCACTCTATTTTGTTGATCATTTGGTTATGTTGGATTATTATTTGAGTCCCGTTGATAACTATCTCAATTTTAGTATTTAATTTTCAAAATTTATGCTTGTTTTTCTAATTGCTAACCAAATTTCAAAATACGAATAAAAAAAACTTTTAACTTTCAATTTTTAGTTTAGTTTTTTAAAAACTCTTGAAATTTGGGTAAAAAAAAATCAAATAAATCAATAGGTAAAATTAAGGGTTTATTTCAAATATCTAAAAAAGAGATAACTTATTTACAAATACAGCAAAATATCATTTTCTATTCGTGATATATACTAATAGACATCTAGCAATGTTACTGATAGATGTCTATTAGTGTCTACTAGTGTCTATCAGTAATAGACAATGACATTTTATTATATGTAAAAATATTTCTAGTAGGTTTGTCATTTAAAATAACTCTCCTTAAATTAATTTTTTAAGCTCAGTTTTCTTTAGAAAACAATATTGAAAAAATATATAGAGACTCTTAATTTTATGAAATTTAGTCTCTATCATAAAAGAATCTTATTAGATTAAGATTTTATTTGGGATAGTTGTAGCTTTTAAAATAATTGCTGGCAGCTGTGCTTTTAGTAAAATAAGATGTGAAGAAAAATAAAATAGTGTTCAGTAAATTTCAGCTTAAATTTGAAAAAGTTGGTTAGAGTGTTTGATAAATAAATACAAAAACATCTTATTTTAGATATATTAACTAAATAGACTTATAATCAATTTTTTTAATTTAAATTTTTAAATAATTAGTTAATATGATAGATTTTGTTTTGTTATAGATTAATTTTTAAATATGAAGGAAATTAACTCTATTTAAAAACATCAATATGGTATATTTTTAAAAAAATTCATGTATTTAACTCATGAAAAATAGAAAATAGATTTGATTAGGTGAGAAATAGATATATATAAAATAAATTTTCTTTTAAAGTATAAAAATGCCAATTAAATATTACTTAAAAATTCTACCTTATTTTTGGAGAATCCAAAAGCTAGTATGATAATGCTTTTAAAATAAACATGAAATTGATGCATTTTTAAAAATGAATTTAACAAATTTAATTTAAATATATTTTATCAAACGCAAAAAACAATTACGACTATATATTTTAGATGAATGCTAAATGTAGTGTAAGTATAACTTTTATAACATAACATTTTAATCTTTAAAGTTTATTATAAAAAAAATGGATTCCCAACTAGTTATCAGCGTATCTGTATAATTTATTTTAATAAATCTCAATAATATTTTTTCACAAATGATTTCGTAAAGAAAGTTTTAAATCATTATTTTCATGAAAAATGTAAGAATAAAAATGGTTTTTAATCTTGAATTAGAAAAAGAAAAAGAAAAAGAAAGGAAAAGTCATGTGCATCAGCAACTGAGATCACGTGACATTATATTGTTGTCGTAGTGGAAAAGCGTGCCTTCTGGACCCACTTATTCTCTCTCATCATTTATTACTCTCACCGTATTTCGAGATTAACTCCGTACACTTCTCATTATTTTATTCTACATTTTACACTTTTTTTACCCTTTTTTTACTTTTACTTACATACTTACCTTTTTTAATTTACTTTCTTCCTTCTTTTCTTTAATTATACTATTTTAGTTCTTTTAATTTTTTTTTCATAATTCATCAATTAAAATAGTTATTTATTTACTTTCTTCCTTCTTTTCTTTAATTTTTCATAGTTAAAATCGAAAATTTTAATATATTTTTTTAAAATCCTGTTAAAATTTATTATTATAATAAATATTCAACAATGATATGCATCTTGTCAATTAAAATAGGTTCAAATCCAAAACCAATATGAACATTACTCATTTTATATCTAACACATTCAAGTTAGTGATTTGCTATAGCATTTAACCTAAACATAGGGTTTTAAGTTTTGGTAAACATTAGAGTGTCTTAGTTTAGTAGTTTTGTAAATCTTGTTTTTCTCAAGTTGAACAAAATGTTAAACATTAATTTAACTTGCTTTCTCGCGACTCTATCTACATTAAATTTATATTTTATAACTCAAATGATAAAATTAAAATGAACATAGTTCAGTTGGTCTAGTGTTTGTACTATCAACCTTCTCAAAGTAGTTCGACTTTCCAACTTTAGATATGACAAAAAAAAAAAAAAAAAAAAAAAACTTCTCAAATGATATGAGAACACCTCATTGCCAAGTTAACATTGTAGTCTAATTTTATTAACGCTCACCCTATTTATAGTATATTCACTAATATTGATTTGGGATGTCCAATTTTTCTGTGGGGATGAGGATTTCCCGATTAGGCCGAGAATGGGAAGAAAATGGGAAAAAAATTCCATGTGAACTAAAAGGGGACAAGGACGGGGCATGCATTCCCCGTCCCTGCCCCTGCTCTATTTAGCCTCTATTTATTAATTTAGTATAATTATTTAATGTTATGTTGTTATTATTATTATATAAATATTACATTCAAATGTCAAGTTTGATTATTTATTGGTCAAGATAATAAACATGTTTAAATTGAATATTTATATTTAGATTATATATGTGAATAATTTAATTTATATTTATTTCTTTTTACTAAAAAAAAGTTGATTAGTTTTTTAGGTCAAAATTTGAGTACTTTATCATTAAATTCAAATTGAAACGTAAAACTAACCATAATAAATAATTTAGTGATAAAGTCAATTATTTATTTAAAATTTTCCCACATTAGTGATTTAAATTAATTGATTTTTTTTAAAAAAAAACAAATTAACAGGAAAAAATTCCCCTCAAGGAAATCTGATCCCTGTGAATTTCCTAAAGAGAATCCTGTCTTGATCCTTGTGGAAAATTTCACGGGGATAGAGAATGAGATGGGGACAGAAAATGGCATCCCCAACCCCAACCCGCTCCGTGGATATCTCTAGTATTGATATTCCTTGTCTTGTAAATAAGTTTTAAGCACTTTTTAAAATTGACAAAAGGTAGTTTTAACCTTTAATCTTTCCTTTTTCAAGTTGGACTGAAATTTAGAGTTTTTTTTAATAATTAAATACCAAATAAAAGAATTAAAATTGTTAGTAAACAAATTTAAAATTTAGATACAACTCTCTTTGTATATCTCCACAGTAATATAATATTGATAAATTCTGATAGCTCACTTCAAAAAAAAAAAATCCTCATAGTTTTGCTTTTGGAACTATCTAAGAGTTCTCATATCAACAAAGATATTTGTTATTTACTCGTATACCATTAATCTTTCCCTTATCTATGCAATGTGGGACTAATTTGGTCACACCCCAACTATTATCCCTCTTAAATAAAGAACCACAAAAGCCTCCATTCAAATAATTGTTCATCCATATTTATTTTTGAGTAATCACTACTAACAATGTCAACTCCTCTTCACTGAAGTTCCATTTCCTATTTGAAGTTCCAACACCGAATCACAAGGACTATTTCATCAAAGCACATTAACAAAACTAAATAAGGAGGTTTGGGAACAACCTTCCACAATAGTTTGATATTGTTTACTTTTGACATTTAACCCTAATGACTTTGTTTTTGAAACCACCAAATAAACCTCATGTCAATAGAGTTAGATGTCCTTACTTATATTCCATGAATCTTTCACTTATCTAATCAATATTGAACTTTGATCACATTTCAACATCAATATTTAATGATAGTCTATAAATATAATAAACATTAGAATCGTAATACAATGATTTAAGACTTGTTTGGATTGACTTTAAATGCATGACACTATTTTTTTTTAAACACTTAAAAACTTAATCCTAACCATGCTATTAGCAATACACTATATAATATGATAGTAAAATTAAATTTAAACAACAATATGGTAAGGGTCCAAGTAATGGATCTAGGGCAATGTGCTTATTTGACTTAGATATGTTAATTAATTAATATATATTCTGCATTTTTGTGGCTCTAAGTACTAATCTAGGGGAGTATGCCCCAAAAACTTTTTGACTTATAATTAATTATAAACTCTACTTGTTTTCCTCCATTTACATTAATTAATTGGCCACATGTTTGTCTCCAACAGTCATCAACTCAACTTGAAAAGAAAAAGAAAAATATATATATATATATATAAAAAAAGCTGCCTTTGAATTGTCTAAATTAAACGACTTGTCGAACTTCCCATCCCAAGTACTTGCTTTTTCCTTGTTTTTTGGGTTGTGTTATTTAGTTTTTCTCTTTTTTAAATAAATACTTTCCCAATTAAAAAATTTGTAATTTCCATCTTTTCTCATACCCTCAAAGCGAGGGATTTGTTTTAAACTCTTTTCATTTTTCATACATCAATCAATATTTTTGTTGAAATTGTTGGTGAGGATGAGGCCTAGAGTTCAATTTTGAGACTTGCCCCTATGTACATCATTCAAAAAATTCTAAATTTTATGTCATTCAATATTTGAACTATGTGACATATTTAATATGCTATAAAATTTTGTTTTTTTAATCAAACTAAAATATTACAAGATTCATTAAAGATGTCACTAGAACGCCTAGAATAGAATATGTAAGAAAGATATTACAATTCAATGAAAATGTGTGCAAAAGATTTTATCTTATTATTCTTATGGTAGTACCATAATTTAGGATGAATACATGAATGAACTGAGGTCATATGCAAATGAGAGGAATTTTAAAAGACTTAAAAGAATTGAAAAGTACTACCTATACCAATAAGGTGTACATTCGCTTTTGTTGGCTCAATCATATAAACTCCAAAGTCAAGGATGTTGGAAAATTTTAGAGACACTCGATGTCAAATTATCAATTAAATAAGACTTGTATCCTTAAGTACTTGATTACTATTCATGCACCCATGACATGTTGGGTAATGGCAATTATTACTCTTCTTTCCTAACACTATCTTTGTTATTAATTATATCTTCTCAATCCATGTTTGAAAAATATTACAATGATTATATCGACTGTTCTCTTATACTTACATTTTCTAATCTTCAAATCTATTTCTTTAGTATTTCTATTCATAAGGGTCAAGGAACATTAAGATAAAGTAGTTAAGCTATAGAAGCTTCACAAACATAATCATATGTTTCCAAACTCAACCCAATACTTAATGTAGTTTGAATATATAATTTGATGCTCCAAATAAGATATTTGTTAAATTCCCTAAAATTTAACACAATAACAAAATATTGTTACACAATACAATCAATATAGTAAACGAAAGTTTAAAAGAACATGAATGAATTAAAATTAAATGATGTCATTTAACTTCCCCTTAATTTGTTTTGAGTTCTTAGAAAACCCTTTTTTTTTTTCTTTTTTCTTTTTTTGTTTTTAATCTAAAGAGAGAAGAGACCCAAAAAAAACTTGTTTTACTTCTTAAAATCCTAATTTAGTTAATGTTTCCAGTAGTTACGTAAATATATAGTGGATATTTGGGAATCCAACTTGAAATGGCTTAAGTGGGGATTATAATAGCTCACTCATGTACGACTAACTCCAACAATCACTCTAACAAAGACAACATTTGACGCCCAATTTTGGCGAAGACCACATCTAGCAGCCAACTCTAACGATCACGTTTGGTGACCACCAATACGACCAACTCCAATGATCACTCTAATGGCCAAATCCAACGAAGACCACCTCGAACGTCCAATTTTGACGACCGCCACATTTGGCGACTAGCTCTGACAACTACCTTCAATGGCCTATTCCAACGACCACCTCTGGCGACCACCTATATGACCAAATCCATGGCCAACTCCAGTGAAGACCACCTCAGACCCCTCCTCCCCCTCCCCCCAATTTTGGTGAGAACTACCTTGGGCGACTAGTTTTGACGACTCCTTTCAACAGTCAGCTCTAACGATCACCTTCGACGACCAATTCATAGTGTTTAATAATCTTCTTTTATAGTAATTTAACATTAATAAAAATAGAAAATCTAACAAATTTGTGTATAAAAAATACTTTTAAGACCAACTTGTTTAATATTTTAAAATATAGAGACCAAATAGAAATTAAGCCCAAAACTTATGGACAAAAAGATATTTTTTCATTGTTTGCATACTATTTTTCAATTTTTTCTAGTTTGTTCTTTAAAAAACAAAATTATTGAAATTAAATAAATCCTCAAACTTATAGACGATAATTATTAGAACCGAGTCTCAAAATTAGTGTATGGATTGTAGAAGATAATAAATAAATAATGTAGAGAAATTATTATTTTTCACATTTTTTTAACGTGGCTTTTGGGAAGAAGAAAATAAATTTTGATGCAAATAAAATTTTAATAAAATACGACACGTTTTAACAATTATTTAACTAGCTAATTAAAATTTTAAGGGAAAAAAGTCTATAAATTTGCAAGTTTCGAGTCCAATTTTATTAATTATATAAGTTTGAATGTCCTAAACTTTTTTATCTCTTGATAATAGAAATATGCGTTAATTAGTTAAACTATACACAAATTAAAAAATAAGTTTGGTTAATTTATGCGACTGACCAAATATGAAATTTAAGGTACTATTACTAATATAATAAAAAAATTAGATAATTGATAACACTTTTAGGGCTAATAGTTAAGTGTACAACGAAAATTTTAAAGTAGCAAAATCTATCGGTGAAAGACTCTATTGCTGATCAGAAGAGTTTGTCGCGCACTCTTGTTCAAATAAAATTTTGTTCTTACCTTAATACAACAATAGTGATAGTATGGGTTGAATCCATAGGGAACCATCGTGTTTCTCTATCAAAATGTTCACAGCCCATGGTAACCGAGGGGAAGTTTGGTTTGGTTTGAATGCAAGAAAGGTAAATTTGCATAAAAGTAAATATGCACAAAAGTAAAAAAATAAGAGAAAAATAATATGCATGAAAGTCTAACTTGGGTTTGTTTTGGACATGAAAGGTCTAACTTGGGTTTGTTTTGGAGTTTTTCCTAATTAGTCTATTTGATCATTGAACATGAGAGATCAATTTTGATTTCTTGTCTAAGACTAGCCAATTCACCTATATTGGGCTGTTCTTTAATCAGTATGGGCTTTAGAGGATACTCGAGGCCCAAGTGAAAAGAAAACCAATCTAATCCTTTTGAATTACCAGTTGATTCAAAAAACTATGTGCTGAAAGCACAATCCGTGTGAAGACAATCTCATGCCCTACATGTTGATGGCCAAGATTAGAGTCTTGCACTCACTAATCTGAAGACTTGGATGACTACTCGATTTTCTTACTCTTTCTGTTTTAGAGTGCTCGAGAGAGAAGAAGAGAAACGATGGGGAAATTTTTTCGGATTTGCTTGAAAGAGTTGATGAAGATGGAGATCAAAGGCTATACATGAAGAATAAAGAGAAAAGGGAAGAAGGAAGACACAAGTTTTAATGTTGTTCGGTCTCAAAACTGCCTACATCTACGGAAGAGTTGAATTCAAGTCTTGAAATGTTCTTGGAGAACTTTACAGATGAGTCTTAGCTAGTTTTCATTTTTCCTTTTTCCGTACATCATCTAAGATCTAGCTACATATGTATTTATACAGAAATTTGTTCAAGTAAAAACAGTTACAACAAACATGGTTTAAGTTTATTTCATCATATTTATTTTAAAAAAATTTCACCTTGAAATTAACTTCAACAAGTTTCTTCTTGCTCCTCTTTTGCTAACCCTTTCTTCTTCAACCTTTGTCTCTTAGCTCAAAACCAACGATGTCGAGTCACTTTTGAAGTTTGAGTTGGGTGACTGCATTGGTTAACATGTCGAAGGCATTCTCAGAGGTATGAACTTTAAGAACTTCAATCTTCTTGTTCTTTATTTGTTCTCGTATGAAATGATACTTATCATCAATGTGTTTAGTTCGGTTATGATATTATGGATGCTTTGATAAATATATGGTACTTTGATTGTCACAAAATAGCTTTACTATATTATGTTTAATACGGAAATCAAATAGGAGCCCTTTTAGCCATAATCCTTCCTTAATAGCCTCTGATAATGCTATAAATTCAGCCTCAGTGGTAAAAAGGGCTACCTATGATTGTAATGTTGCCTTCCAACTTAATACACAACTTTCATATAGGAAGATATAACCAGATAAAGACCTCCTTTTATCTAAGTCCCTGTGTAGTTAGAGTCCATATAGCCTATCAATTCTGGTTAAGTGTTTGTTGATACAGTAGTCTGGCACTTGTAATGCCTTTTAAGTACCTCGTGATCCACTTTGTTGCCTCCCAATGTCTCTTACCCGGATTAGCCATGTACCTACTCACCAAACTTGTAGCATAGGCAATATATGGCCTTGTAGAAATCATTAGGTACATGAGACTTCCCATGACTAGGGAATATGGAATGGTTGACATTAGCTTTAGGTGTTCAATATCTGTCTCTTCGGGTGAGTTCTCTGCTGAAAGATTGAAATGATGTGCAATTGGAGTACTGACTGCTTTAGCTTCTGTCATGCGATATCTTTTGATTAGTTTTTCACAATAGTGAGTCTGATCAATACATAATTTACATGATTTTCTGTCTCTTTTGATATCAATGCCTAATATTCTGTTTGCACTGTCATATCCTTTAGTTCAAATTTCGATTTTAGTAGGTATTTGACTTGTTTTAAGTCCTTCATAATAGTTCCTGATAGTAACGTATCATCTACATATAGAAGTAGATAGATAGGATGAGCATAGGTTTTAGTGTTTATATAAACAAAACTATCATAAGAACTCTTAACAAACCCATTCTTCTGAATAAAATCATTGAATCTTCTGTTCCAACACCTAGGTGATTGTTTAAGGCCATAAATAGACCTTTGAAGTAGACAATAATGGTCTTCTTTCCCATCGACTTCATAGCCCTTAGGTTGGCACATATAAATGGTTCCATCTAGGAAGCCATGTAAGAATGCTGTTTTAACATCAAGTTGCTTTAGCTCTAGTTCTTGTTGAGCCACAATGCATAGCAGAAGCTGATAGATGTTTGCTTAACTATAGGGGAAAATATCTCATTGTAGTCAACACTTTATCTTTGAGTGGATCCCTACAACCAGCCTAGCTTTATATCTAGGTCTTTGTCCATTAGGGACACCTTCTTTAAATTTATAAACCCATCTAGATGCAATTGGTTTGCACCCTTTAGTTAAGGGAACCAACTCCCAGGTGTCATTCTTTGATAGAGACTCAACCTCTTCATTCATAGCCTCTATCCATATTCTAGCTTTAGCACAACTCACTGCCTCGTCAAAAGTTGAAGGTTCTAGCTCATTATTCAGATCTGAAGCATTTGAGCTAGGTTGATGCAATCATCATATCTTGAGGGTGGCACTATAGTTCTCCTTTACCTATCTCTTACTATGTTATAATCCCTTAGATCTGGTTCCTCTTGCTCAGGATCAGAAGCTACCTCTTCTACATCTTCTTCATGATGAGGCAATTGATTAGTATGAGAATTTGAGCTTGAGCGATCAAATGTAGGAATTAGAGAGTGCTCCATCTCAATTGTATCAGTCTTTCCTTGTGGTGCTGAATCATTTGAATTAGGCCTTTGCATAAACATTTATGTCTCTCTAAAAATGAAATGCCTGCTTGTATACACTTCTTCTCAATAAGATGCCACAATCTAAAGCCTTTTACCTGTTTAGTAAATCCTAAAAACATAATTTTACTACACGGGTAGCTAACTTCCCCTTGTTTTTATGTACAAAGCCTGTGCATCCAAACACCCTTAGGTTGGTTAGGTTAGAGGATGTTTGGTCCACCTTTCTTCTGGAGTAAACAGATCTAGTGAGGCATGAGGGCATCTGTTGAAAGTATAGACTGTATAGGCGGCTTCTTTAGCCTAAAACTTCTCAGGTTGGATAGCATCTGATAAGGAGCTCCTTACTCTTTCCATGATTATTCTGTTTATCCTCACAAAGAGTTTGTATAAGACTTGACCACGAAATAATTAGTCTATTTATATAACACTGTTGATAATAGATACTTACATTTCACTAGGATAACCATAGGTGACATGACCTGAATCTTGAGTGAGTTGGGAACTTCTGCTCATGAAGACGATCTTTTGATTTGTATGGGCGGGAGTGGCTAGATTGTCAACTCAACAAGCCTACCATTTTGAGGATTCGTCTGATTGAGGAGTGAGAACTCAGCTACACAAGTTGGAATTCTCTCCTTCCTCGAAGTAGGGGTAAGTAGAGAAATTGCTCCCTTAAGATCTGATTTCGGGTCTTGAATATAGTGGCCACACCCTCTCTCGAAAAGAGTGGACTCAGTCATAGTGGGACTATGACTTATTGTTCATTAGAGGAATCAATGGTACCTAAGGAGTTAGATGTAACTACAAAGGAAAAACGGTAAATTGGTCAAGCTGTACTTATAAGCAATTTGTGAAGGGTTATCACACTATTGATTGGTTATATCCAATGGACACTGAAATATATCTGTAGTGCGAAGAGTGCGACTGTCGATCTTTTAGTGGAGTGCTCAGTAGTTAACGAATGGTGGATATCGTGATTGAAGAGTTTAGTCAGTTATTCATGTACCGTTGGAGCTTCAAGCTACAGGTCCATAAGGTCCCCTTGGTAGCTCAATGGGTTCAAGTTGAGAATCAGATTTTGGGTTAGTTTGAAGTGTGCAAATTAACAGGAGAAAATTTGAATATATATAATATAATTCCATTAATTCAATTATATGCGATATAATTAATTTGATGTATTTGATATATTATTAGATTGGAGGATTAAATAAATATGATTTATATTAAATGCCATAAAATAGAAAAAGAACTATTATTTATATGTTGCATATTATGCAATATTAAAACTATATGTTATAAATATAATATGATAAGTTAGTTATTATATTTATTTATAATTTATTAATTATATGATAATTAATATTTATTTTCCTCAATAATCGACTTGAGTGGGAGGTTATTCACGGTTTTATGGTAACTATGAGATAAAAGGAAAAAATAATTTTCAAATTCATTTGATCGGATACATCTCACAGGAACACTATCGAGTAAAAACTAGTTTTACTAAATGATAGCCTTAGGGCCTAAGCAATCAAGCATCGAGTTTACTATACGATAGTACTCGTTACTACATGATCGAGTATCAAGTCTATACAATAGGCTTCTTCTTCTACATAATCGTTTGATCGCATGCTCGATCGTTTACTTCCTCCTCCCCTCTATCCGAAATCATACAGAGTCCACCACTTCTGGATTCTCACACGGACAATACCAAGGTAACATTGTGGTGGTGTCTTGTTCTGTTCGAGGATCGAGTTTCACTCATTGGTGATCGAGGATCTGAAGGAAATCAGACATGAAAATTTTCATGAGCAACGAAAAGATCGTTCCAAATTCCATTTGAAATTGAACGAAGACAATTACAGTCACAAAACGGAAACTAACAGGTCATACAACAACTAGAAATTATAGCATACTTTAAGATAAGATCAAGGGAAAGAGTATACGTACCTTTGAAGAACCATTCTTCAATCTCCCTCCATCACTCTCCAAGCGTCCAAGACAGCAATACACGAACGCGCGAACACAACGACTGATGCAACAACATGATCCACAACAAACACCATACGAATAACACGAACCCAATGAACGACCTCCAGAACCTCGATATAAATCAAGTTGAGTGAGGACACTACCA
Source organism: Benincasa hispida (assembly GCF_009727055.1). NCBI lineage: Eukaryota > Viridiplantae > Streptophyta > Magnoliopsida > Cucurbitales > Cucurbitaceae > Benincasa > Benincasa hispida. Next base: position 4,824,921 of record NC_052360.1, on the reverse strand, counting down.
TAATAACTTATAGTTTTAATATTTCATCTCATGAAACATATAAATCATAATTCTTTTTCTATTTTATTGTACTTAATGTAAATCATATTTATATCAATCCTCCATTTGATGTATCTCATACATCACACCGATTATATCATATATAATCGAATATTCTCTTGTCAATTTGAACATTTCAAATAAATACCAAGAACTGATTCTCAACTTGAATCCATTGAGCTACCAAGGGGACCTTATGTACCTGTAGCTTGAAACTCCAAGTACGTGAATAACTAACTAAACTCTTTAGTCACAGGATCCACCATCCATTAACTTTCGGACACTCTATTAAAGACCGACAACTACACTCTCCTTGCTCTAGATATATTTTGTGTCCATATCAACCAATCAACAGTGTGATAACCCTTCACAGATCGTTCGTAAGTACAGCTAGGCCAATTTATCGTTATGCTCCTGTAGTTACATTTAACTCCTTAAGCACCACTGATCTGTCTGATGAACATAAGTCATAGTCCTACTATGACTGGGTCATCTCTTCCAAAGAGAAGCTGTGGCCATTATGTTCAAGACCCATAATTAGCCCTTAAGGGAGCAATCTATCTACTTACCCCTGCTTTGGGGAAGGAGTGAATTCCATCTTGTGTAACTGAGTTCCCAGCTCCCAAATTAGACAAATTCCCAAAAAGGTAGGCTTGTTGAGTTGAAAATCTGGTACTCTCACCCATACTAATCAAAGGATCGCCCTCAAAGGCAGGAGTTCCTAAAACACTCAGGATTAAAGTCATGTCACCTATGGTCGTTTAAGTGAGATGTAAGTCTCAAGTATCAACGACGTTATATAAAAAGACTATTCATCTCGTGGTCCAGTGTTATACAAACTCTTTATATAGGACAACCTCACTCGCATGTCTCCAGATGAATAGTCAGGATCAACCATCTGTAGTAGTTTACAGCACTTGTAAACCTCTACAAAGCAGGTCGTATCCGTAGTGTCACCAGGATTAAGTATCCCTCCTTAATCCTTATACTACAGACCTTTTTAGGTTATCACTTAAAACATGATCCAATTGTATATCTCATATGAATGCTTAAGTTTACATACAATAATCATGGAGTCTTGTTTATGGGATATGAGTAAATGCAAAATAAAATAACTCTTATTTTATTCATAACAATGTGTACAGTTTACAAACTACGAGACTCTGGGAGAATTTCTACTATATGCATAAGATAAGATTGGAGGAAGGAAAAACTGGATCGGAAGGAAAAAGTAGTGAAAAAATAGATTATTCCCATCTCTGACAACAGCTGGGTAAGGCCAGTGCAATGCGTGCTAAAGAAAGAAGGCACCACTATAGTTGTGAACATCAATAACGAGTTGATTCCATCTAGGATAGTCACTCGGCGATGCATTTACATGGACTACAGGAAGTTGAATACGATGAAAAAGAATGACCATTTCCCATTTCCTTTCATTCATCAAATGCTTGATAGGCTTACTGGAAAAAAGTCCAATTCTTGCCTAGAAGACCAAGACAAGATAACTTTTACTTGTCCTTTTGGAACATTTGCATTTTGATGCATGCCCTCTGGGTTTTATAATGTGTCGGGAACGTTCCAAGGGTATAGAATGGCCATTTCTTTGATTTTCTTAAACATTATATTGAAGTTTTTATGGATGATGTCTCTATTTTTCGTGATTCTTACTCTACTTGTCTTAATAACTTGGAAGTTTTCCTCGCTCGATGCAAGGAGACCAATTTAGTGCTTAATTGGAAGAAATGTAACTTCATGGTGACCAAAGGGATAGTTCTTGTTCACAAAGTTTCCAAGGCAGGGCTAGAAATTGACAATACTAAAGTAGACGTGATTGCCAAATTACCAGCACCTACAAATGTGAAGGCATTGAGAAGTTTTTTAGGACACACAGGCTTTTATAGGAGTTTCGTTAGAAGATTTTTCCAAATTGCGCGACCTATGAGTGTGTACCTTAGTAAAATATGACCTATGATTTTGACGTTAACTGTCAACTAGCATTTGAAATTTTGAGGCATGCATTAACCACAACACTAGTATTGGCGGCTCTTGACTGGATGCAGATTTTCATTCTGATGTGTGACGCTAGCGATGTGGCAGTTCTTGCAATGTTAGGGAAAAAAGAAGAAGGGAACTATTATTCATTCTATCTCATATGCATAAAAAACACTGAACGAGTCTCAAGAGAATTATACTACAATCAAACAAGAAATGTTGGCAATAGTGTTTACAATTGACAAATTCTGAGCCTACTTGTTTGGTTCATCTACAATGATTTACACTGATCATTCTGCCATAAAATATTTGATGGAAAAAAGGACGCAAAGCCAAGATTAATCTGATTGGTGTTGTTGCTACAAGAATTTGATTTAGAAATTAAGGATACAAAGAGAACAAAAAATCAGATGGTTGATCACCTCTCCTACCTGAAGAACAAAGACTTTCAGTTCGGTGTGACAAAATTCGAAGAGAAATTACCTGATGAACGTTTGTTGAAAATTGGGATCAGGAGCTTTGGTACGCAGATATTGTCAATTACTTATCAACTAAGGAATTTCCTGAAGATTTCACTGTCGAAAAAAGAAAAAGGTTCATACATGATAGCAAATTTTATTTCTTGGATCAGCCATTTCTCTACAAACAAGGTCCTGATCTCATCATGTGTCGATGTATTCCAGAGGTAGAAGTGCAATGCATACTTTTAGTGTGTCACGATTTCCATTTGGTGGCCACTTTAGAGGTCCAAAGATTGCTGCCAAAGTTTTTCAAAGCGAGTACTTCTGACCTACCTTGTTCAAAGATGCAAGAGACTATGTGCTTAAATGCGATTGGTGCTAATACACTGGTAATATCTCAACCAGAAATGAAATGCCTTAAGTAATATACTAGAGGTAGAACCCTTTAACGTTTTGGGATTGACTTTATGAGACAATTTCTCCCTTCCTGTGGGCAACAATATGTCTTAGTAGTAGTTGATTACGTGTCCAAATGGGTTGAAGTGGTAGCCTGTGCCAAGAATGATGTGGCGATTGTCTCAAAATTTTTAACCAAGCATATTTTCACATGATTTTAAACACATAGGGTGTTGATCAGCAATGAAGATATACACTTTATTAATCGCATCATTTCTAAATTGCTTGCTAAGTACAATGTCAGGCACAAAGTAGTCACTACTTATCACCCCTAGACAAATGGCCAAGCAGAAGTCTCCAACACGGACATAAAGCCCATCCTAGAGAAAGTTTTCAATGTGTCAAGGAAAGATTGGGCATTGAGATTAGATAAAGCACTGTGGGCATATCGTATTGCATATAAAATGCCTATTGGAATGTCCTCATATGCCCTCATGTTTGGGAAGGCCTGTAACCTACCGCTAGAGCTAGAACATAAAGCTTTTTGGGCACTCAAGCTCAACTTGGATTTGGACGCAGTGGGGGGCACTAGGAAACTGCAATTGAATAAGTCAAATGAATGAAGACTCAACGCGTATGAAAACGTGAAGATCTATAAAGAGAAGACTAAGTGTTGGCATGATCAACGCATCGATAAGAAAATTCTATTTGTTGGACAAAAAGTCTTGCTATTTAGTTCGCATCTATGCTTATTTCTAGGAAAATTGAAATCTTGTTGGTCTATTCCTTTCATCATAAAAGAAATCTTTCCTCATGGGGAAGTCGAGCTGACTAGAGAAGATGGATCAAACCCCTTCAAAATCAATGGGCAAAGAGTAAAACCCTACTTTAAAGGAGAAGGCGAGCAAAGTAAAACTTCCATCGATTTACATGAACATGCTTGATGCTCGCATCGGAGCCGTCCCTGCATAAGAAACGAAAAATTATATTTCAGGGACATTTCTTTGACTCTACTTTATTTCTACTTTCTTTATATTGCTTTCTTTACTTCTTTAGTTTTTTAACTTACTTGATTGGGAGAATGATCTTGTGATTTTTAAGATTAAATTACTTTGTTTGTTTACAAAAAGAGAATATAAAACACGCCTAACACTTAAATTCTAAGAGCCAACACATAACTATACGTTGAAGTAGAACTAACTGTTACATTGAGGGAATACACCACTCAAGTGGTGCACTGTCTCATGTAAGTCTCTTCAGCTACACATTTAATGCGCCGACGTGGGGGCACGTGTGAATGACATGCATTATCACTTTTTCTCTCTCCTATCTTCTCTTCTTCATTCAATCTTCCCCAATTCTGATTGACCACTGAAGGAACTCTGATTATAGAGGACCTTTGAGCAAAAGCGGATCGTCTAAATCCCATTATGAATGAACTCATACATTCACAGTCATATAGAACAGATTATGCACAAATCTTAAATTACAGCATGCTTTCGAATAAAAACAAAGGATTAAGTGACTATACCTTTGAAGAATCTTTCTTCAAGTATATCCCTCGATCAAACTCACTCACGAACACAGCGAACAACTCGATCTCCCTCGAACAAGTAGCAACTCGATCCTCGAACTAACCGAACACTGCCACTAGATTATCTTGGTATTCTCGGTGTGAGAATCCAGAAGTAATGGGCTTTGGCTTATTTTGGTTAGAGGGGAAGATTGGAGTTTAGGAGGAAGACGATTGTATAGGCAATAACATTATCGTGTAGTAAAACTAGTCTATCGCATAGACTTCCTACTCGATTGTTTAGGCTCTTAAAAGATCGTTTTGTAAGACTCTCTTATTCAATTGCTAAATTCGTCAGTCGTTTGAGATTTTGAAATCAAATTTCATTTTATCCCAAATTTGCCATAAAAACTAAATAACTATCCACTAAGGGTGGTTATTTAGAAAAAGAATTTAATTATCAAATAATTAATAAATATAAATAAATATGATAACTAACTTATCATATTATATTTATAACCTATAGTTTTAATATTACATCACATACAATATATAAACAATAGTTCTTTTTCTCTATTTTATGGCATTTAATATAAATCATATTTATATTAAATTTAATAACTATGAATCTTATTTATAGAAAATATATTTGAATCATATTCAAATATTAGTTTCATATATAATTGAATTAATTTAATTATATCATATATAATTAAATTCTCTCTTATTAATTTGAAGGGATTGACCCAAGAAGTCGTTGCCTACGAGGTAGGAATGAAAACCAACGAAGGAAGCGACAATTTTCAGACATCTTAGTGGAGAAGGGTTCTTCGTCGAACGTCATCTACTGCTCGAGTTTATATCTGAAATAGTTGATGCAATGGCTTGGCGTCAACTCTGTGTTAATCTCAAGGGAATCTAGAAAAATCTTGTCTGAACCTTTTACAATAGTGAGTTCAACGAGCAAAAGGATGCGACATTAGTGGAAGATACAATAGTTTGTTTCTCTCAAAGAGTTACTAATGAAGTTTTCAAGGCAACAAATAACCCCGATGTAAAAGGTAATCACATTATCGAGAAATCAATTCCACAACACTTAGAGGATACGATTTGAGTCATAGAAAAGCCTGGAAATAGTTGACAAATCTCAAGAACAGGCATAATAACTTTGGCTAACAGAGACGTTCTCCTCAACGTACACTTATGGTTATATGTTGTCAAGAATAGAATCGTGCCTACCTTGAATGACATGATAGTATCGAGGTGAAGGTTGTTAACCACTTACTACATCATGCAACACATCCCGTTTGATGTAGGACAGATCATAGCTGAGCAAATAGAAAACGTCAAAGGAAAACCACGTGGCCAACTATATTTTCTACAGTTGATCTACGTTTTATGTGAACGAGTTGGCATTCCCATGGAGGATGAATTTGAAGAAGTGGAAGGCCAAATGAACTCAGTTCTAATTCGGTGTTTGATGAGAGGATCGCCACGTCAGCCAGACCTTCCACCAAAATCTAAAACCTCCAAGTCTCAGCCTTCAAAATGTGAAACGAAAAAAAGACGCGTTGAGACATCTGAAGAAGAGCAAAGTGATGAAGCCTCCCGTAACGAAGAATTTGGGATTGAGCTTACATTGATGAACGAAGAGTCTGAGTTTGTGGACTTAAGTCTTCCACCATTCCCTGAAGAAGTTGAACATCTATGAACCACTCTCTACCAACCAAATATGATAACCAATTTGGAATTGAGACTTGATTAGTGAGACTGTAAGCTCGCCACATTCACCCAACCACTCTCTGCTAACCAAATTTAACCCCTTTCGACCATCTATAAACCAATTGGGCTTAGAACCAATAATGCCCAAAATTCACAAAGTCTATTAGTGAGATGTGGGAACACTAGCAGTAGACGCTTGAGCCCTACGCCAATCTTCCAATACGGTTTGTCGCCAGTTCTAACATGGATGACCTCAAAGAGTTCATCTAAGCCCAACTTAGTCCTATCGCCGCATAGCTCGAAGCACTTCATCTATAGCAAGCTACACTTCAGCGTTAGAACGTTGCTCTTAAGGATTACCTGAACCAATAAACACAGAGAAATCAAAACCAATTCGAATTCACCGTGCAATATATCAATCAAGTCTTGATTGTTTATCCCTCCTCCACTGTCGTAGCATTTGCACGATCCCCTTCGGTTTATGAATGAAGACCCTGCTCCTTAAAGCAGGGACAATGCGACACATCATGGTTAAATTTGGGAGTGTTGGATTTATTTCTTTTGTTTGTAATTTTAGTTATAGCTTTTATATGTTTTGACCATATTATGAATTTCATGTAATTCTCTCTTATGAATGCAATCTCTATATTTTTATTCCTTATGTTTGTGCTAAGAATTTCCTTATGCTTGTTTATTTGCTCTTTTATCTTGCGCCTTGCCTTGATACCTCGATGACTTTACCAACATTAAATGACTAAAGAATCTTTTGATAGGCGCTAGAATTAATTTTAGGAACTTCTCCAAGTAAAACATATCTTTGATTTTCCACCTTAAACCTCTATTTGAATTTTTTCTAAGACATTCTTATAGTTCTCTTTCAGCAATGAGGACCTTTAGGGAAAGCCATGGGGGCAAGCCAAAATGAAAGTAAGTGACCAGGACCAATGCAAGGCATAATATAATAAAACATCCCAAACCCCAATGTCTAAGCCTAAGGAGAAAGAAAATATATAGCTTAGATAAGAGTTTAGTCGTGAAGGATCCTCGCTCATAGTTGGATCTCTGCATGAAACCTGTGGAGGCAAGCTAAAACGAAGGTGAGTTACTTGAATTGACACATGAAAGAACATTAAGCAATAACGTTTTCCCTTAACCTCAAATTAATTAATTATAATTAATTAATTAATATTTTGATGACAACAACCCTGCTTTTATTTACGATAATTTGAGTGTTTTGAATTGCTTATTTCGTAGAGCTCAGAACAACGACTCCAACGTAATTCAAATCGCTCAAATTGGAGCTCAAACGAAGACGATATAGGCGAAACAAACTTAATGGAAAAATCTTGAGCTGATGACGTGACATATTCTTTTTTCATCAAAGAGGACCAATTGATAGGTGCCACTTGGAGCATGGGAGTAATGATACATGGTGGACTTTTGATTTTTGGATTGGTTTTAAAATGAAAACGAATTTAAGAAAAAAATGAATTTAATATTGTTTTATGTTTGTATCTATCGGCTAGTTTGATATATGATGAACTTTTACTTTTTGTGGGGTTTTAAAAGAAAATGATTTATATATATATATATATATACATACATACTATGTTTTTGTTTAACGGCTAGTTGGTTTTAAATCTCCATCATTCAATTTTCTTTTCCAAGATCCAATGTCCAAAATTATATGGTTTCCAACAATTTTTCCTATGTATTTAAACTCATATTTTTCTCCTAATGTTTAAAACAATTTTCATAGTTTTCAATCCTCTCCAGAAAAACAAAGCTTCCATTGTTGTTCTCTCCAAACTTTAATTTTCTTCTTTTCATCTTCTTCTTGAGAGAGATGTTTTAAGTTGGATTGATTCATTAAGAGTTTTAATTTGTAAATCTACTCTTTGAGAGATTTTTTCCCACATTGTGCTTCATTTCAAATCCATTGTAAGAGTTGCTCCTTGATCCCGGAAAAAGAGTTGTAACGGTTTGATCATCAACTGTGGAATGGATCGGATTTGTTCTTGCGCCAAAAAAAAGAATGTTGTAACGATTCGATTCTAAGACGTGAAAAGAGTCAAATTTGAGTGACAAACCCAAGAGGAGATTGGGAAGTGGATGTAGGCCAATTGTGCCGAACCACTATAAAATTCTCAGTGTCAATTTATCTATCCCTCAACTATTTAATTTTGTAATTAATTTGTTCTTAAATTTATTGTTTGAAATTATTTGCAATTTTTGTTCTTAAAGTTAATTGCTCATATATGTTTATTTTGATTGGTAGTTCTTAAATTTATATATCCTCTACCAATCCTTTTATTAGATTTAAAAATTGTGCTTTAAAGTGTGGGTTAATTTTTTGTTCAATTCAAAGTAAAATTATTTGTATAAATTTATTGTTTAAATTACTTGTTAGGAAAAAGTTTGTTAATTTGTTTAATTAGGCTCACATTAATAAAAAGTTTTAATTAGTTTGGTTAAACCCTATTCTCACCCTCTCCTCCCTCCCTCTCCAAGGTTACCATACCAATCCTACAAAAAGAGCCTTTTAGGAAAACTGAACCTCTAACTCGTTTATGAATTTGAAAGATAAGAATGTTTATGAAAAACAAAAAGATTTTTAAGGAATGTGTTTGCCACATAAAAGATCAAGGATATATTTCTTTGGAAAGGAAACAAACTTACATTACTATATGCTGATCTCAGACTCTTAAGTTAGAAGACATGAAGGTTTAGCTGGTGCATTGAGACTAAGTGAGTTGTTAAGGAATTATTTTGGAAATGCTTGAGGACAAGCATTGTTCAAAATTCGGGGGTATGATAACTTGTAGAAATACAAATTATTGTTTTCTTAAAGTTTTAATAATTAGGGTCAAATAATGATAACAACATTTACCTTAGTAGAAAAAGACATAAAATTACTTATATGTGTGCAATACATACAAAAGTATCATTTTATGTGAAAAATGCACTATCAACGCTTGATAATGCAGAAATCACAGATTTTTCACTAACTGTTCCAGAAGAAGCCAACGTAGGAAGCATGCATTAAAATCAAGTAGACGTAAGAAGATACATTTCACTTGTGTACTTAACGTCAAATATCAACTTGCAATATGGGCAACCTAACAGGCGACTTCTGAGTAATTAGAATGACAGCGACTACAGCAGAGCACAAAATTTAATGTCATCACATCACAAATTGCTGAGTTCAATAACTATAATAGGAGATGTTGCCCACTAGAAAATAGTTAGTAAGTTAGTTAGAAAATCAGAAGTTAGACACTTAGGAGTAGACAGTAGCATTTCTGTACAAATTAGTTCCTCAGCCGCCTGCAAGAAGAAGAGGAGTTCGACCACCATTTTCACCACCAATACGGAGGTTCTACCGAAGTTAGAGCTTGAGAGAGACGACCTTCAACACATCATCACCTTAGTCACAGCAGCAAGCACCTAAAATCAAGCCAAAGGGAGTAAGAGATTGACTACAGTGGCTTGACACACTTTTCTTTTCCTTATTTAGTATTTTCTTCCATTATTTGTCTTGATTTAATTAGGATTATGTAGAATATTTCATTACTATTGATTCAATCATGATTTCATCCATTTCCACATCCATATTCTTACTTTCCTTCAACATGAGTAGTTAAACTCATCGTTGGTTGGGTGGAAATAAATGATAATTTGTTAAGTCATATGTATGTGTGTCCAACTTGCTTGATGTATACTTAAACATTATAAGCTTGAATCCATCTGATCAATTGATTTGAGTAGAAATAGTTAACTGCTTGATAGAGTAAGTAATTGTGGAATGCATCAAGTAAGAATAATTAGTAGCTTTAGAGATAAAGTTAGTCATATTGATCTGTCATATTCGTAAACACGTGCATCCTAGAGATAAGGTAAGTGTGGCAATGCATCGAGAGATGTTGAAAGAATTTAGAAAATAAAACTTGGATGCATCACACATTTATACTTAGGGATTACCAGTTAGTCTTCCCAACCCCATCTCATTCCATTGATTTCATCCAAACTTGTTATTTGTACTGAGGAAACATCTCATTCTATTCTGATGCATTACATACTTTGTCAACGCATCCCATTTCTCCAACCTCTTTCTCTTGCATGTATGCTGGCTTAGTTTAGTTTAGAATCTCAACATGTATGTCTATACTTAGAATCAAATTGCGAAAGATCATCTTACCATCTTGCATTAGCACTAACTAATCTTTGCATTTGACCTTGGGCTTGCCAGAAAACGTGGGCTAGGTTTATACTTGGATTTAACTTAAGAAAATTTGTACATAACTAGAGCTTTGCATGAAACATTAGTCTTTATCTCCTAACGCATAGTCCCAAATTAAGATAGAAAGCGGCATAAGCGTAACGCAAAGATTATAAAAATGCAACACCTGCAGAAATGGAAATTTTTAGATTTAATTTGGTTTTCATTATTTATATCTAAGTATAAATTTCCACCACTATTTTCCATAATGCCATGAGGCCTTGTGCGCATTAGCTTCTCTGTCAATCTTTGTAGTACCGCGACACTCTCGCTTTTCCTCACTATTTGATTTTGCACTGTGTGACGCCCTACCTTGAGGGCTTCTTGGTCCTCTTTTGCCCCAGTTGATACTTTGAGCTCCGTTTTATTCTATATTATCCCAGTTTACGCTCTAGGAATCATCGCTATCTCTTTTGCACCTAAGACCTACAAAATCATGAAATAAAATTATAAAACCAAGGAACGAACTAGAATTAAGCGAAGCAAGATAACACACATTTTAGGTGTTATCAATCGTCGATAGATTCCTATTAGGAATATAGTTGATAGACTTTGAAAGTTGGATCTAAATTTTATTTGTTTATGCAATTTCTTTTGCATTGTGTTATATGTTCTAATACTTTGGACCTGATTACTATATTTGTAACTATCCCGATTAAAGTAGTTTGCACCTCAAATACAGACTATAATAATCGAGACTATTTTAGTCGGCATCACATAAACATAGACTATTATAACTCACAGATTATAATAAACAACTCGATGCTCCAAACAACCTATTGAAATTTAAAACTACACTCAAAAGTTGCCAATTTTGAAAGTTATTTGAGAAACAAACTAAAAAAACCACTTGTCATTTCAAAACAAAACTCAGCAGCTACCAATTTTGAAGAGATCATAAAAAGGTGCATGGCCAAATAATCCCAACGTACTAAGAGATAATAAATGGTCCAAAACATAGCCAATACAACAAAACGGCTAACTATTTTGAACCATATTAACCTAAACCCAGCGGTGACAGCGAACGCTCACCCACCAATCATTGGCCGATACATTTCAAGAAAAATGCCAAACAACAATAGTCCATGCACAATATCACCAACAAATATATACGTAACCCAATATCGAAGTCAACCACATATAAGATTTTGGTCATCACAATTATTATTGTTATTATAATTTTCCAATAATATATTGAATTGGAATAATGATTATTTATTGAGATGTCGAATTAATTGCAGGAATATTAAAAGAGTTAGTAGGGAGACAAAAATCGCATAATCCGAGAATTAACAGTAGAAAAAGGGAAAAAAAAAAAACAGGTTAGAAGTTTGTATTATAAAAATGAGAAACAGACTGATTAAGATGTAAATAATAACAAAAATACAAATAATATTTGCCAAATTATGTACGACAATAAGCATCGTCCTACTTTTTTTGGTCTCATTTTTCGATGCTATTAAGACAAATCACATGTTGTTCGGTCCAAAACTTGGCTCCATAAAAACTGAACGCTCTCCAACAAATGCTTTATGCACATATATTTTACAGTGTGTTCGGTTAAGGTATTGGTAACTTTTCGGAACTTACGGATCCAACCTTCTTTGGGAAGTATTTAGTTTTTAAAAAACTATATTTTCATGCTATAATTTCTTTACCATTATCGTTTTAAAAATACTATATATATTTTAAATTTAACTTGACGAGAATAGTATTTATAAGCTTAATTTTTCTAAATGTTAAATAATTATCAAATGAGATCTTGATTTTTTTATTAGGTTTTTTATTTTTAAAAATTAAATTTATAAATACTACTTCCGCCATAGCTTTTGATATTTTCTTTTATCAACTTTCAACTCATATTTTTTAAACGAGTCAAATTTGTGAAAACTAAAACAATTAACTTTAAAAAAAAAAAAAAAATCTTGTTTTTGACATTTCCTTAATATAGGTGAGGAATTGGGAAGAAACAAATAAAATTTGAAAAACAATAAACGAAAAACGAAGTCGTATTCAAATAGGGCCTAAAATTTCATTTTTTGTTTTCTATTTTTGAAAAAATATGTTTATTTTCTTACCATTCACGTTATAGTTCCTAAAAAACACTCAAATTCTTAATTAAACCCTACAAACAAATATAAATTTGTTAAAACTATATTTCTTTTCGTTTTCAAAATTTTGCTACGACTTTGAAAATTTTTTTGTAAAAGAGATTAAACAAAACTCTATGACATGAAATTGAAGCACGTAGTACGCGTTAGAGACAACTACTTTGTACAAAAATCTTTATAGCTTTAGTTTGTTTCACTCAGACAAATCTTATACTAATGAAAATATTGGCTTCTCACTTGTATAGTTATGATCTTATTTTCTTGCCAAATATAGGACTTAATTTTAGAGAAAAATAATATCTATTTATTAAGTACTTATCACAAGGACATGATTTTTACAATTCTCCTAAAGGAGTTAATTTAAGAGTCATTCGAGATAATTTGAGAACCAAGTCTTATTTAGGACACAATTTTTTGCTTTTTTTGCTATAGAATCTGCCAGGTCAAGCTCTTCGACAAAATTTGAAGTTAATTGAGGAGAAGTTTTTTGATGTTGTCTATGATTTTTTCTATCCAACATTCAGCTAAGTAGTGTTCTTCTCCTTCATTTTTGATCAAATTGATTGTTTGAATGTATACAAAATTTACAATTAGTCTGGGAAGATGTTGAGTTCCTACGAAGCAAATTCCTTCTTTTAAAGTTAGGATTTCTACTAGTGGAGGATCAAAGGTCATCTTCAATAACTGAGCCTAAAAGATCTTTCAAAAGTTCGAAGAACAACACTTAATCCTATTGAAGGGGATCTAAAAATGAGATTCTGGTGTGTTGGCTATTCATGAGTGTATCTAACATATAACATTGTGTTATAATTGCTAAACTATTTCAATTGGTAAAAAATTTCTTTTCATAGGGCATAACCCCCTAAACGTAGAGGACTTTGCACTGAACTAGGTTATCAACTCTTATCTCTTTTTGTCATTATCTAACGTGTTACATCTTGTTGTTAATTGTATTAAGACATTATGTTTGACATGTGTTATTCAGTTTTATTCATTACACTATATTTGAATTTACGAATTAAGGACCTATCTAGTGAGACATTTCTTATCTCTTCCATCTTTTTTTTTAAAAAAAAAAAAAAACCATGGTATTATTTTATTATTTAATTTGAATAGACATTATTATTATGTATTGAGTGGGAATAAAATTTAATTTTGTAGAGTTTGTATGAGTAAAATGAAAAAGTAATATAATATTGTGAAATTAACAAACATTGAATATTGCCACCCTATGGCTAATGGCAGCTAAAATTACGGATCAACCCACCCATTTATTACCGTGTCCCTTCTGTTTTCTTTCATATATTTCCATTTCACACTGTCATTTCTCACATTAACGCCGCCGCCACCCCATCGTACGGCTATTATTAACTCTACTTCTCATCAATTTTATTCTTAACTAATCATATGACGACACGTCCTCATCTATACCAAAAGATATCTATGTCATACGTACTCGAACACTCAACTGATTTTTGCCTACAAAATAATAGCTTCTTTTTTACAAAAAAAAAAAAAAAAAAAAAAAAAAAAAAAAACCCAAAGGTCCTGTATAACACTGATAAGGAGAGTGAATAAATAAATAAATAAATAAGTATGGGAAAGCCTTAATATCTGTTAAATTCTAAGTTAAAATACTATATATTTCTTTCCAATTTTAGTGTATGTAGTTTTAATATATTTTTTCGTTTTTTAGATTTAACTTTCACGGTATTTGAATATATTTTTAAAATTTAATGATAAAAATGTTAATAGATAAAAAAATAATAAATCAACAATAAACTAGTAGTGAGATTATATTTGAGATTTGTTGAAAGTGTAAGGATTGAAATTGGACAATTGAAAGTATTTGAACCAAAATTGGAATATTTTCAAAGCATCAAGATTAAAATGGTATTTTAGGCTAAGTTTTATTTTAAAATATATTTGTATTCTTGTATAACTTACAATATTATCCTTGAACCTTTTTTAAATGTTTAAAACTATTCTAAATAATAGAAATCCATTCAAATTTCAAACGATAAGTTGAGACCTAGAACGAGTGATAATTCAAATTATGTTTTAGATGTGTTTTTTTTTAACTTTTAAAGGAGATATGCTTCGTAGATGATTTTAAAAATATTTATGAAAAGTCAAGAATAATATTAGTGTAACTTTAAATTTAAAAGAATAGAGACATTTTTTGAAACAAATAATAGAGTTTAGAGACTTTATTTATATATATATATATATATATAAAAAAAAAAAGTAACTACTCATAGTTTAGGTAATTCTCCAATTGGTTTGTTATAGTCTAATTTATTAGAAAATCCCAATTATGTTTTTCTATTAAAAACTTGTGTAAAATTTGCAAATAGAAAAGCTGAAGTGTCATAAAAGAAAATGACTTTACATATTGTGTTTGATAGAAGTCCAAAATTTTCAAAGGTTCTTCTAACATGTCTCAATCAAATGTTCGTAAAAATCATATTAAAAAGACCTATTAGATTTTTATCAAAATGTCTAATGACTTAATAAACATAACTTTTAAAGGTTTAGCATGCTAAACATGTAGTTATAAGGTTTATTGAAAGTACACATATTAAATTTAGACAATTGAAAGTATAAAATTTAAAATATGATATTTTCACCTTAATAAGAATAATAGCAAGAAATGGTAACTTTATTTTGGAAAATGAAAAATAAAAATAATTATGCACTAGATTTAACCCAAGCTAAGACATATGCCAAGGTTCAAATCATGGTGATTGAACTAATAAATAGGATTATACACTAGATTAATTAATTGTTTGAATATAGTTAATGTTACATAATTATTTCTAGAATAGCAATGTACTTGGGAAACAACATTCATTAAGAGCAGAAAATTTTCTTTATTACATGCCACATCAACATACTATTAAAAATAAGGTGGTTCCATCGATAATAATATGAGGTCTATTAGTATTTATGAAAATAAATTTATAGTGTAAACAAAGTGAGTATAATATTCCTACAGTACTAATCGTTTATAGTAAGACCCACCCCAAATGAGTAATACTGAGCACTTCTAGCAAATAATCCATATTAATTTAGGACAGTTGCAAATATAGCAACCATGTCCAAAATAATAGGAAATATAACAAAATACAAAATAACTATTTGATATAATAAAATATAGATCAAACTCTCAGAGTCTATCGGTGATATATTATATTGCTAATGGCTTGTTTGAGGGCCCAATATTATATGTAAGGAGATGATATAGCCTCTATATTATCTTTTGGCCCACAGATATACCATTTCCCCTTTTCATTTTCGTCACTCTCTCCTCCCTTCCTATGGTTCACTTATGTTTTTATTTCTTCATTCTTTTCTTGAGCTAATTTCATTATACTGTGGGTGTAATTTTTTTTCCACTATATCCATTCTATTAAGAAACTAGGGTATTTCAATCTAGTTCCATACACCCATTTTTTACCTTCAATTTATATACATCGTTTTTTTCTCCCGATTATTTATCTGTATAATGCACATTAAAAAATCACAATACTTTGGATTAAATCTTTGTACACAATTTCTCAATAATAATAATAATAATAAATCTCTTTATATATAACATCAATATTCAAAATCTACTACTCAAATTATAAAACTTTAATAGAAAACTCATCCGTGAATATATATGAGAAAAGCCTCAACGAAATCCCTAAAATCAAACCGAAGAAAAACATTTTTTTTCTTAAATGGCTCACTAAAATATTTAACTAACCATTCATGACCATTCAGTTCTCGATAGTTTTTAAAAATTAAATTTATAAATACTACCTTCACTATTTACCAAGTTCAAGTCATGGTTCAAAATTATTTATATATATTATAATATATATATAATATTTAAAAATTGGAAAAAATTTTAGAAAAAAAAAAGTTAGTAACGTCCATCCCTAACTTAGAATTAAATTTCATATTTTTAAATGTTGGTATTTGGTTGACTATTTACGATTAATTCTTAAATTTTGACTGAAGTTTTTTTTAAACAATAATAATAAATAATTATTTAAAAGACAATAATTGAATACAAAAAAACTGAATTGATACAATAATTGAATCTCAAATTATTTTAGAGTACAAAAAACTGAACCAGATAGAACTGACATATGAACTCTGCACACTCAAACACAGAGATATCAACTCAGACATAACAACTTTGCACATCTAAACACATACTCATAATTTCCCAGACATCCTATATCATCTCAGCGCCTCAAATAAACCCTAATAGAGATTTGTTAGCCATGAAGTCTATCATTTTGTAGAAGTTTATCAAAACTAGAATTTCTTATTATCAGATTTTGTTATATTTGCAATTCTTTAAAAATATTACTATAAACTTAATTATTGACACTAAAAGTGTTTATAACATTGAAAATACCCATTAATTTAAGTGTTTGTTAATAATTATTTCTTTTTTTTGTTTTTTTTTTTTTAAAGTCAAATTTTCGTTTTAAAAAAATAAAATATATTTTTATAGTGTTTAAACTTGACTCATATCTTGAAAAACATTTAATAATAATAATAATAATAATAATAATAATAATAATAATAATAATAGTGTCGTTTGGTTGATTTTAAGCTTAATTTTTCTTTAAAAAAGAAAACAAATAGTTTTCAAACATACAGCATCTGAATTTTTAAAAATTAATAAAATATAACTAACAAAAATTTCAACCCCACATCTTCATTCTCTACTCTTCTCACCTAAGACTTTAGGTATCGATAATATGTCAACGTTGAAATATTTTTACAAAAATATAAATACTAAAATATGCACCAAAAATCAATATATATATATTTCAATTTTATTATTCTTATATTAAGTTATATAATGTTCATTAAATCCCTTATTTTAATATTGAATTCATGACCTTTTATGTAATTGAGATTGGAAATTTAAATTATTGTTTGTCAATTCAGATTTATTATTATTTTTTTCATTCTTTTAGGAATATGATAATAATTTAAAAGGTATTCTCAACTTGTTCCCACTTGGTTGAGCAATAAATAGTTAGAAAAAAAAAAATGTGAACCAAAACTAAGTAGAAAGTTTCTTTATAGGCACAAGCTTATAAAGTAATTAAAAAAAAGGGTAATCACACACTTATAAAGCAAACCCAACCTAGTATCCAATTCTTCCAACGGTTTAAAAAAGCTTAGGTTTAATTAGGGGTTTAGTCGGTAATTAGAACATCATTAAACGGTGATTAAAGTAATTAAGGAGAAGGATGGTAGTATGGTGTAGTGGGTGTTTAAATTTTAATTGTTTTTAGTCAAAGTAAGACTGAAAAATCAGTCTCTGCCACTCACGTGACCCCTCTTCCTTCTTTTTTCTCTTTATTTTATTTTAAATTATTAAACTTTAATCTTTTGCTTACTCCGCTCCACTCTCTATTTTCTCATTGGGACGAATATTTTTCAACATACTCCTACTCCGCCACGTGTCACCTTCATACACCCCTCCGATTTATGCGGCGCTTCGTCCCATCATCTCCGCCTTTCCCCGGCGGAGCCACCCGTCCGGAGATCTTTTCCGTTTTCAGATATTTAATATATTTTGTTTTTAATTTTTTTAAATAATAATAATAATAAAGTATTACGAAAATACGGCTACTTGGGGTTGGTTGGGATCCTATAAAAATAGCTGGTTTCGATTGGCCACTGTGCTTTTTCTTCTCTGTATCTTATCATCTCCTTTGCTTTCCTTCACTCTATTGCCCGCCATTGTTTCTTCTTGTTCTTCCTCATCTGTTATCTTTTCCTTCCATTTCTTTAGAGAAACGTAGGAGAATACCAGAAGTAGCAAAGTGTCTTCAAACAGCCCTTTTCTTTAGGTGGGTTTTTAACTTTGGGGATTTTCAAGAAAAGAAAAAAAAAACTTTGGCCCCTTCTTTCTCTAGCCTCCTTTTGATTTTTGCTGGTTTCTTTCTTTCTGGGTTTTCCCATTTTTTGCTCTGTTTTTTTTTCCCTTTTGGGTGTTTGTGTAGCTTCAATCTCACGCTCGCACACTTCCTTCCCCTTCCTTTTCCTTTTCATGTGTAACTTTCCTGAAAAATTTCTCGTCCTTTAATGGCTTTTTAAAGAGGGGGTTTTAAAAATACCATTAATGGTGGGTTTCACTCCGTTTCAGGGCTTTCTTTAACGTGTTTTCTCTTTCAGCTTTCTTTTTCCTTGTTTATTCCTTCTTCTGTTTACTCGCTATTTCATTCCCTTTTGCCTTCGCTTTCCATGAGAATCTGATTCATTTAACTTGTAATGAATATGGATTTGGACTCTGTTTTTCCCTTCCCCATCAAATACACCGAGCATCTCAACCATGTTAAGCTCACTTCAATGCCGGAAATCAGGCCTAGGGTTGTACGGATTTCCGTCACCGACGGTGACGCAACTGATTCCTCCAGTGATGATGAGTCTGAAATGTTTGGTCGCCACAGAGTCAAGAAATTTGTGAATGAAATTACGATTGAGCCGTCTTGTTCTGGCGAAGGGAACGGAATCTGGGGTCTGAATAGATCGGCGAGGACTCGCCTGAGACGCTCCACGGGAAAATGTGGGGCGCCATCGAGGAATCGTCGGTCGGCGAAGGGTACTCCCGGGAAGAAGTTCCGTGGTGTGAGACAGAGGCCATGGGGAAAATGGGCGGCGGAAATCAGAGACCCACTCCGCCGTGTACGCCTCTGGTTGGGAACTTACGACACGGCGGAGGAAGCCGCTATGGTTTACGACAACGCCGCCATTCAACTCCGGGGACCCGATGCACTCACCAATTTCACAACCCAACAACCAAAATCGTTCGACGGAAAATGCTCTGGCTACAACTCTGGCGAGGAATCGAACAACATTTGCTCTCCAACCTCCGTCCTCCGATGTCCTTCTCCACCCATCGAAGAAGCCCAATCGCAAATCCCCGGCGAGCAAGACAACTCGTGCGTGTCGGAAAATTTCTCGTCGGAGTTCTCCGACTTCTCGAGCTGTTCCGATACCTTCATTCCCGACGACATTTTCGCCTTCGAAACTTCGATTCCAACCTTATTCGATGATATGGGCCTACAAAATCAGACCAACTTCTTCAGCAACGACGGTTTCTTCAACGGCGTATTTCACAGTCCGGTCGAAGAAATCGGATTCGGGTTCGAATACCCGACTCCACCACCCGACGATTTCTTTCAAGACTTCAGTGATGTGTTCGGGTCGGATCCTCTCGTCGCACTCTGAAGCTTTTCCGTCGCCGTTTCATGGCAAAGTTTTGCTCCGGCCGGTGTTCTCTTTTATTATTGTTTTTAATTTAATTCTGTAATTGTGCGTGTTTTTTTTTTTTACTATTATTAAATATGAATGAGAGAAGGTGTCCGTCACGTTAACGGCGATGGATGAGTTTGTTTATCTACATGTTCAATTTCCTTTTTTCGTTCCGTTTCTGGACCGTTTCCCTTTGTAACAGAGCCACGTTTTACTTATTCACGTGACTGGCACGCTTAGAAAAAGATAAACCAATAGTACGGAGGAGACTACAGAATCCCTCCAAGTTTTTCTTTTTTAAAAAAGGAAAATTTGAATACACGTGCAGAGCACACGTGCCACTCGACCGAGCCTGGCTACCTTAATGACCTTTGTATTTTTCTTCTAAAAAAAACAAATAAAATATGGCGTTTATTTTTGGGTTTATGGGTGTCGGTTTTATATTATTTAATAATTGTGTGAAATAAAATAAAGTAACGTTTGAAGGAAAGGTGTAAAGAATTTAAAGTCATTATTAATTTTCCACTAATTCAAACAATTTTGTGGTTACATGTATTGGACTGAGACATGAATTAGAGAACTGTAAACTTAATGTCAGAAATTAATTATTTTTGAAAAAAAAAAAACATCACATTTAAGAATGGAATGGAAACAAGTTCTTGTAAAGGGTATAAAAGATAAATGACACTTCGAATAGTTTGAATTAATTCCGAGATATTTCTTTAGAGTATAATGGTGTGTTTGAACGACTTTAGTGGAATATATATCTATAAAATATCTTATTAGTTTTTTTTTCTCCACCCAAATATCATAGAATTAAGTGGATTATCTCATAAATTGGATAAGATACGTGCAAGTCGATCGAAAAATTCAAGAACTTAAACAAATGACTAAAAATGATTTCGTTTTTAGCTTTATGCTTTTCAAATTTTCAATTTAAATTTTCACATTTTTTAAACAAACACTTGAATTCATAATCAAATTCTATAAATAATATTTATAACGAATTGAAGAAGTACATATACCAATAATTATAACGAATAGTAATAGGTGATTATAAAAACAATTATAACTTTTCGACGCAATATTAATTATTATAGTTAATCAATGTATTCGAGTAATTTTTTGAAAAGAAAAAAGAAAAGAAAGAAAGAAAGAAAGCAACTAATTACAATTAATCAATATTTGGTAGATATATTAATGATTACAGTCAAATTGTACAAATTATTATAATTGGTTAATTTATATAAGTAATTTCAACTTGGCAGGTACATTAGTGCTTAAATTTAAAGTTTATGTCTATATTAATATTCAATTATTATAGTTAACCTAATGTGTGTAAAGCATATCATTGATTGTAAATTTTATAATTAATCCATATATCCATGAGTATATTCAAGGGAAAGTGTAGTCAATAGCTATAAATAAATATTGATCATAAAAAATGTCTAAAAACATAGTAATTAGAAAAAAAAAATTTACTCTCAAATAACTCCTAAAATATTATAGCATCTTCTGTCTTTCAAACCAAAAAAAGGAAAAAAAAAAAAAAAAAAAAAAGAAGAAGAAGAAGAAGAAGAAGAAGAAAAGAAGCATCTTCTCATAAAATCACATGTTGAACATAGCAAAAATAGAATAAAGATTAAAAAAAAAAACATTTATCAAGAAGCCCTAAAGTGGTCTATATAGACATGTTAATTTTGTTACACCCAAATATTCTTCATATTTAGAAAGAATCACCCATCAAATCACATAACATAAAGTTGCAATATTTATTTCCATATACAAATTCCAAATAATACTCATAGACTTTATGGAACTTTATCCCTATATAGTCTATTAGTTTCTTTAATATCTTTTTTTATAATTTCCTATTTTACTTTATAGTTTAAGACAGAACAAGGACAAAGATATACTTTATTGCATTGCAATATATAAAACTTAGCAACATTAAAAAGAAAATTATAAAATATAAAACATATAGATTGCCTTTAGAGAGAATTAAGGTTCATAAGAAAAAAAAAAAAAAAAAAAAAGAGAGAAAGAAAAAAGAGAGAGAAAGAGAGAGAGATTTATGAATTTCAAATTGTAGGGGTCACAAGACCTCATTGGTCCCTCACTAAGAAGATGACATTTCATTTCATACTAAGATTTTCTTTTTTTGTATTTAACACCTATTGTTTCAATATTGCTTTATTTGAATTTTGTTTTGTTTCATGTATATCTATTAAGATATGGTAGATTTTTCATATCTTATTAGGAGATTGTGATTGATGTCAATACAACTCAAATTTTGTCTCCTCTAATGGATTCATTTCTTTAGTCAAAATAGAGTCTAGCTTATTGTTTCATAATTTCTTGCTTACAATTTTTCTAAAATTTAATGTGTTCATATATTAGTCATTTATTTTGCTTTTAGGATTGTCTGATGAGACACAATGTAATACTACCAACTTATATCATTTGGATATTTTCATTTTTCACAAAAGTATTTATAGAATAATTACTTAGTTTGGAGACATTCTCCTTAAAAGTCATCTCTGGGACATCTTATATCTCAAACGGATCATTTAAAGATCTTTTAGACGGGAGATGATTGATGAATAAAATATCTCAATAAAAAACATATACTTGTATTTAAGGGAAAGTAACTTTAGCTTAGGAAAGAAGGTTGTCTTTTTACCATTTGAGTTCGTTTGCTTTTTATTTAATATGATATTGGAAACTATAGGTTGTTCCAACTTGTATACCGCAACTCAATTGAACTTCTTAACACATAGAGTAAGATAGTTACTTTTCTAACATACAACAATCTTGATCTTTAAAAACAAGATCTAAGTCATTGTTTGTCAAAAATGAAATAAGATTGATGGATTAAAAAGCAAGAAATTGAATGTATACCATAAAATGTATTAATTTGATACAAAATTAGGAACATTGTCAGCTAAGATTGATGTGAAGGTGACATGTTATGTATAATTTTAGACATGTGAGACAAGTTCAAAAAGGAAAAAAAATGAACTCAATGATAAAACCAACACAACGTGAGCTATATGTAAACCGAGTTACAAAAAAAAAAGAAAGAAAGAAAGAAAGAAATTTGAGACCTAAAGGATAACATATGACCCTAAACAAGCCACTTGAAGAAAGGAATAAGCTCAATTCCTTACCTCAAGCTCACGAGATTGAGGGCAATGTGACCTCTTTACCTTAAAGGGCACGTGCCTACTATATTATATGGTCAAATTACTTAAGTATTGGAGTGTATATGACAAACACGACACAGATGTACATCTCTTTTTCTTTTGTGGATAATTTTTTGTGAAGTTCATCATTTTAAGTCACTACTTATTTGTCACCTCATTTCAAATCATGTTTTTTATTAGTCACTTTTTATTGATAATCTCATCCTCTTAAATTATAAATTAACTACTGAAACATATGTGAAAAGTAATTGATAAATGAGGAGTAATTAGTTGAGATCAAGTAGGAAATCCTAATTGATTATCCAAGGGTTATAAACAAATTTAAGTTGGGAAAAAGAAAAAGAAAAGAAGAATTAATAGGGAGGGAAAATGGAAAAATGTGAATTCCAAGGCATAGGGTATATAGGGTAAATAGGGAATTTTGATAGTGGCACAAAATACAAAAAGTAAAGGAGAAAGGAGAAAGAATGATGTTTGAATGAATCAGAGCCGTACACGTAATGTCTGTCACTAAGGCTAACGGTTTTTCCACTCCCAATTTCCCACCACTCACTTGGCTCCCCCTCCTCTTCTCTGCATGGTCCCCTTCTTTCTTCCTCTACCTTCGCTAACCCCTCTATTTTCCTTTTTCTTTTTTCTTTTTCTCTTAATACAATTTCTTTATGAATAATTATTTCAAAAGTAGTTTTTAAAAATTTGTTTGTGTTTTTGAAATTCACCTAAAAATTCAACTCTTGTACTCAAGAAAGATACAAACTATTATGATAAGAAAACAAGATGAGATAGACTTAAGACTCAAAAACTAAAAACCAAGAACTAAATGGTTATTAAATAGAGCCTTAATAATCCATTGTTTGGTTTCTTATGTTTCCATTAATTAGGCCTATCCAAAACTAAAAAGTAAATATGTTTTTGTTTAAATTCGGTTAAGGATTCAAAGGCCTGCTTAGAAAAAATGAAAATCATTGTCGGTGACAATTTGGTTTTGGTTTTCTAATCTTGAAAGTAATTAGGCTTGTTTCTACAACTTTTTTGTCATGTGTTTTCATCTTTCTTAACTAAACATTTCAATTTTTAATCAAAATTATAAAAACAAAAACAAGATTTTTAAAAATGATGAACCCTATTTGATTTTTTGAAAAATAAGCCTATAAATACCCTTTTCCACTTCTAAATTTTTTGCTTTGTTATTTAATTTCTATCAATATTTTAAAACATCTAGCTAAGTTTTGAAAACTAAAAGAAACAATTTTAGAAAATTTGTTTATGTTTTCGAAATTTGGGTAAGAATTCAATTATCTTATTTAAGTGCTTCAAATTGAACAATTGGGTTTGGTTTGAAAAATACTTCAACCTAACCTAACCCACAAACACTCTACTTAAAACTCAAGGGTAAGAATATAACATTTTGAAACTAGAGACCAAATAGAATTTTAAAGAGTAAAAATGAAATATTTTAAAATCTAGCTATCAAATATAAAATTAGATTCAAAACTTATTTTGAAATTACATGGAAGAATTAAATGTTGGCGGCTATGGGGCTCTCAATTATGTCTATTCTCTTACCATTATTTTGAAATTATGGGCAACAGCCAGAAAAAAAGAAAAAAGAAAAAAAAAATCCAATTATTTTAGACAAATAGAAGATTGTGATATTTTGGGTTAAAAAACAAATTACTTATAAAAAAAAATCTAAGAAGATAAAAGATGATTGTGTTTTAATTGGCAAAATATACATATAGAATGAGGCATAAAATGGCCAAAAGAGGTGTCCCTTTCACCAGCCATATTATAAGATCCAAGTGGGCACCCTGCTGAATATTAATAAATGTAAAGTTTATTTCAATTGTTATTTTTATTTATTATTATTATTTTAAGTTGCCAATTCATTTATTGTTACTTTATATCAATTATTTACACTCATTAAATAGGCTTCTATACTTTACAGTTAATTATTTCACCAATTCCCCATATGGTAACTTTTCTAATAATGACAATAATGAATGTTAAAAAGAATATTTAAATTCTATTTAGGTCATTTGCAAAATAATAATAGAAGATTGCCCTCTATGGTAGTGTTGTCCTCCATGTAATGTATTTTTTCAAAAATTATTTTATGTGAGTTTATTCTTTTTCTTTTGATGACCCTAATATCATGTAGTTATATTTTTACATATGGGCAAGTAAATATAGAACAAGTTAATAATCAACAACACTAATATCCTTCATATATCAATGTATATTATTGATATACAAATGATATGAACCTAATTAGATAAATTACTGATAAATTTGATGTGATATATTTGATAAACGCAAGTACATGCATCGAGTAATAAAATTTCCGACAAAACGAAGATAATATTGTCCTCCAAGATTGGGATACAATTCTTTCTAGTTGGTTAATTATTGTTGATTTTATGTAGATGATTTGACAATTATTTGAGATTCAATTTTTAAAACCAAACTATCTAATTAACAAATTTCGATGAGTGAAGGTTTAGAACATATTGATTCAATTATAGACTTGCATGCATATTTTGAATGATTGAATTAAAGGATGAACCATCAATGATCATATGAAACCTAGGAGTCTTATAAATTCAAGATGTCCTCCCTTAAGTTCAATTTGTTTTAACACCCAATTACTAAATTCATTCGCACGCTTAATTAATTAGGCACAACATGAAGACCTTTTAATCACAATTCTTGTTAATGACTTATATCACTCGCATGCATAGTCAGATTATAATTCAAGTCCCCACTTTCCAACAAACTCTTTTTCTCTCTCTCTCAACTAGATAGTTAACCTAAGTACATTCAAATATGGCCAGTTTATTAAAAACATTAAATCAAGAAATTCAAAATGTGATTATGACAATATCTATCCAAGAGTCAATTGACAATTAATCAAAATCCGTAACATCCTCAATACCCTAAATAGAAAAGTCTAGCAACTCATGATCGTGTCAAACAATTCAAAAATATCAACCATTTACAGAACAATCAAAATAAAGGGAAGGGAAGGGAACGATGCACAATGGTCAACAACACCACGTAGATCGCCCATTCTGTCTTCGACTCCCATCTTTGAGCTAACAAACAATCTCTGCAGCTACCTTTCTCTCAAACTCTCTCTAGAACGGCGCATTTTCATGTCTTAACTTAGACAACTCATTGGAACTTCATGCCTTTTACCACTCAGCAAACAGAACATTTTAAAGAAAAAAAAATTGAGGCAACATTGTGGCACTGCGATTAAGTTCCTCAAACGCTCTTAGTGTTACAAGACGACGTAGTAGCACTACCCAATTTTCACCTCTCAAGTGTGTAGCACCATCTTAGCACCGTGGGAGTGCCTCAATGCTCTTTTTTTTTTTTCTGATATTTGTCTCACTTCCTTTTCTTTTTGTACAAATGATCCTCGAGTCCTTATATTTGGATTTTTACACCATTTTGTGCTCAAATTCTTCGCAACTTATTCCTGCATTTCAGTTCCTTGAAATTCACTCAATTTAACTCATTAAATCAAATAAATTAGAAATAAATATTTTAAATTGGAAGCAAATAAAACACTTTTCAATACCATCGATATATTTCAAACTTTGGAAACCTGAAACCAGATTAACATTAAAAAAGAAAAAAAAACTGATAATTAGATTTCAAATATATATATTTTCTTATTTGCAAACCCTTACATTCCAAATATGACAAATATTTTAATTACCCATTAAAAATATTCTCTACAAAATATATGTTAATACCGAAATCTAATTTAATAATAAATTTGTAACGAGAATAGAACCGTGTCTACAAAATCAGAGAACTTTGCATTGATATGATGCTAAGCCGCATACATTGACACTTTTATACCCAAGTTAGCATCAGATTTATGAGTAACTTAGACAATAGAAAGAGTATTGTGTTTAGATGTACCTCTTTTATACAGAAAGATATGGATTTACTAACCATACACTAGAGAATTCAATTAAAGAAAAACGGTTGCATAAAATGAAGGGTTGTTTGGACAAATGGTCAAAACCTAATGAACTTTTTAAATAGTGGCAGTCAAACTTTTTCTTTGAATAAATGACCAAATGATTATTTTAGAATTTTTAATCAGATTTATCAAATATAAAAAATATCTTTTATTTAACTTAAATACTAACCAATTTAAAATTCAAATAAAAACAAACTAAATCCTCAAATGAAGGAATATTAGGTAATTTATTGTGTGAACCAACTTGTGAAAACAAATCCAGAAAATAACTCCTAAAAACAAGCAAAAATATTGTTATTAACCACAAATTAAAAAAATTGGACACCTAACATAAAATTCGTGGATACTGTAAAATTATTAAAAATTATGTTTTGAGATGTAAAAATACTATGTATATAAAGAATAAAACCAAAGAAGGTATTTATGTTTTGTCTTATGTTCTCAATTCCTTTATTTTATATCCATAGCATTCCACTAAGTATCTTCTAATGAAAAATGCTAGAATTTTCTTATCAATTTTGCCGCATAAATACCTTGTACTAAAAGTAGCTAAATTTTCATTACACTTTTGGCAACAAAAAATACCTGAGATAATTTAAATCTTATACCTTGTAACAACTAAAAAATGCCTCCTAATAGCTAAAACAAATAACTAAAATGATTCATCTAAATATGCACCTTGTACTATGGTATGCAAATACCTTGTATTGAAAATAACTAAAGTCTTCATCAATTGAACCGCACGAATACCGTAAACTTGAAAAAAACCCTAAACTTTGTTAGTATAGGTACACCATTACATACCTTAAGTTAAAAAAAATCCAACACTTAATGGTAGAAGCTTATTGCCATATTGATTACAATCCAAATTAGCTAAATTTGTGGGGATTGATATAACTCAACCGTAATTGTTTGGAGCTTGTGATTTGGAAAGGTAGAATTGGAACTTTACATAGGGAGATTGGCCTTCCACATCAAATTTTGGTCATAAATCAATGAATTTAAAAGATGGTTATTATTTTAATTGGAGGTCCCATTTTGACCCTTAAATGCATTTTTCCCTAAGTATGTAAGAGTAATTACACTATCATTTGGAAAAATAATAAAAGGTGGAGTACTTTTGAATGATAACAAAACACATGGATATCACGTGACTCCAACTTTTTGAAATCCTAAAATACTCTTATCCTCTCTTTTAATTGCAGTGTAATTAATTCGATATCTGTATTAATGAGACTGTAATTAATTGTTCAACTATACATCCATAAGACTTTCAACGCCAACTAATATCATTATTCCAAGTGGATAATTTTCCATAAATCTCGTGATTTAACGTTGCTTTGAATTTTTGTATCAAATTTAATGGTTAGTTTGAATATTTCAATCTTCTACAACAACTATTTTTCAAATCTTGGTTACTTTTATTAATTAGTCTTTGTTTATTTTGAGCCATGTTATTTTTTGTTTTAAATGTTTCATTGGGAAGAATAGCAAAACAGAAATTTCATGCAAATAAATTTTCATATGTGTTCCCATTTTTCTTCAACCTTAAAATGCCTTCATCTAAATTTTCAATTATACAACAACTAATTATGTCCTTTGCAGATTTCTGATGTAGGATGAAAGACTCAACTTAATCGATCACGACCAATAGTTTAAGTTGTAGAGTCTCTTCTTTCCATATCCGTATCGAGCCATTGTGAAAATGTAGGTCAAGCTGTAGATGGTGTTAGTATTAACTTTTCGTGGGGTCTTATACCCATCTTGACTGATTCGATCAAGGAAGGCATCGTCGAATATTGTCTGTTTCTCTTCTATTCATGAGATCTCCATGATTGACATCAACACCGCATCATGATTGATTAGTAATTCAATTTACGATTTTTAATTGGGATTTTAATTCTCCAATCTAGATCAATTTTTTTCTTCATGAATGCAATTATTTAGATAAAGTTTTTTTTTTATGAATCCAGTCTTCACTTTCTAAACTAATGTTTTGGTCTAAAACCAAGAAAAAATATTGTTATAGAATTTTGGGCAAGTTCAAAAGCGATGTAGATGGTTTGGTTAGGTGATTTTCAATTGCAATGTATTTGTTTTTTAGTTTATCAATTATACTGTATTTGTAGGTCACATAAATATCTCATCGATCTCGTCAAAAACTTTCAAAAGATATTTGATGATTACAAAAAATAATTATAGTGTAATTAATTTTTCTTTAACCCTAAAATGTCCCTATTTGGATTTTCAGTCATGTTGCAACTAGTTCTATCATTTGCATATTTTAAGCTAAACTAATTTGGCGGAGGAGCCGATGATAGTTCAATTACTGCTATATACCTGCTATATACCTGATTATTCCAATTATACCATATCATTTGGAGAAAAATCTGCTATATACATACTATATAACCTACTAGATCATTTGGAGAAAAAATATGCTAATGGCAGATTTTTTTTTTTCAAATATCAAAACTAAACAAAGTTGGTAGAGGAGTCGATTGTTGGTGGAGGAGCTGATTTCGGAGAGGAAAATTGAGGTAACTTGGTTGGAAAAGAGATCGTGTAGTGCTTAGAATCTGGCCAACCGATAGTCTGTAGATATTTGTATGGTTGGAGGTAGTTTAGACTTTTATAAATTTGTTTATATTTTATTTTTAATTTATTTTGCTATTTACTATTTTTTTTGAATGAAA
Organism: Benincasa hispida; assembly: GCF_009727055.1. NCBI lineage: Eukaryota > Viridiplantae > Streptophyta > Magnoliopsida > Cucurbitales > Cucurbitaceae > Benincasa > Benincasa hispida. The sequence goes on along the minus strand of NC_052360.1, from coordinate 4,795,231 downwards.
AGATGATTTGCTATTTTTACAAATGAAAAATTAAAATATGTTATTCTCTTCGTTCGCTCTGTCCCTAAAATGAAGTGACTATTGAGGTTCACCTCATGGAGGTGTTGGCCCCTTGGGCTTCTCTTGTATCTTGGTTTCTAAAAGTTGGTTGGCCATGAAATCATATAAACTTCTCTCTAGAATTTTAAATTTACATTTTTTTTTTTTTTACAATATGTAGAGAGAAGAATTGAATCCCTAACTTTGAGTTCGATAGTACAAACACTATATTAGTTGAACTATGCTCATTTTGACAATTTAAATATTTTTCTCCTACTTAATTATTTAAGAAACAAAATCAAACAAAAAAAAATTGACATAATATTTTATTAATTATGTATAAACATATACTTTTTCCTTTCCCCAAAAGAATAAATTAATAATAAAAATTCAGCTTTTGGGCCCATGGTGTTTGTGTCCGACATATCGTCTATGATGTCGCGACGCATCGGGTCCTAAAATTGATGTTACTGGAACGCTACCCATACTGTAGCCACGAGGGCCCATCTTGGGTTGATTAGGCCCCTTAGCTCAGGCCCACTTTATATAATATATAGATATATTTCTGAAAAGACTGCGATTAAAGTCAGACTTTTGACCAAGTTGAGTTCATAAAGATTAAAGAAGAAACCCACCGTGTGGGCTGGCACGTGCGAGCCCTCTTTTGCCCTTTCTAGGCACAGCTTTCTCCATTCCTTTGTTAAACAAGGTGCAGCAGCTCACTGGTTTTTGAAATCCACCTACAGTTCCGCCATGGATGAACCTCAAGCTCAGCCTGTTTGCGCTCAGGAAGCTCTCAATTTGCTCAATTGCGTTACGGAATCTCCCTTCGATCAAGAGAAATGCTACCGTCTCCTTCATTCTTTGCGTGAATGCGTGCTCAGCAAGGTATTCATTCATTCATTCCTTCTCTTCAATTTGCCCTAACTCTTCACTGTTTGTTTCCATGGTTCTTCTTATCAATTGGTACTGTTTTTGGAATTTTCGAATTAGGTCATCTAGCTCTCTGAATCGAAGCTCGATTTGTCATCCTTCCAATTGTGATTTAGTTATAATAATGAATTAATTGGTTCATTTTAGGACTAGGGTAACGGAAACAGATGCAGGTTGATTTTGTTTAAACATTTGAAATTTTTGTTCTGATTGGCTTTAACTTAGTGTAGAATGAAGTTAATTCTGTTTCTGATGTTATTTTCTTTGATTTGTTACTTCCAACAGAAAGTGAAGAAGTTCTCTCTGGCGGAAGAAGAACAAACAAAGCCAGTTAAGAAGGATGCTTGAAGGAAGCAATTTTGTAAGACTGATTTGTTCATCTTAAAGTAGGGTCTGTTGTTACTGTTGAATTTTTTTTTCCCTTCCATTTCTAGGAGATATTGTCTCTTGAAATTTGCTGAAGTGGTGAATCCACCATGTACCCTACCATTCCAATGATTTAGAATTGAATTCTATCAAAAATGGTGACCATTGAGTTCCTAACAAGTCCAATAAACTCTGTTTCTGAAATCTAAAATATTATCTATTTGCTATTCTATTCCCGTGGTTACTGAGCTAGAAATTTCTTTAGAACAACATTCTTTAACTCAAACATCAGATCAAATTTATTTCATTTGATCAGTCTAATTTCTCAACCTGACCTGCTAAGCACAATATTTAAGGTCCCTAGATGCAACCATTTTGTTTTTAGTTTTTGGTTTTAAAAAATTGTGTTTGTTTACTAACAATCTCTTACTTATGGTTTTCTTATTTCCTATAAACATTTAATTTCTTAACTAATTAGAACCATTTTTTTAGTTTTCAAAATTTGGTTTTGATTTTGAAAACTCTTAAACTGTGGATAATAAAGCATAGTAGACAACAGTGGTTGAGACTTAATTTTCAAAAACAAAAAACCAAAAAACAAATAGTTACCAATCGAGCTTTATTTATTTATTTATTTATACACTGATATGTTTTTAAATCACCAATGCCAATGGGTCTCTGCGTATTGATATCTAACTTTATAAATGTTTCACAATTCAAGAATGGAGATCTTGTTAATCTTGTGAGAAGCCAGCACAATTTTCAAACATAAAAAACTACTTATCAAATGGGCCTAAGGGTTATATAGTTTATGTTTATGTTTAATTTTCATGATTTTTATTTTCTCAGCTAATTGAAGACTACTCATCAAATAGCAATTGATTTAAAAAGAAACAGAAATGGTAATGGAAAATGGGATAGGACAAAGCCACCATTGAGGTAAAAGAAGTTATCGTTGCATCCATTTACATGTAAAGTTAGTCCAGGACATCATATTAAAAAAAAAATAATAAACAAAAGACCATGATTTCCTATGATAAATTCTCCAACCCCATTTGACATTACAGCTCTGTAAAACCTGAATCTGAATTACACTTTTGTGGATGAATTTATAAACTGATAGAAAGGTCCACTCAATGGATAATGTAGGTGAGCACCAAGGCCAACAACATCAATACATAGGCAATCCCTTGGTCTATGCTTGTCCCTGCAAATCAAAATTACAATAATTTTCATCAGCTACATTATAGGACCCTGAAACAGTGAAACTTCATCCCAGATTCAGGTTCAGGTTGGTTTGATAATTGCTTAGGCCATGTTTGATAGCCATGTCGATTTAAAAATCAGAAAATGGCTATGAAAAGTGGAGTTAAAAAGGAATAGAAAAGAGAAGAAGAAGAGGTAACCATCGCTAGCAGCAGGAGGTTGGGCCGGGGACAAAGACTGAGCATAAGCAGGGGAAAGCACAGCCAAAAGCAAAGCAACAGCAAATAGAATGCCTCCAAAAGGGACCTTATAAGCAACGACCGCCATTGTTGAAAAGAAGAAGGAGAAGGTTGTAAGTGAAAATTAAAAGAACGAAATCTCTCTCTGCGACGTCTCTCAGAAATGGAAGAAGTAGAGAGGAAAGCTCGGGAGAGGCGTAGCAGAGAGAGAGAGAGAGAGAGATTATTGGAAAATCAAAGTATTAAGGCCGGGAATTGATAAAAATGATATGAAACTGTCAAGAGGGGAGGGGGCTAGCCAAACCACCAATTGACAGTTCCAACGTAAAGGACGACGGCGTGGCAATGGCGGTGTGGCTCTCAACCAATGGGGCTATGGATTATATAGCCCCCATTTAGTTTGGAATGTTGCAACTAACAACTGCAATTCCCATCTAAATCGCTTATTTCATACCCTTTTTTGGGTTTTCTTGAAACAGTCTATAGGCTTCTTTTTCACCATCTCATACTTCCTTTTTCTTTCTTTTGGAGATAGGAGTATTTGTCATAATTTAGCGGAAGTTGAGAACCTATAACTACCATTCATTTATGGTCATTCGTCTCTTGAAAATCAAGATAATTGGAATTTCTAAAATTTTCCAAATGGTAGATGTTATGTTTATTTTGTAACAAAATTGGTAAGAATGCCCTACAATCATGTATTATTATTATTTTTTGGGTATTGGTGTATTATTCCAAAAATTCACCTCTAGAATTGGTATATTATAAATATTTATTATGGGCAAAATATACTTTTGATGTCTAAGGTTTGGGATTAGTGTCTATATTACCATGCGAATTTTAAAAGCTATATTTTAGTGTATTAATTTGACCGTTAGTTGACTTACGGATATTTGATGTGATTTTTTTAAATGAGGTGTGATCCCTAGATTAATGGGTTAGTTTTGAATGAGGTGTATTTTTTTTTTTCTTTTTTTTACTAATTTTATATCATTGGTTAGATTACATGGCTTTTGAATTACATTTTTAGCCTTTGGATTCCTCGTCTCTCACCCCTCAATTTCTTCTCTTGTTTTCCTTTTACATTTTTCTCTCTGTTCTTCTCTAGTAAGACTTTTGTTCACAGCCACAGTTTGATGCTCGCAGTCTCACCACCGGTAAAAGTTGAATGAAGTTCTGCAAGTTCATATACATTTAGCAAAGAAATTATACCAATCCAAAACCATATAAATTTAACCCATTAATTTCTTGAAGTTCTGCAAGTTTCTTTTGCTGTGAATAATTTTTATCGCACAGATACTTGCATATATTATTGCTCGAGAGACATTTATAATTGAATGAAGCTTTAATAATGGAGGTTACTTATGGGCAAAAAAAATCCCAAATGGGCTCACAAAATGTAGCAAAATCAATTCGATTTGGGCATTAGATTGAGAAGTTGAAGTGTGAGGGTTTTGAAGGGATAGGTTGGAATTGTGGAGACAACTCCAAATTGGTGCAAATATATATAGAACGTTGATCAAAGGCAAAATTAGAAAGGAAATTAAATTTTGACCAAAAGTCAAAGAAGGCAAATTGTTTTTTTTTTACCCAAGTCAAAATTAAAGAGATATATAAAATCATTCAGATTTTTTATTATAGCATATCGCACACATGACATATTTTTTTAATCCCCAAATTGCCCCTGGTATGGTCGATTAATGATTTTTCCAATTACTGTGTAATTGCTATATCGTGTATAAATTTTCGATAGAAATACAATGTAAATGGAATCGTATGTTATGAGTACGTGTATCAATTCTAAATAGAAATAAGTGTAAGTGCAATCGTCGATTATGAGATTGAATTGATGATTTCATATATGTTTTGATTTGATTTCACCACTTTTCGAAAATATTCAGAATTAATCAATCTTTAATTTATTTATCACAATTTTGATTCTAATTCATAATATATCTTTAGATTTTATATTATTTTATTGATTTTTTATTATTTTAAATTCAAAATATATTTTTTAATCTTAATTAGGATTTTACTTAATATTTTATACATATTATCTTCTAACAAACTGTATATTTCATTTAAATTTTTATCTTTTTTTTTGTATTTTTTAATCACATTTGATTGATTATCATCTTATTATTTTATTATATGATTAATTTGTCTTTTTGACAAATAAATAAGTATTTACTTTTGCAGTCTTACTATTTTTGATATGCCTCTACATTGAGTTAGGCTTCTTTGATAGGTTTTTGTGATTAATGGAGTTATAAATATAATGTAATTGTTGAACCTTAAATGAAAATGAAATTATAAATACAGTGTAATTATAATTATAAATAAACAAACTCCCTTCCTGATTTTTCTCCTCCAAATTATATTTGAATTTATATTTTATTATCAAATTAGATTTTATTTAACCATTTATCGAATTAATCACAATAAATAAAAGCTTCTTGATTTATCTCTCCAATTTATATTTTATTATCAAATTTGATTTTATCTAACTAACTTTCTATTTGTTTAAATGTTTGTTACAAATTCAATTGTATCTAAATATTTTTTCATTATTTTATGTATATTGTTATCAAATTAATTTGATTTTTTTTCTTCATATTTTCGACATTTTCAAAAACACGTAAAAATGGCTTGTTGTACCTAAAAAGAAACATATAAATGAGAATTAAACTTTAAATATTTGAAACATATGTATATATATATATATTGTTCAATATATTATTATCATCATTAATCATTATCATTATTAATATTATTAAAATAAGATAAAAAACCCCTAAATCTCACCTTCTGGAATTCATGTCTTGATTAGCTTTTGCCGACCAACCTTGCTAGGTCACCGACCTTTTTCACTCACACACATGTTTCCTGCTTTTGCTTCTACTTTGAACATCGTTTTTAACAATGACGTTCTAAGATTGATAGCGTTTAAAGTGGCTTTTAAGATCCTATGAGAGAAATGGTCATATGAAATGAAGACGATGAAACTCCCTACAACTAATTTAATGTCAAACGCAATCATATTTCCAATAGTTACATTGTCCTAAAGTTGCAATTTCTTCAAATATTCACTTGTCAATAACAACTTCACTGGTACAAATCAACTTTGCTCTTTCTCACCTTGAAGGAAGTCCATCGTTGTGGACATCCATAAGTTTTTAATGACCCCCACTGCCTGGTCGTCGTCTTCCCTCGCATACACGCATCCTATAGACAGCCGGAAGTATTAAAGATCATACTGAGTGATTTTTAATTTTTGCTTTTGGAATATTTAGATACTGTGATTTATGGTTCTAGAATGTTTAGGTAGAGTGTATTTATGGTATTCAAGTTATTTTTAAAGTAGTGTATCTTTGCATTCTTATTTGTACTTACTTTTGTTTTTTGTTTTTGTTATTTTATCATTCAATAATTAGTATTTTCTATTATATAAAATTGGTTTTTCTATTTTTATAATTTTAAAATCTTTTACCATTGTTCCAAATGAAACTTTAAAATTTGTTATTTCTCTTGTCAGCCCTTTTAACAAAGGAAAATGTTATGTCGCAAGTAAAAATTAATAGAGGGAAAAAAACGGCAGAAGAATCATCACCTTTTGTAGCGGCGCAATTGCATTGAAATATATTGGTGTGTGGCAGTGAGGATAAAATATTGAGAGTATTTTTGTTTGGTTTTTTGGTGTTCTTTTTATTGTTTATTCCAATTACCAAGTTGTGGTACTTGGATTCAAATGTTTCTGTTGGACTATTTTGAAAAATTTTGTAGCATGAGTTTGAATTGTTTTTATAATCTTCATCATATTAGAACCTTAGTTGCAGAAGACTAGACATAGTCCGAGTTTGGATCCAACCAGTATAATTTTCGATGTCATTCTTTTTTTCCTTCCCTTAATTATTTTGATAATTTATGATTGTTAATTTTTTTTACTCTAATCTGTGGAAGTGAGAATTTTATATATAATTTAATTTCTACATTTTATTTATATTTAATTATAAAATCCCAACAAGTGGTATTGGAGCATTTTGGTTCAGGAGTGCTAAGAGGTTTCAAGAGAATCGTGCAATTTGATGAAAATTTTTTTGGGTATAGGAAGATGCAAGTTAAAGATTTTTTGACTTATAAGAAATTGCATAAGAAATTAAAGAAGAGACCGAAAAAGATTTCAGATGAAGATTGAGAGAACCTGAATGAAGAAGCTATTGCAATCGCCAGGATGTGTTTGTCAATGAATGTTGCTAGTCTTGTAACCAACAAGACTAATGCAGTAAAGTTGATGGAAGTGCTAACAAACAGGTATGAGAAACTATTTGCCGATAAATAAGACTTATCTTCTTAAAAAGTATTTCAATATGAAAATTGAAGGAACCGTTGAAGGTCCTTGAGCGGGAATCGGACCCAAACCCAAAATTTATATAACATAAATTTTATAGGAAAAACATAAGGATTATACATTTAAAAGATAATTGCAGCATGCTTTAAAACATAGATTACATAATAGAAAAAAAAGGTTTAAGAAACCTTATTCTTGAAGAACATTTCTTCACGAGATTCCTTTTCCAAATCTTATCACGTACAATCTCGAACTCTCTAACTGTCAATGAGGACACCACCACGAAGGTTACCTCTATATTCTCTAGGTGAGAATCCAGAAGTTTTGTAGACTCCGGCTATTTTGGAAGAGAGGGATTTTGAGAGTGATAAGATGAGATGAGATTCAGATTGTCTTAGAATTTTTTTGTGGATCTCTCATCTTCTTGTGAAACTAACTAGGAAGAAGAAGAACTACCTTCTATCCCACTATCACGTATTAGAGAGAAAAGTGGGAGGAGGGAGTTAGACTTCATGGACCTCTAGCTTAAAGTCTAACAGTACGTGAATAATTAATTAAACTTCTTTAGTTAAATTGTTCATCATTCGTTAACTGTCGGACACTCCACTAAAGATCGACAGTTATATTCTTCGCACTACAGATATATTTCTGTGTCAATTAGATATAACTAGTCAACAGTACGATGACCCTTCACAAACTACTCGTAAGTACAACTAGGCCAAAATTAGCGTTTTGCCCCTATAGTTACATCTAACTCCTTAAATACCACTGATTCCTCTAATGAACAATAAATCATAGTTCAACTATGACCAAACTCCTCTCAGGTCAGGAAAGGGTGTGACACCACATTGTTCAAGCCCCAGAATCAGCTCTTAAGGGAGAAATTTGTGTACTTACCCCGACTTGGAGAAGGAGTGAATTCCTTCTTGTGTAACTGTGTTCCCAGCTCCCCAATCAGACGAATCCCCAAAATGATAGACTTGTTGAGTCCGTGATCTGGCCACTCTCACCCATACAAATCAAAGGATCACCTTCATAGGCAAGAGTTTACAACTCATTCAGGATTCAGGTCATGTTACCTATGGTGATCTGGTGAAATGTAAGTCTCTATTATGAACGGTGTTATATAATGAGACTAAACATTTCGTGGTCCGATCTTATACAAGCTCCTTTGTATAGAATATCCCCGCTCACATGTCTGCACACAAATTATTAGGATAAGATCATTTGTAGCACTTTACAATAATTGTAACATCTACAAAACTGGTCATACTAGTAGTGTCATAAGGATAAGGTATCCAACCTTATTCATCTACTACAGATCATTTAGGTTATCACTTAAACATGATCCACCTGTATGTCTCTACATACATGTTTAAGCTACAAGATAACCTTGGATGTTAGTTTATTGGTTTGTGATTAATGAAACTAATTTTGAAATAAAACATCACATATTTTATTACATAAATAAAATGTTTGTACAATGCAATTACAAACTATAGAACCCTACGAGATTTAGGGCATCAACCCCAATAATCTCGCACTTGACCTAAAGCTAGTGGGGTATACAATATATAAGTCAAACTAATATGCAAAATACACAAACAATAAACTAGGGCATAACACGCCCTGTACAAATCTTCCACTTGCCCTAGTCTAAACGTGGTCTGTCTTATATACCCATACTCTGCAGGTAACCCTCAAACACCTTACCCGTGAGAGCCTTTATAAATGGATTAGTAACATTGTGCTCCGAAGCTATTTGCATGACGATCATATCTCCTTGATGCACAATCTCTTGGATGAAATGATACTACCGCTCTATATGCTTCCCGCGTTTATGGCTCCAAGCTCTCGGGAATCAGCTACAACACCACTATTATCACAATAAAGGGTGATGTGCTTTGACATGTCTAGAACAACTTTCAGATCAGTTAGAAACTTCTTGAGCGAAACAGCTTCCTTAGCAGCTTCACAAGCTGCTACATACTCAGCCTCTATGGTGAAGTCAGCAATGCACTCTTGCTTGATGCTCCTCCAAACTACTACTTCTCCTTTAAGAGTGAACATATCCTGATGTGGATTTTCTAAAATCTTTATCAGTTTAAAAATCAGGCCCGTGTATCCTGTAATGATCAGATCCTTAGAACCATACACGAGCATGTAGTCCCTCGTTCTCCATAGATACTTGAGGATATTCTTAACGGCGATCTAGTGATCATATCATATCTACTTACTATTCCCACCACATAACAAATGTCAAGTCGAGTACATAACATCACATACATTAGGCTGTCAACAACTGATGCATATGGGATCCATCTCATTTTCTCAACTTCTTGAGGTGTCGTAGAACACTATTTCTTAGACAATATTACTCTATGCCTGAAAGGTAGCAAACATCTCTTAGAGTTGTGCATCGAATACTTGACAAGCATTTTGTTAATGTACGATGCTTGAGACAGAGGTAGAATTTTGTTCTTTTGATCTCTAAAGATCTGAATTTCATGAACAAACTGAGCCTCTCCCAAATCTTTCATTTGGAATTGGGTTGCTAGCCAGTTTTTAACTTTAGTCAATAGACCTACATCATTCCCAATGAGTAGAATATTGTCTACATATAACATTAGGAAAGCTACTGAATTGTTGATGATCCTCTTGTATACACAAGGCTCATCAACCTTCTGATCAAAGCCATAAGATTTGATTGTAATATCAAACCTTATGTTCCAAGATCGAGAAGCTTGCTTCAGTCCATAAATTGACCGATTAATCCTGCAAACCTTTTGCTCTTAACCTTGGGTTTCTCCATATAAATGGTCTCCTCAAGATTACCACTCAGAAAGGCAGACTTGATGTCCACTTGTCAAATCTCATAGTCATAATATGAGGCAATGAATAGGAGGATTCGGATAGACTTGAGCATGACAATAGTAAGAAAGTCTCCTCATAGTCGACTCCCTCAACTTGGGTATAACCCTTTGCCACTAGTCTAGCCTTGAAGTTTTGCACTTCCCATTAGGATCCCGTTTTCTCTTGTAGATCTATTTGCAACCTATATGTCTAAGCTCATTAGATAAATCTACAAGATCCTAAACTAAATTGAAGTACATTGACTCCATTTCAAGATCCATAGCTTTGATCCACTCATATTTATCAACATCCTCCATTGTCTTATTGTAAGACAATGGATCCTCTACATCTCTGTCAGTTATCATAGCTAAGATTTCTGTTAAACCCATATAACGGACAGGTGAGTTTGCAACCCTCCCACATCGTCGAGGTTTCCTCAACACTTGAGGTGGATTTGACATACTAAATGATCCAATTTTAATAACTCTTGTTGAGGTGTTGGGCTCTTCAACAACTCTTGTTGAAGGTTCAGTAGATTCCTTGGAAAATTCTTTCAATATAACCTTACTATGGATTTATGCTCCCTCATGTGGTCTTCTTCCAGAAAAGTACCATTTGTCGTACAAACACTTTATTTTCCTTTGGGTCAAAGAAGTAACCACCTCTTGTTCCTTTGGGGTAGCCTACAACTAGGCACAATTTGAAACGAGGTTCCAGTTTCTTAGAATTTTCCTCAAGCACATGTGTTGGGCAACCCAAATTATGAAATGACGTAAACTAGCTTTACAATCATTCCATAATTCCAAAGGTGTTCTTGTAAAAGTTTTGGATGGAACACAGTTTAAAATGTATGCTGCAGTCTGTACCACAAAAACCCAAAACGAATCAGGTAAGGAAGCGTAATTCATCAAAGACCGAACCATGTCCAACAGGGTTCGATTTCTCCTTTCTGATACACCATTTTGTTGAGGTGTACTAGGTGCTGAGAGTTGGGATACAATTCCATGCTCTATAAAATAGTTCTGGAATGTTAGATCCAAAAACTCTCCACCTTTATTAGATTGAAATGTCTTAATTATTTTATTTAATACATTTCAACTTCTGCCTTGAACTCTTTGAACTTTTCAAAGGATTCAGATTTATGTTGCATTAAATAAACAAACCCATATCATGAATAATCACCAGTAAAGGTGATGAAATATTCAAAACCTCCCCTTGCTTTGACATTCATTGGACTACAGAGGTCTAAATGTACTAGCTCTAAGGGTTCTTTGGCCCTATGACCTTTTCCAGTAAAACGTCTTTTAGTCATTTTGCCTTCAAGGCATGATTCACACACAGGTAAAGAATTTTCTTCTAACTCGCTTAGAATTCCATTTTGAAGGAACTCTAATGAGAGAAACCTGAGCGAAAGCAGATTGACCAAATTCCATAAATTATTGAATGCAGAGTTTATAGTAAACAAACAACTAGATATGCATTTAAAACTAAATTACAACATGCTTTACAAGAAAATGTTTCAAGAAATATTACCTTGTAGAACCTTTACTTCGCGTTTTTCCCTTGAATAATCACGAACTACTTGAAGACCTTCTTCAAGATAACCTCGAACCAAAAACCTGGACACAACTATAATGGAAACCTTAATATTCTCAGGGTGAGAACCCAGGTGTGGTGGGCTCTGACTATTTTGGTTAAGAGGGAAAGGTTAATGTGGAGGAAGAAGAAGATTAGGAACTTTCAAAAGAACACTCAAAGATACAGAAAACTTCTGTTGTCTCTCAATTGTTTTAACATCAACAACCATCAGAGAAGAAGAAAATGATTTTCTTTTTTATTCTCCTTGCCATAAAGAATAGCCACCCCACTAGTGTGGTGGAGAGAAAAGATGGGGAAGGGAATTGTACCTCCCTTCCTTATTATTCAAATAATAATAATATAATATAAATAAATATGATAACTAACTTATCATATTATATATATATATAAAATTATATGTTATATCAAATATAACATATAACCTATAGTTTTAATATTGTATCACATACAATATAAACTATAATTTCTTTTCTCTATTTTATGGCATTTAATATAAATCACATTTATATTAAATTTAACAACTATGAATCCCATTCATAGAAAATATATTTGAATCTCATTCAAATATTTATTTCCTCCATTAAGCTATAATGTATCAAATACATTATGATAATTATATCATATATAATTGAAACAATTTGATTATATCATATATAATTAAATCCATCTATTAATTTGAACAATTCAAATTAATCCAAAACCTGATTGTCAATTAAATCCTATTAAGCTACCAAGGGGACCTCATGGACCTGTAACTTGAAACTCCAATGGTACATGAACAATTAATTAAACTCTTTAATTACATTATTCACCATACGTTAACTATCGGGCACTCCACTAAAGACCAATAGCTGCATTCTTTGCACTACAGATATATTTCTGTGTCCATTGGATATAACCAATCAACAATACGATGACCCTTCACAAATTGCTTGTAAGTACAACTAGGCCAAATTACCGTTTTGCCCCTATAGTTACATCTAACTCCTTAAGTACCACTGATCCCTCTAATGAATAATAGATCATAGTCATATTATGACTAAACTTCTCTCAGGCCAGGGGAGGGTGTGGCGCCATATTGTTCAAGATCTGGAATCAACCCTTAAAGGAGCAATTTATCTACTTACCCCTGCCTCGGGGAAGAACTGAATTCCATCTTGTGTAGTTGTATTTCTAGTTCCTCAATTAGACGAATCCCCAAAATGGTAGGTTTGTTGAGTCGAAGATCTGGCCACTCTCACCCATACAAATCAAAGAACTGCCCTCATAGGCAGGAGTTCAAAACTCACTCAGGATTCAGATCATGTTACCTATGGTCATCCTGGTGAAATTTAAGTCTCTATTATGAACGGTGTTATATAATGAGACTAAACATTTCGTGGTCCGGTCTTATACAAACTCTTTGTATAGAATACCCCGGTCGCCTGTTTAATACATGAATGATCAGGATCAGATCATTTGTAGTACTTTACAACAAATGTAAAACCTACAAAGCAGGCCATACTCGTAGTATCACCAGGATAAGGTACCCAGTCTTATCCATCTACTACAGACCATTTAGGTTATCACTTAAACATGATCTATGATAACTTGTAGAAATACAAGTTATTTATACTGCCTTATCTAGATATTGCGATCGAAAGAGAATAAATATGCGCCAATTATGTGAAAATTAGCTTAGAAATACAATAATTCTGAATTATCGCAATTACACCTACTAACATCATTAAGATGGAAGAAAAGGAGATTTCTACTTTGTTTTGCAGGAAATCAAGTCATCACTTGCGATTAAGGCTCAAGACAAACTGACCAATGCATCTCTGTTACATTGCACCCATCAATCAACAATGAAAAGACGATTAACGCAATGACGACGCAATGCGACAGTCAATCCGAAGCTGACTTTCAACCACATGCGGTAATAAAACAACACCGCATGCGAACACTCGATCAAAAGATGCAGTTGAGCAACGCAAATGCGGAGGATTATGCCACGTGTATGCCTAACGGTTGTGCAGATTTGACGGTCTTATTGTATAACAGAAGGAATAATATCCCTCCATCTTCAGAATTTCCATAACAACAAGTGGGGACCACAAGGCCGCAGTCAAAGATCTTCACCTATAAATACCCCATAGAATTCATAGAAAAATATGCTACTTGATACGGGGCTAATTGCTGCTACTATATTGAGAAAAAGGCTGAGCTGAGTGTTAAACTGAAGAAATCCGGGAAAAACAAGAGATAAGGCCAAGAGGTGAGTCTCAGTGTCAATCTGCCAGATCCCCGCCGCAAACCTCTATACTCAGATCCCTTCTACTAGTTGAGCAAGCTTGAGAGAGAAGCTCATCCTTCCACACGATCCATCCATTCCGGCAGGCAAATCTTCATCCAAATCGGTGTCGAGACGTTGGCACTTGTTTGTATTTGTTTCTATCTTTTTTCATCATTGTATTTCATCTTCTTTATTTCTTCATTCACATACCATGTATCAGACGCTAAATAGATATATTGAATGTCTCGATCATTTTCATTACCACTTTTCTGTCTATTTCCGTTCCTCCGTCTATCATTTTCTTCATGAAGTGTTCTTAATCCCCTGGTAGTCAGTATGAATTAAACGAGTACTTTACCTGTGTTAGAGAGAGATAATTGCGTTTAGCTAAGGCATGCTAGACGACATCTTCCCCCTGTGAGAGCAGAAGTGAAGATGTCATTCTGATCTATCGAGAGAAGGTCAGAAGAATGCGTTAACTAGAGCGAGTAGTACTTCCAGGAATGGAAGCAACCTTGCGTTCATTACGTTCGTCTCTGTTTCACCACAGACATGTGGGAATGCAGCTGATAACTGAAAGGTGTACGCTAAGGGAAAAACTGAACTGTACTTATAACTTTAACGCAACTAAGGACTTGCGATGTTTATATTAGTTATCTTTCTCTTTCTTCTTCGTATATAAGACTTGCCATCACATCTCATGATCTGTGTATAATCTTCACAACCAGCCTTGCTCTCAGTATTTTGTATCATGCCGCCTGTATCTTGTACCATCTTAGCTTAGGTTTACTGCATTTTATTTTATTATCACATTTTTACTGCTTTTCTTTACTTTATCACAACTTTATATGCTTATACACAAAAATTTTATTAAATTGAAAAACTTGGTCACATGTATCATAAACATAATGCAATAACCTCAAACAGTCCCTGTGTTCGACCTTGGATCACACCGAGAAACTTGCGGTGGAATTATATTTGGTTCCAACGCAAGGAAACTTGTGACAACGCACAACGTACTACAAGAGCATCCATTAATAACGCGTATCTAGAAGTAGTATTGCATGAATTGATTCAAGTCAGTCAATGGACTTGTATCTCGTGTGTTCTCAGTGCATGCATAATAAGGAATTAATTTTTACTATTACAAGTTTATGGCGCTGTTGCTGGGGAGTGGTTAACGGTTTATTGTTTGAGTGTGTTGGTGGTATTTGCAGGACAGATCTCATTGTACTGGCTGTTTAACACAGAGAGTAGCTTGACAGTTTATGAGTACTGGTGTTGAACCAGAATTCGAAGCTGACCCTGAGATCGAGCGTACCTTTCGCGCACGGGCACGTCAGAATCAAATTAGGCGAAAGAAGGCAGCAAGTATGGCGGACAACAACGATAATGCGGTACCGATAGTGAATCAATAAGCTATTCGACAGAGCAGAATCCTGTCTTCTTGGCAGCTGATCGTAACGTCTCCATGAGGAATTATGCAGCACCCAACCTGTATGACTTTTCGCCTGGGATTTCGAGGCCTACTGTCGAGAAGAACGCAAGGTTCGAAATTAAGCCGGTCATGCTTCAAATGATCCAAAATGCAGGGCAATTTGGGGGTCTACAAGGTGAAGACCCCCATGCCCACTTGACCAGCTTTGTCGAAATGTGCGGCAACTTCTCATTACCTGGTGTAACCCCGGAGAGTATAAGACTATATTTATTCCCTTACACCTTGAGGGACAAAGCCAAGAAGTGGGCTCACTTACTAGAGCCAAATGAAATTACATCATGGGACCAACTGATGGAGCGATTTATGAAGAAGTTCTTCCTACCATCCGTCAACACAAGGCGACAGAAGGACGTGCTGAACTTAGAGCAGAAGGAGAATAAGACCTTGAGCATCGCCTGGGTGCGATTTAGAAGATTGGTGAAAATCTGCCCGCATATCGGGATTCCCGATTGCATCTTGATGGAAACTTTTTATAACAGCCTGAACAGATCAACGCAAGCTGTTGCCGAAGCCTCCACGGCAGGAGGTTTTATGGATAAAACATACACAGAGGCTAAGGTCATCCTTGACCGCATATCGTGAAACATGGATGACTGGATTGATGATAACTATGGAGGCCGAGGCGCCGAAAGAAGAAAGAATGAAACTGCCATTGCCCCTGCGGAGACAATGACCACGTTGGCTGCACAGATGGTCGCGGTGACTTCCATCCTCCAATCGGTGGCAATTAATCAAGGAGCCATCTCTCAACAATCAGCGCAACCTGCTGCGCCAGCTCAAGTGGCCGCATTAAGTTGCGTCAATTGTGGAGGGGCTCATCGAGCTTAAGTGTGCCCATCGAACATCTAGCAAGTATGCGCCATCTAGAACAATCCCTTCAGCAACACCTATAATCCTGGCTGGAGGAGCCATCCCAACTTCGGTTGGGGAGGTAATCCCAACCTCAACCATCAAGGTGGCGGACGAGGGAATCATCCTTTTCACCAAAATTCAAATCAGGGGCAGTCGAGACAGTCGCATCACCAGCAACCCTCATCTTCTAACACTTCTGGAAGCTCTTTAGAGACCCTGGTGAAGCAATATATGGATAAAAACGATGCAGTGATGCAAACGTAGGCATCTTCAATTAGAAATTTGGAGATCCAAGTGGGCCAGCTGGCTTCCGAGCTGAGAAGCAGAGCACCAAGAACGTTGCCCAACAATTCAGAAGCCTTGAGAACTACATGAAAGGAGCAATGTCCCTAGGACATTGGGCAGGCAAGTAGGAGCGCCTATAGAGATGTGGATTATGCTCATTCAAGAAACGCATCTGTCGGTTCATATCTCACCACTATGTTTAATGTTTTCTTAAATTCCTGTCTCTTTGAATTCTTGATTTAATTCGTTCTTGGCTTTATGAATTTAATTCTTCATTTATTTCCTTGGCATTTATTTTCGTATAGTCTTTAATTCTTTAAAATTTTCTGTAATTAATGCGTTGAGCTTTAAATGGTGAATGATTGAGTAATAAAGGAAAATTTATTGCCGCAAATCATAGCACTTGCGTTGATGAAGAAAAAAATTTATTTGCTGAAACCATACAAATTATTTATAAACATTTTAAATTGCATCAAATCATCAAGACAACCAATTAATTTTTTTAAAAAGGATAATCTAATGTACCCTAAGTGACATCTATTTTGCAATGATGTTTCAGTGAGGCAGGACAAAAGTCACTGTAGGGTGATCAGGTGTCCCTGCATTGAAATGAGACAATTCTAACTAATAGACATAATAACTCTCGTTACTATCACTATTAGTCACCATTCTTTGATCCAAAATTTGTTAAACTCGCTTAACAATTCTTGTAAGTGTAACTCTTTATTTTAGGTCCTAAAGTTCCGCCCCTATGAGCAAACTATAAGGAAAACCGATTGGGACGTGAAACTAAAGTAACCCCATCCTTTGCTGGAGTTTGAATAAAGCGTCATGCAAAAATGCCATCCTATAGGAAGACACTCAAGGTGTCACGAGACCATGCACGAAAATTTACTTCAAGCTAATGAGAGAGGCCAAGGGATATATTGTCACACATCCCGCTCCCATTTACTATAAACACTTACTCCATTCACTTTGATATTGACCTATACAAATGACATCTGTAAGGGGACACTCAAGATGCCTCTGTTGAGGTTGATGCCCTAAATCTCGTAGTGTCATATAGTTTGTAATTGTAATGTACAAACATTTTATTTATGTAATAAAACATTTGATGTTTTATTTCAAAATTAGTTGCATTAACCACAAACTAATAAACTAACATCCAAGGTTATCTTGTAGCTTAAACAGGTATGTAGAGACATACGGGTGGATCATGTTTAAGTGATAACCTAAATGGCCTATAGTAGATGGATAAGGCTGGATACCTTATCCTGGTGACACTATGAGTATGACCCATTTTGTAGATGTTAAAATTATTGTAAAATGCTATAAATGATCTGATCCTGATCATTCATTTGGAGACATGTAAGCGGGAAAATTTTATACAAAGGAGTTTATATAAGATCAGACCATGAAATATTTAGTCTCATTATATAACGTCGTTCATAAAAGAGACTTGCATTCTACCAGGATGACCATAGGTAACATGACCTGAATCCTGAGTGAGTTGTGAACTCCTTGCCTATGAAGGTGGTGCTTTGATTTGTATGGGTAAAAGTTGCCAGATAACTGACTCAACAAGCCTACCATTTTAGGGATTCGTCTGATTGGGGAGCTGGGAACACAACTACACAAGAAGGAATTCACTCATTCCTCAACATCGAGGTAAGTAGATAAATTTCTCTTAAGGGCTAATTCCAGGGCTTGAACAATGTGGCGCCACATCCTCTCCTGGCCTGTGAAGGGTTAGATCATAGTTGGACTATGATTTATTGTTCATTAGAGGGATCAATGGTACTTAAAGAGTTAGATGTAACTACAGGGGCAAAATGGTAATTTTAGCCTAGCTGTACTTACGAGCAATTTGTGAAGGGTCATCGTATTGTTGAGTGGTTATATCTAATAGACACAGAAATATATCTGTAGTGCAAAAAGTGTAACTGACGGTCTTTAGTGGAGTGTCCCTCAGTTAACGGATGGTGAATAATTTAAATTAAAGAGTCTAATTAATTATTCACATACTGTTGGAACTTTAAGCTACAAGTCCACGAGGTCCCTTCGAGAGCTCAACTGGTAGTGAGAATCAGTTTTTGGATTAATTTGAATTGTTCAAATTAATTGAGGAAATTAATTATATGTGATATAATTAATTCAATTTAATTATATACGATATAGTTACTATAATGTATTTGATAAATTATAATATTAAGTATTTATGAGAAGAAATAAAAATTTGAATATGATTCAAATATTAATCATATGAATTGGATTCATATGGTTAAAATTAATATAAATGTGATTGATATTAAAAGTCATTGGTGAGAGAAAGGTATGTTATATTTGATATAACATATAGTTTAATATATATTATATGATAAGGTTATTACCATATGAATATATATTAAATAATTTATTAAATAAATAAATAAATTTATTTTATTTTTGATTAATGTAATTTGGGAGGGAGTTATAACTCCCTCTCCTTCTTTCTCTCCGGATCGTGTATATGGGTTAGTTACACACTTTCTTCTTCTCTGTGTGGTGAAGAAAAGAAACATGTAGAAAAATTCTCACAGTGTGTTTTGAGATCTAAGCCTTTTCATCTCTTCTCCTCTCTCAATCTCTTCCCTCACCCAAAAAGTCAGAGCTCACTCATCTTGGATTCTCATCCAGAAACCGAGGTTGCTTTTGTGGTAGTGCCTTTTTTGGTGTTCGTGATTTTCACAGTGAAGAGGAATCGTGAAGATTTTGTTCTTCAAAGGTAAGTCTTCTATTCCCTTTTTCTCTTCTTACTTTCTCAAGCATTCTGTATGTTTTGTTTAATTAAATACTTGATCTGTTCTGTTTCTCTGTAAAATTACGTTCTGTAAATTTTTTAGAATTGGGACGATCTGCTTCCGCTGCGCATCCTTCAGCCTCGAGGCTGAATATAGATCTCATGGTGTGAACTTTAAGGAATAAACATGAAGAGAATAAAATGAAGTTTCACATGCCCCAAGTTCCTCCCACTGAGCATTTCACCTAGGATTAATTAACTTAGGAAAATCTAGCTACTGATTTTAATTAAGTGATTGTTAATTCACCCTAAAACAACACTTGTCTTTGGATAGTTAAACAATTTTGACTATGATCTATTAAACTCTTTAACAAACTTTAATCACACTTGCATGCTTGTAACAAATCTATCTAATTAACCTTTCCAGGTAAGTTTTCAGGTAGGGATGTTATATTTCTGTCAAATTAATTACCCCAGCATAGACAAAACTCATCTTATACAAAAGATCCCTTATAGATACATTTGTTACATAGTTAATATTTTATTAAGAATCAATTTAATCCTATTAAACCAATTAAAAGATTAAACTTATATTTCTAATCCCATTAGAAATGTGATCGTAAGTATATCTGAATCATGTTTTAAAACAATTTTAAAAGATGATTTTAACATAAGGTTTGCATGCAACTCTGAATTATTGATTTTAATTTATAATTTCATTTTTGTTATAACAATTATAAGCAAATGAAATAAACTAAAACCATACATTGCAAGTAAAGCATACTTAGGAATTTATAACAATTATAAATTACCCTAAAGTGTTGACATGTTTCATGCAATTTCATTTCATTATTAACATACACAACAATTATATACTAAAGTAATAAAATTATTAATAACATACTTTAAACATACATTCATTTGATATATTATAACTCTTATAATATAAATGATACATGTATATGTTATTAATGTCTGTATGCATATATTATAACATTTATATTATATGATGCATGAACATGTTATAATATTAAAACATGCGTCTAAACATATATTATAATAATTATAATATAATTGATGCATGAAATTAAATGCATAACCTATGGTGGGATTTTATACTATATGGCATATAATATGATATATAATACAAAAATAATCATACATTACATGCATAATTGAATACCTAAAACAAATAAAAATCGTATTAATGGACTGGAATTGAACACCTAAAACAAATAAAAACAAACTAATACAAATTAAGAGATGGCCGACTCGAAACAAGTTAATTGGGTTTTGAACTGCTCGACCCGAACCGCCCAACAATGATCGCCCACATCCAATGCATAGCAAATCCAACACCATGCCTAACAAAAAATCGTATAGTGTTATCGCATAGCAACGATCACATAGAGCTATCGCGTAGTAACAATCACACAGTGCTATCGCATAGCAATGATAGCATAGAGCTATCACATAGCAGCGATCGCATAGTGCTATCACATAGCAACTCATGCCAAGTGCCATCGCATAGCAGGCATCGCCTAGTAACGAACGCAAAATGGACTTCGTTTTTTCCAGAAAATACACCAAGAACAACACGAGTGACTTAAAACTTTAAACACAGAGTCGATTGCATTTAAACACCCCAAAACATGGGCCCTTACAAACCAATTTGTAAAAAGAAAGCGATAAATCTAAATAGTCCAATCCCAAAAACATCCAATAATCGGAAAACAATACATTCTACAAAACATTCATCACATGAATTACAAAATGCAAAATTCCACCAGAACACAGTAAAATTAATCCGAAAATTTTAGAGAAATTTAGGCCGAATACCTAGCTTGGATACCAATTAAAGGAACCGTTGAAGGTCCTTTAGCGGAAGAAAAAAATCGCACAGTGCTAATACATATCAATGATCGCTGATGACATGTAGAAATGCATGCCATCTTAGTCCTTTTACTTAGAATTATGAAAGTTGTTAGGCAGAAATTGCATCGATCATGATAGGAATTCATGAGAAAAGGAGTTTGCGTTGATTAGCA
The DNA here is from genome assembly GCF_009727055.1 of Benincasa hispida. Classification (NCBI taxonomy): domain Eukaryota; kingdom Viridiplantae; phylum Streptophyta; class Magnoliopsida; order Cucurbitales; family Cucurbitaceae; genus Benincasa; species Benincasa hispida. Next base: position 4,773,911 of record NC_052360.1, on the reverse strand, counting down.
TGGCGAATCTCAGCCAACCCATTACTTTACGTAATTGTGCATTCAATGTTCATTTTTATAGTCAATGCAGGAAATGAACGCAAATACGAAAACTGAGCCATCGCATAGACAACTGCATGCAGAGAAACACTCCATCGCAAAGGCAAACACATCGATCAACGCATGGATGTTGCGGTAATCAGCCGTATGCGTCCATCGCATGGGAGTTATGCTCGTCAAGCGATTGCGGTCATCATGTAGAGTTGCAGTGTTAAGCGAAGGCGAAAATTGAATGATTACGGCTACGCGACAACGCATTCTAATGGGATCAATGCAAGGTTGGTGGAATGAACGCATCAACGCATCTACCTCGAGAAAATCCAAAGCTGATGCTGACATTTCACCTACCGCGCCGATGGTGGCAGAGGTTCAGAAAAGACTAACATGCCAAACGTTAGACTCAGAGCAGTTCAATTAATGTTTTCGATGGTCCAAACTCTATAAATAGAAGCCGATGAGCAAACTTCCAAGTCATCCGGAGATTATCCCTCAACCAGGGATTTTCCCCGCGATCTAGACAAACTGTGTGAGAAGATGGCTGAGAGTTCTTCACCTCCTTCTCCGAGTGACGACTGGAGCTAGATCTAGAGAGAGTCAGCTCCTCCACCCATCGATGGCACCACCGGTAGCCTTGACGCACATCCGCTGGAAGCAAAGTTTGCTTCCAACCGGTCATTTCTTTTTCCTTTCTTTTTCTATTTTGTATTGTATGACATTTTGGAATTAAGAAATTAATACAATGTGTTTTTCAATGCATTTCTCTATTCCTTCGACTTCATCTCCATCTTCTTGCTTAGCATCATTACTTTCATTGAAACACTTAGTGGGAGTGATTGGGTATTGCATACTTAGCCATGTGGATTAGGAATATGAAGCATGTAGCAACCCACCGAGAGGTGTGCGTTGTGCGAGTATGTGAGTAATCTTATTTGCTTAGTGTGAAGCTGCTGCAACGCCTGTTTATGGGCTAATGCATTGCTTGTCTATGAGTGAAGTCAGCAACAATCAACTACCCGAGAGGGAAGTGGTTGGACGCATTAAGCAAGGTATGCATTGTTCACTAGGGATAGTAACAATCTTAGGTCAGCGAAGTTTATGCGGTCTTGTATTATGTATGCTTCATTCATCCATTAGGGATACTCATGAGGGTAGTCTAAGGACAGGATCTAGGCTTGGGAAGGTCAGGTCAGAATCTAGGCTTGGGAGAGCCAGATTAGAACACATAATACAAGAGATAGGCACTTAGGAATGAGCACTATTTGGAGATAGGATACGATTGAATGCGGTCACCTTGCTTTCATGCATTTTGCCTCATCGCATAGGACAAGAGTAGAGACTTAGGAATAAGCTCTATGGATACTTTGTGTTCAACACATGCGTCCTAGAATTAGGAGCACCGCATTTCCATTGGAAAATGATTCGCCGTGTATGTTTGTGGCATGATTGCATGGATTTCATTGACTAAGGTTGCCCTTGCGATCACTCTTAAGTTCTGCAATGAAAACATCTCCGCATTGTATCTCTTTTCCCACACATTTATTTTCATGTCAAGGTTTGTCGCATCTCTACCTTTCATGCATATTCTCATTGCGTTGTCTGATAGATAGGAGTAGGAGTAGGATTACTTAGAACATCCCCTTTATTCTTTTATTCAACCGTCGTATGCAAAATCACCGCAAACATATAGTTACAAATCCTGTGTTCGACCTCGGATTACCCGAGAAACTTGCGTTCATGTTATACTTAGTGTGAACGCAAGAAAACTTGTGGCAGGACGCATGGTCATCACATACATTCGTTAATGCAATTTTCATTCCAACGCATGACCATCGACGCATGACTATCAACGTATATCTTAGGAACATGCATTGCATAATGCGCCCATGGGATTTTGGTTGTCGAGTAAAAATTGACTTCCAATTTTCGTGCACCAATCGCACAGTGCTATCGCATAGCAATGATCGCACAGTGTTATCACATAGCAACTCATGCCATGTGCCATCGCATAGCAGGCATCGCCTAGCAACGAACGTACGATCTTTCTTCTTCTTACAAAATGGACTTCATTTTCTCCAGAAAACACATTGGGAATAGCATAAGTGACTCAAAACTTTAAATACAGACTCAATTGCATTTAAACACCCTAAACATGGGCTCTTATAAACCAATTTGTAAAAAGAAAACGATAAATCTAAACAGTCCAATCTAAAAAACATCCAATAATCGCAAAACAATACATTCCACAGAATATTCATCACATGAAAAACAGAATGCAAAATTCCACCAAAACACTGTAAAATTAATCCAAATTTGTTTGAAAAATTTGAGCTAGAAACCTGGCTCTGATACCAATTGAAGGAACCGTTGAAGGTCCTTGAGCAGAAGCATGGGATCAGACCCAAACCCAAAATTTATAGAATATAAAATTTACAGCAAAAATATACAGATTATACATTTCAAAGATAATTGCAGTATGCTTTAAAACATGGATTACAAAAAAGTAAGAAACCTTACCCTTGAAGAACCTTTCTTCACTTGATTCCTTCTCCGAATCTTATCACGTACATATCGAACTCACTAAACATCAATGAATACATCACCACGAATGTTACCTCTGTATTCACTATGTGAGAATCCAAGAGTTTTGAGAGTAATGAGAGGAAGAGATGAAATTCATATTGTCTCAGAACTTTTTTGTGGATCTCTCATTTTGTTGTGAAACTATACCAAGAAGAACATGAATAACTACCTTCTATTCCACTATCATGTATTAGAGAGAAAAACTAGGGTAGTTACAACTCCCACCCAAAAATGATTTTTAAATTAAATTAAATCAAATTAAATTATTTTCATAAATCAATTTAATACATATATTTATATGATAACTACCTTATATTAAACTATATGTTATATCAAATATAACACATAACCTATAGTTTCTATTCTCTCTGTAATGGCATTTAATATAAATCCCATTTATATTAAATTTAATTATATGAATCTGATGTGTTCTATGCATGTGATGAAATAATAATACTTATGAGATTTAATGCTCAGTTTATCTAGTCAAACCCAAATGCAAATTTGACCAGAGTTCCGAGTGAGTCCAAGGTCAAATGCAGGGATTACTTGTAAGCGCGCGATGAAACTAAAAACTATGATCTTAGTGCAAGTTAAAATTTTCAAAGGGTTGGTTGAATAAGCTAAGTTAAACCTAAATATGTGATGGGAATAACGTTTAAATGAAGCGGTGTGAGTTGGATAACAGTTATGCGATAAGAGGGTTGAGAAGGATTCTTACTAACTCTATCTAAAAAACTAGATGGATTATGCGATCAAGCTCTACATTCAATGTTACGACCAACACTTCTCAGTGTTCTTTGCCACATTATCTTATCTCTAAGATGCATGCGATAGGTGTAATATGCAGAGAATGTACTTATTTCTAATGAACGTTTTCTTTTATTGTATGAGGTCATAATCTAAATTCTTTCAAACTCATATTAACTTTAATTAGAACAATTTCTCAATTGAATCAAACAATAAATATAAGCATGCATTAAACAAGTTGATCGCAAACTCCTTCAGCTATTTAGTCGTGTTAGCTACATTCTTCTCAACCCATGAGGCAATTTAGCTACGCATGATATTGGTGAAAAAAACAAACAAGATATATAACAAACATGTATTCAAACTGCAAATCTGAATTTGTCAATACAAGAAATACATTACAAATACACAAAACAAAGAGAGGGTTAAAGAGTCAATCACAATGTCTTGCTACCTCCGACTCATTTTACAGCTACTTCATTTAGGTGATTGAATAGTATTATCCTCTTCTTTTCCTAGAATCCTAAGCTCTCACTAAGGTATTTCTATGGAAAATTGGTAAGGGTTTCGCAGAATCCCTTCTCAGGGTATTCTTCTCGTCTCCCTTGATGTATATTCTGCATGGAATTTGCATGGGTATTTATAGGCATTCGTGAGCACTTCTCTTCTCTAACTCATGATTGCGTTGATGGGGCACATTAAATTTCATACCCTGCCGCGCTGTCTACAACATGTCAGGGGTTCATTGAATCTTCAACAAAGTTTTTCTGTCAGCCACCAATGCAACTTGTGACGTGACACCCATCACCCATGTCATGTCATGCCTCAACGCTTGTAGCGTATGCGGTCATCTTTTCTTTTCTTCTCTGCCAATTCTTGCTTGATCGTATCAGTGGGTATGCAACATGCGATCGCACATTCATCAGACTACTGAAGGATATTTTGCATAGAAGTAGCAAAATTAGTCCAAAAATTTGCTATGCGTTAAAAGTATATGATTGCATGCTTCGTTTTTTGTATAGATTTATTGGTAGAAATTATCTAAATTTCATGCGCCTTATTATTTTAAATGAAGAGATATAATAACTTATATTTCTACAAGTTATCATAATCAAATTCATAAAATTAATATTTTAATCATATTCAAATATTTATTTCCTCTCAAATAAATTTTATAATATAATGTATCAAATATATTATAGTAATTATATCATATATAATTAGATCATAATTCCCGTTGAGCTACAAAGGGGGCCTTATGGGCCTGTAGCTGGAAGCTCCAAAAGTACGTGAATAATTAATTAAACTCCTTTAATTAAATTGTTCACCATCCATTAACTGTGGGCCACTCCACTAAAGAACGACAGCTATACTCTTCACACGACAGATATATTTTTGTGTCCATTCAATATAACCAGTCAACAGTACGATGACCCCTCACAAATTTCTCGTAAGTACAATTGGACCAAAATAACTGTTTTGTCCCTGTAGTTACATCTAACTCCTTAAGTATAACCGATCCCTCTAATGAACAATAAATCATAGTTCAACTACGACCAAACCCCTCTCGAGCTAAGAGAGGGTGCGACGCCACATTGTTCAAGCCCTGGAATCAGCCCTTAAACGAGCAATTTATCTACTTACCCTGACGTTGGGGAAGGAGTGAATTCCTTCTTGTGTAGTTGTGTTCCCAGCTCCTCAATCAGATGAATCCTCAAAATGGTAGGCTTGTTGAGTCAATGATCTGGCCACTCTCTGTTGGGAATGGTGTCCTAAATCTCCTTGTAATCTCGTAGTTTGTAAACTCTGTATAAACATATTGTTGTTAATAAATAAGTGTTATTTTAAAAGCATATACTCAATCTAATAAACTAAGATTCGAGGTTATTTCATGTAATTTAAACAAGTATGTAGAGACATACAGGTAGATCTTGTTTAAATGATAACCTAAATGGTTTGTAGTAGATGGATAAGGTTGGGTACCTTATCTTAGTGACACTACGGATACGGCTCGCTTTGTAGGTGTTACAAGTGTTGTAAAGTGCTACAAATGATCTGATCCTGATCATTTATGTAGAGACATGCGAACAGGGGTATCCTATATAAAGATTTGTATAAGACCGAACCATGAGATGATTAGTCTCTTTATATAACACCATTAATAATAGAGACTTACATTTCACTAGGATGACCATAGGTGATATGACCTGAATCCTGAGTGAGTTGTGAACTCCTGCTCATGAAGGTGGTCCTTTTAATTTGTATGAGTGAGAATGGTCAGATTACCAACTCAATAAGCCTACTATTTGTGGATTCGTCTGATTGGGGAGCTAGGAACTCAACTACACAAGACGAAATTCACTCCTTCCCTAATACAAGGGTAAGTAGATAAATTGCTCCCTTAAGAACTGATTCCAGGTCTTGAACATAGTGGTCTCACCCTCTTGGCCCGAGAGGACTTGGTCATAGTGGGACTATGACTTATTGTTCATTAGAGGAATCAGTGGTACTTAAGGAGTTAGATGTAACTATAAGGGAAAACGGTATTTTGGCCCAGTTGTAGTTACGAGCAATTTATGAAGGGTCATCGCACTATTGATTGGTTATATCCAATGGACACAAAAATTTATTTGTAGTACAAAGAGTGCAGCTGTTTGTCTTTAGTGGAGTGATCGACAGTTAGCGGATGTTGGGTAATTTAATTAAAGAGTTTAATTAATTATCCGAGTACCACTGGAGTTTCAAACTACATGTCTATATGGTCCCCACTATAGCTCAACAGGGATTTAATCTTTGGATTAATTTGTAGTGTTCAAATTAATTGAGTGAATTAATTATATATGATACAATTAATTATAATGTATTTGATACATTATGAGAGAAATTTGAATATGATTTAAATACCAATTATATGAATGAGATTCATGTAATTAAATATAAATATGATTTATATTGAAAGGAATAAAATACTTGGATATGATTCAAATATCATTTATATGGATGAGATTCATATAAATGGATTTAATATAAATGTGATTTATATTAAATGTCACGTATAGCTAAGAGAAAATAAAATCTATAGTTTATGTTGTATTTGATACAATATAAAACTATAGGCTATATGCTATATTTGATATAACATATAGTGCATATATAATAAAGTAGTTATTATATATTTTATTTTATTAATTTATTTAAAATTAATAAAAGGGAAGGAATTATAACTCCTCANATATAGTGCATATATAATAAAGTAGTTATTATATATTTTATTTTATTAATTTATTTAAAATTAATAAAAGGGAAGGAGTTATAACTCCCTCCCCATTTTATTCTCTCAATAACTAACATGGGTTTCAAGTGGGTTGTAGAGAATCATCTTCTTCCAAGATTCACACAGAGAAAACTTCTTTGAGAAAAACTCTCATCTCATCCTCTCCATCTCCTTCCCTCTTCTTAGGACTCAAGCAAAATCCACAACTTCTACTTGAGTCTTTGAATCCCAAAAGAGAATACAGAGGGTTCTCGATTGGTAGTGTCCCTAAAAGAAAAAGAAGATCCGCGAGGAAGGAGTTCCATTCATGATTGTTCGAGGGATTCGAGAAGAAAGGTTCTTCAAAGGTGATTTCTCTTGTACTTGTTTCTTGTTAAAGCATGCTGTAATTTAATGTTAAAATGCATATCTCTTGTATATTTACTATAAATTTTATATTCAATAATTAATGAAATTTAGGCGATCCGCTTCCGCTCAAGGATCTCCTCATGTCAAGTTTTCTTCAATTGGTATCAGAGCCAGGTTGTAGTTCTGATTCCAAATTCCATTTCTGGTGGGTTTTAATTTCTGCATTTAGTTTATTTAATATGTCTTTGTGGATGTTTGTTGATGGATGTTTACGGGATAGACGTACTTGTTTTATAGCTTTCTGTTTAATTCACAAAGTTAATTTGTAAGGGTCTCTGCATTTTTTGGGCAATAAATTGCAATCGAGTTTGTATTCGTTAAGTTTTAAGTCGATCGTGAGGCTTCAAATGAAGGGTTGCAATGCATTTCGATGGAGAAAATGAAACGAAGGTTGTCACATCGTTTAGCTAGAGCTAAAAAATCGTTTAGATTTTGTTATGCGATCGTGTAGAGTTTACTACAAGATCGTGTAGCATTTTCTAAATGATCGCATAGCTAATCCTACACGATCATGTAGAGTTTGTTACACGATCGTGTTTTGTTTGTTATGTGATTGCATAGGCGCTCGATGGGTAGACGATCGTGCGGTATATGATACTCGATGTAAGCTTGCGTGCTAAACGATCATGTAAACTATCATGCTCATCGCATAGTCATTAGCTACACGATCGCATAGTAAACATTACTCGACATACACTATACGATCGTGTAGACTTTCATGCTCACCGCATAGTCTTAAACTTCACGATCGCATATAAATGATCATTTATACTCGACGCCTCGCTGCTCAACGATCAGACTTTTGCTACATGATCAACTGCAAGGGTTCTTTGTGGAGTGGTTCAAAACCCGATTCACATGTTCCTTCTTTGATTTGTTGAAGATTTTTGGAATTCATTTATTTCTCCCATGGAACCAGAAGTCAATTTTGGTAGATAGGGATCCCAAAGAAACTTCTTTCGATAGACTCATTTTTGTAATAAGTTAGCCTTTAAATTCTAATTTTTGAGATTGTCTATCCCAGTCCATCAACTTTAGTTAAATATACATGTGATGTATGTTTATTTTATATGTCATAATGTATGTCACATAGTTTTAAAACCCACCATAGGTTATGTATTTATTTTCATGCATCATTTCATATTATAAGTGTCATAATATACTCGTATGCATGATTTAAATTACATAAAGTATGCTCATGTATCATATAATATAAGAGTTATAATATATATATGCAAGCATCATTTATATTATAAGTGTTATAATATAAGGCTGAATGGTTGTATAGAATGTATGCAATGATATGGTTCATTACTTAGTTATATAAATGTTATATATTAGTAATGAATGAACATTGCATGATGCATGACATTACTTTAGGTAATCTTATAAGCATTACAATTTTATAAAGTATGTCAATGTTTGCAATGTCGGTTTGTATCATTTACTTTATAAGAGTTATAATTAAATGAAATTAGAAATTAAAATCAATAACCAAGAGTTGCTTGCAAACTTAGGTAAAATCGTTTTTTAAAATAGTTTTAAAATATGATTGAGATAGACCTAAGTTCACAAATTTCCAATGAGATTAGAAATGAGATTAATCTTTTAAATTGGTTTAATAGGATTAAATTGATTTCAATAAAAGATTAAATTTGTAGTAAGTATATCTATAAGGGACCTTTTGTCTAAGACGGGTTCTAGCTAGACTGGGGTATTTAAGCTAACGGAAACGGAACGCTCCTACCTGGGAACCTACCTGGAAAGGTGAATTAGATAGATTTGTTACAAGCATGTAATTGTTGATCAATATTTGTTAAAGTGTTTAATGAATATTAATCAAAATTGTTTAACTTTCTAAAGTAAGTGTTACTTTTGGGCAAACTTAAACAATCACTTAGTAAAAATAATTAGCCGTATTTTTCTTAAGTAAATTAAACCCTAGGTAGTTAAAATACTCAGTGAGAGAAAAAGATATATATGATATGCCATTTTTCCACTCATGTTTCTCCTTTAATATTCACAACGTGAGATTCATGCTTGGCCTTTATAGTAAGTAGGAGAAGAATGTGTGTCAACATGTCCTACGGTCTCTTTCATTGGTTTGCACCGTGATACCTTCTTTCACGGCCTTGAGGGGCCCTGGGAACGTCTCCCTTATGATGGTTTGTGCAGTTGGTTAATATCAAGGCGAACTCTATAAATGGATAGGGTCGCTTTAGTTTTTTCCCAACCGGTTTTCCCTTCCGTTGGCTCATTGGGGCGGAACTCTAGGATCTAAAATGAAGGGTCACACTTATGGGAAATTATTAAGCAAATTAATGATTTCTTGGCCAAATAAATGATAACTAATCATTATAGGAATAAGAGTTATTATGGTGTAATGATTAGTTGAGAGTGTTTCAATTCAATGAAGAGAGAAATTGACTACCCTTCAGTGGCTTTTGTCCTAAATCACTAAAGCGTCATTACAAAATTAGATGTTAAATGGGGTTCATTTAGATTTTGCTAAAACTGATTGGATTTTTTAAGAGTTATGCTAAAATCTAATATAGATCAATATGTTTGTTTTTTCAGCAAAATGTCAATTATTGATTTTCTGTTAGTTGTCTTTTCAACTTTGACCGGTTTTAATTACATGATGTGGAAAGAATCCATTAAAACATTTTTCGTGGTAAACGACCTCGAAGTTGTCATGAATAACGATTGTCCTCAAGTCCCAACCCTTGATGCACCACGAAATGTTCATAATGCATATGAGGTGTGGAGAAGGCTAATTCAAGGGCTCGAGTTCACATTTTGGCAAGCATACCTGATGCATTGGCCAAAAGGTTTGAGAACATGGTCATTACACATGAGATTATGGAATCAATTTCAAATTTAAGTGCAATCAAATGATCTGCAGCTGCCAATATATCTCGCGGTAACAAAAATGTATTGTTCTCTCTAGTTCCTACCGCCTTTTTACTTATAATATACGTAAAAACAATCAGTCAAAGTGATTAATTAGTCTTCTTTTTGAAGATCCACGAAATTTCATTTTTTCATTTCATTGGTCCTTATTTCTTATTTCAGCATAGTTTTCCTTGCGACGGTCCGGGACGAGGTGAACTGAATTCCTTGCAATGGATAATTGTAACACCAGAGGTGCGTCCTTCCCGGTCCTCTCGTAAGCAGTTTTTATTGTATCGGCCAAAAACCTGACTAATTGATCTTTACGGTGCTTCTTCTATCAATTAGATCCTTTATCCATAGAATAAAGTATCTATTTCAGTAAATAGCAGAATCATGGATAGGGAACTATACTAGGGACCTACCTAATTTTATTGTAGAAATTTTTTTGTATGAACGAAAGTTCTCACTATTCAAGCAAAATGGGATTCATGACAATGAAACCAGTAGTGTCAGTTCCTAAGATAATCTCCAGCTCACATTGAATGTCAAAGGACTAACAGAGAAAGTAAATTTTGCCAACTCTGATGAAGTTCATCGACGAGGATTGTCCTATGAGATGAAACTTGGAGTTTATAATATGGGTTCTGATACTGATCCCACTACTCTCCAGAAAATGAAAAACTCCAAAGACGATAAATATGATTTATTTTTCTTGGAGACGTGCTTAGTAGAGAATGATGACTCTACCTGGATAATTAATTCAAGGGCTACTAACCATGTGTGTTCTTCCGATCAAGGATTTAGTTCCTAGAAATAGTTAGAAGTTGGAGAGATCACTCTAAGAGTCGGTACTGGTGATGCCGTTTTAGTTATTGATATAGGCAGGCTTAAGTTATTTTTAGACAAGAAACGAAATCTGTTATTAGATAACGTATATGTAGTTCCTCATATCAAGAGGAACTTAATTTTTGTTTCCTGTCTAATTGAACAAAATTATTCATTTCCTTCTCTGAGAATAAAGTGTTTATTTTTAAGAATGGAATGGAGTTAGGTTTTGGTTTAATAGAAAATACTTGTATGTACTAAGGTCGATAGTCATAAAAGTTATACTCACTACTGAATTGTTCAAAACAACAACAACTGTAAAAGACCGAGAATTTCTCCTAAGAAAATGCCCATCTTTGGCATCTAAGGTTAGATCAGATCAATCTCAATAGGATTGAGAAGTTGGTAAAAAATGGACTTCTATATGGTTTAGAAGAAAACTCTTTACCAGTATATGAGTTATGCTTTGAGGGCAAAATGACCAAACGACCTTTTACTAGAAAAGGTTATAGAGCCAAGGAAACCTTGGAGCTTATACATTTAGACCTCTATATTCCGATGAATGTAAGAGCATGAAATGGGTATGAATATTTCATTTATTTCATAGATGACTATTCTAGATTTGGGTATCTATACCTAATGCAACATAAGTCTGAAGCTCTTGAAAAGTTCAAGGAGTACAAGACCGAAGTTGAAAACTTGTTAAGTAAGAAGATAAAAACACTACGGTCTGATTGTGGTGGAGAGTATATGGACTAAGATTCCAAAACTATATGATAGAACATGGAATCACGTCCTAACTCTCAGCCCCATGTACACCTTAGTAGAATGGTATATCAGAAAGGAGAAATAGAACCCTGTTGGACATGGTTCGGTCTATGATGAGTTATGCTTATATTCCAGATTCGTTTTGGAGATATGCAGTAGAGACTGGAGTTTATATTTTGAACAACGTTCCCTCAAAGAGTGTTTTTGAAACACCTTTTGAGTTACGGAGAGATCGTAAAAGTAGTTTACACCACTTCAAGATTTGGGGATGTCCAACTCATGTGCTTATGGAAAACCCCAAAAAGTTGGAACCTCGTTCAAAAGCGTGCCTATGTGTAGGTTACCCCAAGGAAACGAGAGGTGGATTCTTCTATGATCCAAGTGAGAATAAAATGTTTGTATCGATAAATGCTACCTTCATGGAAGAAGATCACATGAGGGATTATAAGCTACGAAGTAAACTTGTTTTAAATGAGATTTCTAATGAGACTGTTGAAACTTCATCAAGAGTTGTTGAACAAGCTAATAGATCAACAAGGGTTGTTGATGTTAGTTCATCTAGTCATCCATCTCAAGAGTTGAGATTTTCTCGACGTAGTAGGAGGGTTATGAACCCACCTGTACGCTACATGGATTTAACATAAGCCCAAAACATAATATCTGGTGATGGTGTTGAGAATCCATTATCTTATAAGCAAGCAATGAAAGATGTTGACAAAGATGAATGGATTAAATCCATGAATCAAGAAATGGAGTCTATGTACTTCATTCTGTCTGGGAACTTGTAGATCAACCTAATGGGGTAAAACCTATAGGTTGTAAATGGATATACAAGAGGAAAAAAGATATAGATGGAAAGGTACAGATCTTTAAAGCTAGACTTGTGGCAAAGGAATATACCCAGGTTGAGGGAGGGGACTATGAAGAAAATTTCTCACCTGTTGTCATGTTAAAGTCTATCAAGATTCTCTTATCCATAGCCACATATTATGGCTATGAGATATGGAAATGGATGTCAAGACTGCTTTTTGGAATGGTAATCTTGAAGAGACCATCTACATGATTCAACCAGAAGGATTCATTGAACAAGATCAAGAGCAAAAGGTTTGCATGCTTAATCGGTCCATTTATGGACTGAAACAAGCATCCCGATCTTGGAATATAAGATTTGATACTGCGATCAAATCTTATGACTTTGATCAGAATGTTGGCTTTGATCAGAATGTTGATGAGCTTTGTGTTTACAAGAAAATCATCAAAAGCTCAGTAGGTTTCCTCGTGTTGTGTGTCGATGATATCCTACTCATTTGGAATGATGTAGATTTTCTGACTGACATTAAGAAATAGCTAGCCGCCAAATTCCAAATGAAAGATTTTGGAGAGGTGCAGTTTGTTCTAGGGATCCAAATTATAAGGGATCGTAAGAACAAAAGGTTGACCTTGTCTCAGGCATCGTATATTGACACGATGCTTATCAGATATTCAGTACACAATTCCAAGACGGGTTTATTACATTTCAAGCATGGAATTGTTTTGTCTAAGGAACAGTGTCCTAAGACTCCTTAAGAGGTTGAGGAAATGAGATGGATTATCTATGCATCGGCTATTGGTAGCCTTATGTATGCAATGTTATGTATTAGACCTGACATTTGCTATGCAGTAAGGATTGTCAGTCATTATCGATCCAATCTAGGATTTGATCACTTGACGGCAGTCAAAACGATCCTCAATTATCTTCGGAGAACGAAGGACTATATGTTCGTGTATGGAGATAAGGATTTGATCCTTACATAATACACTGACTCTGACTTTCAGACTAATCAAGATTCTCGGAAATCCACATCAGGTTCAATGTTCACTCTGAATGGAGGAGCTATAGTATGGCGAAGCATCAAACAAGGATGTATCGCAGACTCTAATATGGAAGTCGAATATGTAGCTACTTGTGAAGCTGCTAAAGAGGCTGTTTGGTTTAAGAAGTTCCTTACTGATTTGGAAGTTGTTCCAAATATGTCTTTGTCTATCACACTTTTCTGTGATAATAGTAGTGTTGTGAAAAATTCTAAGGAACCTAGGAGTCACCGAAGGGACAAGCATATAAAACGAAAATATCATATTATTCGGGAGATTGTGCATCGCGGTGATGTGATTGTCATGAAAATCGCATCGAAGCTCAACGTTGTTGATCCGTTTACAAAGTCTCTCACAGTTAAAGTGTTTAAGGGTCATCTAGAAAGTCTGGGTCTAAAGGATATGCGGCACATTGTCTAAGGCAAGTGGATATGTTACTGGGGTATAGTGCATGCCTTAGTTTATTGTATTTTGTACTTTATTTGTATTGTACATTAGTCTCCTTAAGCTTTAAGACAAGTGGAAGATTGTTGAGAATGATGTCCTAAATCTCCTTGTAATCTCGTAGTTTGTAAACTCTGTATAAACTTATTGTTGTTAATAAAATAAATATTATTTTATAAGCATATACTCAATCCAATAAACTAATATTCGAGGTTATTTCATGTAATTTAAACAAGTATGTAGAGACATACAGGTAGATCTTGTTTAAATGATAACTTAATTGGTCTATAGTAGATGGATAAGGTTAGGTACCTTATCCTGATGACACTACGGATACAGCCCGCTTTGTAGGTGTTACAAATGTTGTAAAGTACTACAAATGATCTGATCTTGATCATTCATGTGGAAACATGTGAACGGGGGTATCCTATACAAAGAGTTTGTATAAGATCGGACCACAAATTGATTAGTCTCTTTATATAACACCGTTAATAATAGAGACTTACATTTCACTAGGATGACCATAGGTGGCATGACCTGAATCTTGAGTGAGTTGTGAACTCCTACCCATGAAGGTAGTCTTTTAATTTGTATGGGTGAGAATGACTAGATTGTCAACTCAACAAGCCTACCTTTTTGGGGATTCGTCTGATTGGGGAGCTGGAAACTTAGCTACACAAGAGGAAATTCACTCCTTCCCCGATATAGGGGCAAGTAGATAAATTGTGCCCTTAAGAACTGATTCCGGGTCTTGAACATAGTGCTCACACCCTCTTCTGGCCTGAGAGGACTTGGTCATAGTGGGACTATGACTTATTGTTCATTAGAGGAATCAGTGGTACTTAAGGAGTTAGATGTAACTACAGAGGCAAAATGGTATTTTGGCCCAGTTGTACATATGAGCAATTTGTGAAGGGTCATCACACTATTGATTGGTTATATCCAATGGACACAAAAATTTATCTGTAGTGCGAAGAGTGCAGTTGTTGGTCTTTAGTGGAGTGACCGACAATTAACGAATGTTGGGTAATTTAATTAAAGAGTTTAATTAATTATCCGAGTACCGTTGGAGCTTCAATCTATATGTCCATAAGGTCCTCACTGTAGCTCAACAAAGATTTAATCTTTGGATTAATTTGAAGTGTTAAGATTAATTGAGGAAATTAATTATATATGATATAATTAATTATAATGTATTTGATCCATTATGAGAGAAATTTGAATATGGTTCAAATACCAATTATATGGATGAGATTCATGTAATTAAATATAAATATGATTTATATTGAGATGAATAAAATATTTGGATATGATTCAAATATCATTTATATGGATGAGATTCATATAAATTGATTTAATATAAATGTGATTTATATTAAATGTCACGTATAGTTAAGAGAGAATAAAATCTATAGTTTATGTTGTATTTGATACAATATAAAATTATAGAGTATATATTATATTTGATACAACATATAGTGCATATATAATAAAGTAGTTATTATATATTTTATTATATTAATTTATTTGAAATTAATAAAAGGGAAGGAGTTATAACTCCCTCCCCATTTTATTCTCTCAATAACTAACGTGTGTTTCAAGTAGGTTGTAGAGAATCATCTTCTTCCAAGATTCACACAGAGAAATCTTCTCTGAGAAAAACTCCCATCTCATCCTCTCAATCTCCTTATCTTCCTAGGACTCAAACAAAGCCCACAATTCCTGCTTGAGTCTTTGAATCCCAAAAGAGAATATATAGGGTTCTCGAGTGGTATTGTCCGTGCAAGAAGAAGGAGATCCGTGAGGAAGGAGTTCTGTTTGTGATTGTTCGAGGGATTCGAGAAGAAAGGTTCTTCAAAAGTGATTTCTCTTGAACTTGTTTCTTGTTAAAGCATTCTGTAATTTAATGTTAAAATGCATATCTCTTGTATGTTTACTGTAAATTTTATATTCAATAATTAATGGAATTTGGACGATCCACTTCCGCTCAAGGATCTTCTCATGTCGAGTTTCCTTTAGTTCAGAAGCAATTGGGAAGTCCGAGAGAGGAAGTTGATGACTGTCATGTACCCCTAATTGTCAAGTAGTCGAATGAATTGATGAAGTTGCAGAAGCAAATAAGGGCATGAAAGTGAAAGGCCAGAGCAATTGCTAAAGTCAAGGATAAAGTCTCTAGCTTGATAGCAAGTTTGAAGGAAGAAGTCAAACCATTTGCATAATGTGTCTTCTTCAAGAACAGGTGTTCAGGATTGAAGAAGATGTCAGTTGGTACCACTTAGCTAAAGTGGGAGTACATGACTGTCATTTATGTTTGGGAGATAGTGTAAACCCCTAAACCTATTTTACTAGTTAACCATATTTAAGTCTCCTCATTTACGTATTCAATTATTCTAGTATGTGTTCTAAATCTGGTACATAATGGTTGTAGTAGTTGAAATATTATGGAAGTTATAATGAGTATGCGTGTGAGGTAGAGATAAGGAAAAAAATTCTAAGTCTTGAAATGAACTCTCGAGTAGTAAAGGGCATCAACACTTAGATAAAATTTGGGAAAGCTAAGGCAGATGAAGGAAAGCATGACACTAGGTTGAAAGGGAAGTAGGAATTTTCCTAATTGCTAGAAGTTGTGCTCTCAGACAAGATAAGAGAGTTAACGCTTAGAAGGGAATCAGAAATGTAGAAATGAGGAACGCATGAGCGACTGTAGGTTTAAGAGCCTAAGGTGGAAATTGACTGAGTCTAACAGGAAGTATGCGTCAAAGACTACATGGAGGTTAGTAAAGGCTTAAAAGCTGTATTTTAGTGTTTGGGGTTTGAAAAATAGTTCTAAATAGTCCCTAGATTAATTTGACCGTAAGTGGACTTGCAAAAATTTGATGTGGCACGTTGAGGTGGCTAATTTTAAATGAGGTGTGGTTTTTTACTAATTTTATATCATTGGTTAGATTATATGGCCTTTAAATTATTTTCTTAACCTTTCGATTCCTTATCTCTCATCCCTCATCTTCTTTTCAACATCTGCCTCCTCATCTTCTAAGATGGTATATTTTTCTCTATTCTCTTTTTTTCTCTAGTTTCCCTTTTTCCCTTTTGTCTCTGTTCTTCTCTAGTATGATTTTGTTCACAGCCACAATTTGATGCTCGCAGTCGCACCACAGGTAAAAATTGAATGAATTTCTGCAAGTTCAAAGAAATTATACCAATCCAAAATCATATAAATTTAACCCATTAACCTCTTGAAGTTCTGTTAGTTCCATTTGTCATGAATAATTTTTGTCACACAAATACTTGCATATATTATTGCCGACAATGGCACCTTATAAACATTTAAAATTGAATGAAGCTTTAGTAATGGAGGCTACTTATGGGCAAAAATACACCCAAATAGGCTTTTAAAATTTAGCAAAATCAATTCGATTTGGGTATTAGATTGAGAACTTGAAGAGTGAGGGTTTTGAAGAGATGTCATTAATGGAGATTTGAGGGCGATTGGGGGAATTTTTGGATTGTTGAGAGGAAAATTGATTCGAAGTAAAGAAAGAAGAGAAAGAAAGGGGGAAAGAGGGATGGCACTAGAGAAGATGAGAAGAAAGAGGTTGCGGAAGATGAGGAGAAAGGGCGGAGAAAGAAAAGAATAAAAAATAAAAAATAATTTAAAAAAAATATCATGTATTATAAAAAATAATATAAAATTAGGAAAGCTCCCCGCCTCATTTAAAATTTACCACCTCAACATGTTACGTCAAATTTCTGTTAGTCAACTAACAGTTAAATTAACCTAGAAACTATTTGAAACTATTTTCCAAACCACATGGACTAAAATGTAGCTTTTGAAACCCAATGGACAAAATAGACACTAATCACAATGACTAAAACAAACTATTTTTCCTCAAACCAATAATCGACCCAATTTTTATCAATTTTTTCAACCCAACACAACCCCCAAAAAAATAACTAACCCCAACCCAACCCTCTTTAAATCTTAGGGACCAAAAGTATATTTTACCCAATTTCAATTTATATAACAATTTTGTGTCTTCAATAATCTTATATTTTATTGGTATGAATTATGTTTATATTAATTTTACATGTTGTAATTTTGTAAAAGAAGTTAAGTTATATTGTTTTGTAATTTTTTTTTTTTTTTTGGTAAAAGATCCAGTCATTTTGATTTAATTTGAAATACTATAAAAGAAGATAATTATATGGTCAATAGTACTTTTTTTAGTGGATTATATTTGAAATAAAGGTTTATCTAATACAAGACAAAATTTGTTACACACGATGTTATAGAAATTTTAAGAACATCAAAGATAAATATAGAAAACTGAAACCAGAATAGAACGCAGAGTTTGGTAACCCAATTTGACGCAATACCACCTACATCGGGGAGACAATGTGCTCGTAGAAAGATATTTTCACTAATATAAAATCAAACAATTACAGCAGTACACTTATCTGTAAATAAACGACAATTACAGTGATACTCAAATAACTCAACTTAGCGTATGATCACTTAGGCTTCCCTAACTGTGAGACTCTCTCTCAATGGAACTTAGGCTCCCTCTTATGTGAGATCCCCTCACCTTTAACATACTTAGGCTACCCCTAAGTATGAGAATATTAGTGGACATTCACTTAGGCTCCCCCTAACTGTGAGACCACTACCATAACTCTGAGCTTTGATGTCGGTTGCAAAAACTAAAAACGGATGTACAATGTCGATTTCTAAAAAAAACTGATATTTAATGTCGGTTTTAAACCGACATTAAAGATCCATTTTTTATCCACTAACTTACTCAATTTTTTAGGGTTTGAAGGGAAGTAAAGGTGCCATTTTTTTCTTCTTCCTCAAATTCCACCCGCCAACCTCATTTCCATAGTCTCTCTCTTACTTCAACTCACTCTCACACAACAACCCATACAAATCTCTCTCTCTCTCGTCAAACCTCCCACTGTTGCACGTATCAACTCCACGTCGTCCACCATCGTCGATCGATATTGTTCGTCATTCATAGTTGTGGTTTAGATCTGCTATTCTTTGTGGTCAGATTTGTAGGTCTCATTTTCCATAGCCTTCTTCTCCTTTCTCTCTCTCTTTCTTTCTTTAATTTTGTTTTGCCCTCTTTCGAACACTGATCTACTATAGCACAGGTGGATCTTGCTAAATCTGATTGCAACTTAGCTCGATATCGTTGGATCTGCAACCCAACTCATCGGATCTGATTGAAACACATTCCATCTCGCCAGATCTAACCACAGTGCACTCGGCCTCCCCGAATCTGACCACAGCAAACTCGCTTCGCCTGCTACGCATAAGCTTCGTAGATAATGTTGCTAAGATTATGGCTAACAAGAAAGGTCATGCTTGATTAGAGAGGTGTGACGAAGAAAATATTGCAAGAGTTATGAATATTTTCTCTATTGGTTCCAACTTCACGCTATAGCTGACTAGAAAGGCAAAGGAAAAAAAAAAAAAAGACAGATTGGTGTTGGTGCCTTCTTTGACATTTCGTTGGTTTCTACCATTGTTGGTGTTGTTGATTCCATCCCATTGGTAAAGTTTGTTTAGAAGTGCAAAAGTAAATTTTAGGGGGTTCAGTTGGTAAAGTTTTTTATATGAATTTATGACTGTGGATTCTTGTAAATATAGATACCAAAGATGTTGGAAATTATGGGGCTTGGTTATAGTGTGTGGTTCATTACTTGACTTTTGTTATTCAAGGTAACCGCTTGAAGTGGTTTGATTTGAAATCTTGTACTTTTCTCTAAATACGTGTAATAAATGAGCTAATTCTTTTGTTCAAGAAAGTAGAGATGAATTGGCTGCCAAGATTGATGGGGTAGAGGAGTAAGTTTTTGGTTCATATTGACGATCGAAATGGTCGAAAATATTTTTTTGTCATACTTAGGTAGTTAGTTATGTTTGGCTAGATAGCTGGATGTGATGATGAACAAATATGATATAGATGATGATCGCATTTTTTTCTCTCCAATGGAAAAATCAAATATCACATTGGTTGAATATTGTTCAAGGCATAATTATTCTGAAAGAAAAACTAGATGTCTCGTTTATATAAAATAGGAATGAGACTGAGAATGATGGAAATATTTTCATAATATTCATTAAAAGTGATAGTAGAGTAGAAAGAGATAGGGGCGAGATTGATGGATTTTTCTTGGAGAGATGAGATTTCTTGTATGGAAATGTTTTTACAATATTGAGGTGGACCAATAATCTGTTCAATCTGTTTAAATTCTAACTTGTTCAATCTAGTCAAATATTAGTTTGTGTCATCACGAAATAAAATCTCAAGTTTGAATTTCAAGCTCTAACTAGGGTTAACATAGAGAGAACCAACTTTTTTTAATGGAAGAGCTTATTGAACAAAATGCTTTGTTATTTTGACCAAATTTTTTGTTTCGGGAATTAAAGTGCTTCAATCTTAGGTGGAAAAGGACCTTCATTCTATTAGTTGTTTGCATTTCTTTCCTCATACTTCAAGTTGTGAAGGTCTCTTTCTATATTTCTCTATCTTTCTCTCACTTTCAAAGTTAATTTTTTTTATGTATATGTTTAATTAAACAATAATGCAGAATGATGTGGCAGAGTGTAGCAATTGATATTGGATCATCTTCTCCTTGCAAGTATGTAGAATTTAAAACTTTAATCAATACCCAGTTTGTTATTTGATTATTTCAATACTCTTATTTGGACTATATTAATGTTTAGAATAATGGTAATGTTTGATTAGGCAGATCGATGATGATGTTGGAATAGGCATTGAATTTTATTATACTTAAATCTCTTTTTGCTTTGTTTTTTGTGATCAATTGGAGCCATTTTCTTTGAATTGGACAATTTGTCAATTTCATTAGCTATTATTAGATAATAGTTACCCATATCATTTTTTATTAACTATGACTATCATGCAGTTATGGTAGTCATAGCTTAATTAATTGTTGTTTATGATTTCTATTTGAACTGGTTTTAATTCAGTTCTTAGTTTCATATATTTTCTTTCAACTTTTTAGTTTTAGTTAATTGAATTTGATAAATTTGTTTAGATATTTGTTTGGAAGTTTGGAAGTTTGTAAGTTTTATTATTTAGGTTTATGTATTTTGTCCAATGTATTCAATTGTATTAAGTATTAGTTGCACTTGGGTTGATAAGTTGTTTATGGTTTGTAGATTACTACTGAACCATATCTTTTAGCCATTGTTGCTAATGTTATAAAGCTTTAGTACTCTTACTCTTATTACTGTTGAATGTTGGAGCTATGTCTTTTATTATTGTGAGCTTTAAAAATATAGTACAGATCTCTAAGAACTTGAACGTTGGAGTCATATCTTTTACTGTTTCTTTGAATATCTAAAGTTTTGGATTAGATTTAGTGTTGGATTCCTATGACTTTCCTGCAGTTATGGTAGACATAACTAGTTGTTTATGATTTTCATTGAGTAGTTTATGGTAGTAGAACTTCTTAGACATCCTTTGGCTTTAGAATAGACTTTAAAGAAATTTAACTGAAGTTCATATTTTTCTGTTTTGCTTACTGTGTTGGTGTATTTTTGTTTGGAGTTTTGGTTACTTTCTGTAATATTGTTGGTATATTTTGTGCTCTTTTATTTTATTTTTGTATGAAGTTTTGTTTTCATTATCTTGTTGAGTTTTTTTCTTTTTATAATTTTAGTTTTTAAGTTTTTTTTTTATGTTTATGCATTATTTGTCTATATGAATCCAATTGCTATCTAGATTAATCTAAATTTTTCCCTCCTTAATGTTGTATGAAATTTTGGAATCCTTACACATCAACATTCCTAATATTCAAATATGAAATTTCTCTCAGTCGATGCATTTAGATTAAGTCTAGGCATCATATAAATCTAGCATCTAAATGCATTGAAGGTGAATATTTAGTATGTTGACTAGAATCCTTAATGTTGTATCTAGATTTTTCTTTCTTTTACTAGCAATGGGTCCAAAGATTAAAAAGAAACCATCAGGAATGGTTGAACTACTACTTGGATATTCTCTCATTGTTTACTATCTAATGTGATGAAATTTGATCTGATACAAAAACTCAAGTGAATTTGAATTTGAAACCCTTTTAGTATGGGAACCCTAATTCCCAATCACTAAAACCCTCAAATCAATTTGCTTTCAACCCTAAGGATTGAGTTAGACATATTAAGATCAAAGCTCTTGAAACAAAGAACAAGTTCCTTGACTCAAGGTTCGAACAAATGCATCTCATGGTAATTGGTGAAATCTTTGTTTAACCTGGTTGTCCCAATGTCTTCAAGAAGTGTTCATGACATGCTTTACTATTTAAAAAAATATTGAAACATTCCTTTAGATGATTTCTTGATTCTTGCCTCTGTTATGATGTATCATTTTATATTGTTACTCGAAAGTTGGTATAAGGAATTCATTTTTAATCTTTTCATAAATGGTTTCTGTGTAGGGAAAAAAGGAATGTTTTGCTTCATGCCTCTTTATTTTTTATGACTTAATTCGAGCATACGTTACTCTTGAACTTGCCTGGATCAACAACATGTTGAGGTTAATGCCCTAAAGTCTCATGTTTTATAGTTTGTAAACAGTATGTACGAACACTTGTGTTGTTAATATATGATATTTACTTCACATCTTGTATTTTTGCTCAGTTAATTGTTTTATTTGCTTTACCACAAACCAATAAACATAAATCCCTGATTATCTGTATGTGACTCAAACATGTATGTGGTGACATACAAATGGATCATGTCTTGAGTGATAACCAAAATAGTCTGTAGTATATGGATATAGGAGGGAAACCTTATCCTGGTAACACTACGAATGCGGCCCGCTTTGTAGAATGATCACAAGTGTTGTGACTTATCATAGATGGTCTGATCCTGATCATTCTTGTTGGGGACATGTGAGCGGGGGCGTCCTATACAAAGAGTTTGTATAAGATCTGACCACGAAGAGTTAACGTCTCATTACATAACACCGTTCATGATAGAGACTTCACTTCACTAGGATGACCATAGGTAACATGACCTCAATCCTAAGTAAGTTGGGAACTTCTGTCATTGAGGACGGTTGTGAACTCCTGTCATTGAGGGCGGTCCTTTGATTTATATGGGTGCGAGTGGCCAAGTTGTCGATTCAAACCTACCATTTTGAGGATTCGTCTGATTTGGGAGCTGGGAACTCAGCTACACAAGATGGAATTCACTCCTTCCCCGAGGCGGGGTAAGTAGATAGATGGCTCTCTTAAGGGCTGATTCCGGGGGCTTGAATGATGTGGCGCCACACACCTTCTCTTGGCCTAAGAGGTGTTCACACATAGTTGGACTATGTTGTATTGTTTATTAGAGGAAACAGTGGTACTTAAGGAGTGAGATGTAACTACAGGGGAAAAACGGTAAATTGGCCCAGCTGTACTTACGAGCATCTGTGAAGGGTCATCGTACTCATGATTGGTTATATCCAATGGACACAGAAATATATATGTAGTAAGAAGAGTTCAGTTGTTGGTCTTTAGTGGAATCACTGACAGTTAACGGATGGTGGATCTCGTGGCTAAAGAGTTTAGTCAGCTATTCACGTATCGTTGGAGCTTCGAGCCACAGGTCCATTAGGTCTCCTGGGTAGCTTGGATAAAGTCGAGAACCAGTATTTGGATTAATTTGAAATGTTCAAATTGACAAGAGGAAGTTCGATTATATATGATATTATTGGACTGGTTATTGGATTGGTTAACATATATGATATAATTGGCTAAATGTATGAGATACATTAATATGGAGGAAATTAGATATAAATATGATTTATATCAAGTAGAGGAGAAAATTCTATAGTAGATATGTGATATCAAACTATTAAATATAAATATAATATGATTATATTAATTAATTAATTATATGATAATTAATCCCTTTTTCCACGTTGAGACGTGGGTAGTGGACAGCGTTGGTTATGGTAACCGATGGGTTAAAAATGAAAAGAGTTTTCATTTTGAATCGTGCATTCAATATTTATTCTACCGCCCAAAAGATTTCGAGAGACGATCGCCCGAGAGCCTATACGATAGTTGCTTCTTCATCTAAACGATCATATACCTCACGATTTATCTAAACGATCGTATACGTTTTTTTTAAACTATTGTTCAGCATTTCATACACGATCGTGTAGCTTCTCTATGTGATAAGCACTTCTGCTATACAATAGCACTATTTTCTCTCCCACTTGCTTATCGCCTATACGACTCGTTTGTTCTCCATCTTCTACCAAATTCACCAAAGCCCACCCTTTGGGTTTTCACTCCGAGAATACCCGGGGCTCATTAGTGGTGATCTCGTCCCCATTGCGGCATTCGTGTTCGCGTTAATCGTGTTGTTGCAGTTGACATTCCCGCTGGCCATTGGTAAATCTCTTGGAGGGTTTCCACTGCGTTTGAGTTCCGGAGTGTGAAGATAGTCTTTTTTCTGGTATGGAACTCTATCCCTCATGATTTTGTTTGTTCTTAACATGTCGATAATTAGATTTATTTGCATAACTGTATGTGATGAATGTATATTATTATATTTTGGTCACGGTGAGATCGGAGCGATTCGAACGCGCTCATAGAACTCTCGGTATTAGATCCTTCACAACATGATCGACTTTGCTTTACCAAACCTATTGCAAGTGCCTTTTCATCAACTTGGTATGAGTGATTTCCTTCTTGGCATTTACACCTGCATGTGATCTGTTTTCATCTTAATCTTGTTTAATTAGTTTGATTGGTCTGGTTGCCTAAGAAATCTAAAATGGAAAAATAATTCCTCTACTAAATTTACTGTTTAAAATCTTTGTTAGTTTAAGCTTGTTAGTTTTAGTATGGTACATCCTGAGGTAATTTGGTGCTTTTTTTTTCTCGCTTGGTTAATTTTTGCTCCTAGTTTGAATTTCATAATGCTCTTTTGTGGGTAGTTGAATTCTTATTAGAACTCCTTTGCCCATTTTTCTCTGCTTGCAGGAAGTCCTGCTTTGGATTTGGATCAAATCTGTGGTGGTTGGTAGAGATAACATAACGAAAAAGCAATTGAAAGTCTATGTTTTGAAAACACTATATAATGGCAACAAGTGTGTGTGTGTGCACTTTTTTTTTTATTGATTTGCACGTGTCTAAGCAACAAATATATATACACTCCAATGATAAAACAATGGCAGACATTTAATATCGGACAATTACTGACAAAAAGTAGATGAAAATCCAACATTGAAGATAATGTTCAATGTCGGTTGAAAATTGGCATTGAAAATAGTATTCAATGTCGATTGGAAACTGACATTAAAGATAACTGGTATTGAAATCTGGGTAATCTATAATGTTGGTTTAAAGCTGACATTAAAGACAACCGACATTATTAAAGACCTTTTATAACACGATCTTTGATGTTGATTTTCAACCGACATTGTACCCCTATATTGTCAGTTTTAAGTCGATATTAAAACTCAGTTTTGTAGTAGTTGACTCCCTTTCAATCGTAATCTTTCTACCTTTTAGCAAATAACATCTCACTTGTTATACGTAGGCTCCCTCTAAGTTTGAGAATCCCTTCTCAAGTAATGATGTCTTAGGCTCTCCCTAAGATGAAGACAACGTTCACATGAAGTAAGCTTCAACAACGATCTTAAACAAAACCTCGAGATCTAACAATGATTCTAAATCACAATCATAGAAATTGACATACACCGTATAGTAACCGCAAGATGAAAAGCTAATCCCAACAAAAATATACAAAACAACAACCCTAGCAAGACGATATCTTATGTTTAAATAGACACAACGAAAATAGGAAAATATCCCTATTCAAAATTTACAAAGCATAAATAAGGAAAGAATCCAGAAAGATAAATCTGCAGAATTTTCAAGATAAAGAAAATGTAAGGTCTACAAAATCAGCATTGTGATAGACATTCAGTGAGACAGTTTTTATCACATCACCGAAACAACCTAAAAAACAAACTCAAGCAACTTTAAATAAATATAGTCAATTTTAAATCTCTAAGAATGTTCATACATGATCAAAATAGAGAAATAATATTTATTTGTAATATTTTTTAAAAGAAAAATTAGATGATCACTATTGAAAAATTATGATACATCCAAGATTTCACTTTAGATTTCCAATTAAATTAACTTTACCTATATAGTATACAGTTTAAATAGAGTTTTTTTATATGTAAATGAAAATGTAGATATTGTTGATTGGATAGATTTATTTTAATTATAAAATAAAAATAAAGAAAATTGATATAAACACACATTTGAGAATGAAGATGATGAAATTTCATAATATTTATAAAATACATGAGTTTTTTATGTTGTTAATTGATTTTGAGATGAAACTCTATATATATTTAATATGTAAATTAAGATCTAACCCAAGATTGATCAATTCAAAAGAAGATATGGGTATGGTAGATTCTTGATTACCATAAAATAGACTTAGTACCTAATAATTAGATAATAAATTAAATTTAAACGACAAGTCGTCAAAGAGAAAACTCATGTCGTTTGTTCTAACAAGGCTGCATAAAATTTAATGTCATGTCAATGCATACAATGTCAATGCATAGGGATGCCGTGGGTGAAATGAAACATGTATTTTTCAAATTAAATGCAAAACCTACTCAAATACGACTTTGTGTTTCTCATTAAATAACTTTTGTCTAAAACACGTAATTTCCTTTTTCCCGTTAAAGCAAGTATAGTTTGGTTGACATATGGATGTGTAAGTGACTAAAAAATTTGTGGTTCGAATCCTTCTATTTTTATTATATTAAAAAAGGTTATTCTGAGTACGATCAAATCATCGACCTTTGAGATATTAATTGGTGTTTTATTTAAAATTATGCTCAGATTGGAAAAATAAAAAATTTATTTTCAAACATGAACTATGATGTGTATAAATTTTAAGAATATTATTAGAATTACAGTTTCTAATCTATATTAAAAGTTACATATATTTTAAAGTTCATGTTGATGTCGATATTTTTATATTTAAAATGAATACTAATTTTTAATAGAAAAATTATATATATGTGTGTATTAACAAATGAAAGTTGATAGGACCAAAATAATATATCAACAACCTACTAGGATCACCTTTAAGACAATCAACCAAACAATAGTACTCCAAAACACCACAAATTAATCACCAAATAATCACCAAGCAATCAACTAATAGTGGACAACTATAAACCATAAAATTTTGGAAGAGTAATTGTCACATTCCCTCCCAGATTACTCTCTTAACCTGTAAAGGGATGTGAAGATAGCAGTTGACAACTCTCTTATGATAACTACTGTCCAACCTGTATTAATGAGCTTGTATCCTTAGCACCTGTTGACATGATAGCAGTTAAGAATCTTATAGTAATTATATACATCATCTCATCTTTCACTTAACTACACAGGTACTACCATACAGAAAATTCACATCCTTTATATTACAATCATCCAGTTAACAAATATTTACACGTAAAACCTTTAACTCCAAAACTCTACCCATAAATCCCAAGACATGAACAGAAAAAATTAGGGTTTAAAACATGACAAGTGGACCACCTAAACTTCAAGTTACTAGGAAATTCTGATAGTGACTGACTGGCAGATCTATACAACTTTGGGACGTTGACCGCTACCTGGAAAGAGAAAATATTTAAAATGATGAGCTTAAAATGTCCAGTGAGTAACTATTTAAAATAAAACATGCTTCAACATAAACAACATAGATGTGGTTCTTCATAAAACATTACATAATCTTTTTCAGGGTTGGGAGATAAAATCGAGAACATAAAATCATATCATGTGTGAAAACCCTGAAGTAAGCTCATTATTATCCTGTAAAATACCTCTACTCCTCTGCTTGGACGTATGGGAGAGCTCTTTTTCTCAATCCTTAATAACTTTAGTTGAGAGAGAGCCCTTTTGCTCAATCTCGTCAACGTCGATAATACAGGTCATACATGCACGTAGAGCTGGATTGGGTCCTAGCCACCTTACCATATCTTCAGTGTCAAGGATCCCTAGTATAACTGAAATTTGGGTAACGTACCATGCCTTCAATACCAACATTGTAGTAGGGTTTATACAAGGCATTAAAACATTTATTACAAATGTAGTAACAGAATGCTCATATGAATTAAACATACTTCATAAATCTCATACCATCACATAGTGCCTTGTAAATATCAAGTATAATCCATAGGCAATAACTTGTTGAAATCACATACTAAATTCACGTATGAAATCTCATTTAATTAGAAACATGGGTCATGCGTTCAACAGACAAGTAACGCATGCATTGTAGAAATCATGGTTATAAAACTGCATGTTAAATTAATTATACATTGAAAATCATACGAAAAAACTGATTATTAGAAAACATTTATTAAAACTTGTCACTCACTGTCTTAAGCTACTTATCCAAGGATCTGTAAGCCTCTCCTATTTGTGTCTGTCCTTAAATAAGGAAAGGTCCCTTAGTCTGTATAATTAGCTCCCTTTTGAGCTTAATGCATAAACTTAAATTCACTACATACTAGTAATTCATCGCATCATGACTAAGTTCATCGCATCCTAACCATCTCATCGCATCGCATTGCTACACTTAGTCATTTTCCCTTATATTTTGGCTGAAGAATGGCAATCCTTTCTCGTGGTGTTCAGGTAGGCACTAGAACACATTTCTTAGCCTATATGATGAGCATCCACTATGTGATGTACGCAATGCGCCTCGGCTATGAATATTATGTTAATGCTCACATGCATTAATGCATATCATTGGTTGGTCAGCTGCTTGCTTATTCTTCAGACGCAATTGCTTACTTATTCATCGATAATATCATTTCATATTTCAATCTTCTAGATTCCATAACTCTAATTCCAACCTTTATCTAACTAGATTTTCTTTATTGAATTTATCCATAAACATCTTAACTCTCTTACATTAGAATTTGAGAATTAAATTCCTCTGAATAGGTTGGAAATCCCCTTAATCTCTTCGAGCTTGCTGAGAACTTCGTCAATTCCTTTCAAGCTTTCAGATGGCAATAACACTTCCTCTTAAGTATAGGAAAATTTTTGGCAAACAGTTCTTTTCTTCACAAGGCCTATTTATACTTAGGCTTGCATGTAGACTTGTCTTAATTAAACGCCACTGGCATGTTAATCCTTAATTCAATGTTTCAAAGGTTGCCATGTAGCCCATTTATTAACTGATTAAGTTGAACTTTTCAGCTCAATTTCATCACTTTGGGCTTGCGATCACTTAAGCTTTTTCTTGGTCATCGCATACTTCTACTCATCGCCGCACACTCTGAGCGACACCTTCAACATATTGGTCCACAAATGCCTCGTTTGCCAACTTAGTCATCACCACTTGCATATGAGGTTGGTCGCATAGCGTGTCATAGCTCCAGCGCATAAAATTCTTTACTTTTCTCTAAGTGTTAACTTCTCCCTACTTCATCCGAGAGTTTGACATTCCACACTTAACATATTTTTCTATCCTCTAAGTACCCAAGAGTATGGCTTCCTAATACTTAGAATATTTTCCCAGATTCAATCATATATACACATACATTGAGCTTCCCACACACTTCAAATAATACAAACATCATAAGTACATACTTACAAAAGTTTAATTACATAATTAAGAGGACTTAAACATAATTAGCTAGTAAAACAAGTTTATGGGTTTATAGCAGTAGCAAATAACACACACGAATTATACTTTAAAACCCCTTCAATGTGAAGAGTAAAAACCACAGGACTTGTGAGGAGTAAAAACCACAGGACTTGTGAGGAGTCTATCCTTGTCAACTTCTCTTATTATGATAAAGTTGGGAGAAAAATAACCCAAATCAATCATATAAAGATTCACAACCCACCAATACTTTCATACATAAGAGATCAACTTTTGGGAGATAAAGAATGAAAAATATCACTCAGTTTTATAGATTCTACTCAGCAACTACTACGAATAAACTAGAGTTCAAAATGAGACTCTATGTGTCCCCAACAGGTTGACCAAATCCAACGGTTGAAACTTCGACAATCGACAATTTTTTGGAAACTATCTCTGAAAACCCGAATTGCACAGCCTCTATTTTTCTCTGTCTTTTGTATTTTTTTTCACTTTCCTTCTTTTTAAGTCATACCAATATCACATAAAAGAAAACTTAATGTTTTCAAGATGGACCAACCCAAAATTAGCTCCAATTGGGCCAAACATATAACCTAATATTTTGGGCTCACAAAATAACAAAACCTTAGTCATACAACAAGTGTGGCTGAACACCCACAACAAGAATAAGAATAAAAGACGGTAATTTAAAATGGTCATACTATCGCTATTACCTCTTCCATGGATAACAATTACTAACTTTGGATGGTAGTTAAATTTAGAATATATGTAATTTATTCACACGTTAATACATTTAAGTTTATAAAAATAAAAAAAAAATAAAAAATAAAAAATAAAAAATAAATCTTTGATTTTTAAGTAAATTAACCTTCAAAATTTGATAATACATGCCGTTAGATGTTAAGTTTGACATGAAAATACTGATGTAAACAAATACTTTTAAAAATAATCATGGAGATCAAGAAGAAACTCAATTAAGATAAATTATTTGAATTACACAGTTCATAGTAACTTAGTAAGTTACATGAACTTTTTTTAATCAACGGTAGAATGATATTTTCTCAACATTTTCTACTTATTTTCGACATTTTTCTGATACCTTGCTAAGTTTTTTACAATATTTTCAATTTTGTGTTTGTTTTCAATCTGCCAATTTAATCGAAATGTACGAATGAAGATATTGATATATTTTTCTTTTTATTATACTTTTCAACATACAGCATAAAATATTATAAATTTATTTCTTGAATTTGTAACACAAGTTTAGTATTAGAAATTGTTACATTTTAACTGGATACATAATTTAGTTTCAAATTAGCTATATTTTTAAATATTTCTTTGTTTTATTTTTTTTAACAATGTTATAGAGTAGGAGAACTAAATCTCTAACTTTATTACCGATAGGACACTTTTTATACCACTTAAATTATGCTATTTTGATCATTTATGTCGATATTGATGTGTTCATGAAATACTTATTAAAAAATATAAATTATTTTAAAGATATATCAATATAGTGTATGGTACATTTTTTGAAAGATATATGATATCTATCAAAAAATTTAAAATTTTTCCATTCAGACCCGTCGACCGTCGTTCTATAATACAAATATTAAATTATTATTAATAATATTGCAACGGTTAGAGGTATATTAAGGAATTTGATCCTTTTATAAATAAATATTAACAATCCAATCGTTAACTTAGAATAAATCAACACAATTCTTTTTTTTTTTAATTCAACAATACACGTCACATGGGATAAGAGATTCAAATATGTGATCTTTTTTCGAGGACACATATAGTTAACTTATATGTTAATTTGATTACACAATCTAATGAAGAAAGGGAACTCAACATCCCTTATGAAACCAATGAAGAAATAATTAAAGATGATATTTTTTAAAAAAAAAAAATTAAGATTTAGAATTATAATTACTGAAATTTAAAAAAGTGACAAAGTGAGTAAAGGATAATAAAATAAGATTAATTAGAACATTATCAAGTATAATAACACAAACTTAAATAAAACATCCTAGTTTTAGTAACTAAAAGCTAGAAAAGCTAAAAAGTTACCATTCTTAACTTCACATATGAACACACACACACACAAAAACATATTAACACACTGCGATTACCTTAAAGTAATTAACCACAAACTTAATAGTTTAGGGTTTAAAGTTTTTGACATAATGATTCTGATTCAGTACATTTCACAAGGCCAAAGGAAAGCTCCCATGGCGAACTTTCGCTTCTGGGCGACGTCTCCGGCGACCGGTAGACCATATTCTTTAAGAAGGCAGTCCAGCTTCCATTCCGGCATGCCTTCATAGTCACTCCTCTTGTACCTTGGGTAGTGAAGAGGCATTTGAAATTGATCGAACGGTTTGCTCAATCGCTGATGCTGATGCTGATGCTGCTGCTCCGACCCGATCACCGAGCACCGAGCAGCATCGATGCAGCCCATTATTTTGCTCATCTTCTCTGGTTTTCGGGTCTCTTTCACTCTTAGTTTTCTTGTAAATGCAAATGGTGGTGGAAAGGTTGGCCTTTTATAGGGAACTTCATGAGGAAGGATTAGGAAAATTAATTGAGCTTAATATATAGTAGGTGGTGGGAGTTAGAGTGCATTTATCTATATTATAGGTTGAAAGCGAAATATACTTTAGTTAAATTACTTTCTTTTATAATGCATACAAGAAAGAACACAAATCTTAAAAAAAAAATCTATAGTCTAAAGCTGGATAGTGATAATTTTTTTAGGATGATAAGTGGAGTATAATGATTTGAACTTTTAAACTTAGAGAAGAAGTATATGTCAATTACCCTCCATATATTTTTAAGAAAATTTCATTTATGATCATTCACATTACCAAAGAAGAATATATAGGTTAAAATATGGTTTTCTTTGAGTTGTTTTGTTCTATTTTGAACCTTGTATTTTTAAATGTCCAATTTTAATCGTTATATAATTAGTTTATTATTATCTTTCTCTAGAAAAGATTAATTTATAACCTAATAATTACTTATATTTAAGGGAGGAAATAGCTAAATTGAATGAATGATTGAGTGAATGGGGCATTGTTATTTCATTATCAAAAGAATTGAATGCAAATTTTGTAAGCATGGATCACTAAAATAAATGAAGGATGGAAAGATTGAATGGTTGATATTGAGTGACTGATTATTGGTGCAAAACTAAAAGATTTGAGGCCTCAAATTTTGAAGTGTACCTTTTCCATTCACCACCCAAACTTGAACTAATTAATAATTTGCCTAGTTGCTTCCTTCATCAGTTGGGCAATTTAATTCTTCAGTTTAATGGAAAGAGAGAGAGTATGGCTGAGTAGATTGGAGAGAAGGGACTAGAAGTATGTTGAGATGTAAATAGAAGATTTGTCTATCTACTTGGCAACCTTTCGTTGTAGCAATATATTTGAGAGTGATTTTAAAATGATTAGAATCATTTTAAGACATACATTAATTCATATTAATTTTTCGCAAACTCAATCCCATATCCTAGTGATCATCTTATTATTATTGGAGTTGAAGGAGAATTTGGTGCAAATAGGTTTTGTTTTTACCAAAAATCAATGGACCGAGTAAAAATCTTGTCCAAAAATTGAAATTTTTTCATTAATGAAACGAGAAAGCAACATAATCATAGAACATAAGAAATAAGGATGGTGAGCCTACGACAAGTCTACTATAATAATTTTCTTTAGTAAATTTATTTAAAACAAAAACAAAAAGTACATATTAACAACGCATCACTTTGGATGTGTATGGAAAACTATTATAATGGATTTAAAATACAAACTTAATCAATAATGTAAATTGATACATTTATTCAAGTTAGGTTCAATTTGATAAAACTGAAAATATAAAGGTAATGTATGAAATTAAAAGTTTAAAATTGAATTTGATGTAAGTTTAAAAGTACTAATTTTAAATCTCATTCAAACTCAATTTAACTTCCCCCAAGGGAGGGAGGTTTAAATATGAAACCTTGTCCTTCATATTTAAATATCAATTTTTTTAAGGAAAAAATATTAGCTTACTAACATATGAAAACTTTGATATTATGATATTCTAGACGTCTCTAAATTAGCTCCACTTGTGGGATAAGCACTAAATGTGTTAAAAAAAAAACAAAATTTTTTCCTATTAAGGTTATAGGGGATCCACCATTGTTGTTCATAATAACACTATTTAAAAATAGTGTGGGTCAAGTTTATAGAATAAAATAATATTTTACTTATCAATATATGTTAAAATGGAAGATATTGTACTGATATATTTTAGTATTATAATTTTTTTCATAAATAGAGATTACTATTAATCTTCATAAAAATGACCATTTCAAGAAAAAAGTATTTAGATACTTTTTACGTTGTACTCATCTTTATGTAACTCACTCAATTATCAAATCACATTTTGTTTTATGACGAACCTCTTTTTTCTTCTTTTTAAAAATATTTTTAAATCCATTTTAATTGTACAACAAGAATGCAATACATAAAAATGAGTGCAACTAATGATAAACTCTATTATAGCTAGAAAAGAAGAAAAAAAAATTGACCCATTCCTTTACTAATATGGAGTTGAGCTCAGCTCAACTATCTACCAATAAAATATTGGGCTTAAGGCTCAATGTTCTTATTGGGCTACAAGGACTCTGTATTTGGGTCCCAAAAAAGGATCACTTATTTAGGGTACAAATTGAAATAATGATGTGAAAAGAAGTTAATACACTCTTCCATTAAATATGTAAATAATTATGAATCTTAGTATATAAGATCTAAAAAATGTGAATATAATTCAATCAATTAAAACATATACATTTTACTAAGATGTTAGACGTCTGAACTTCCACTCTCAAATGTTAAACGATAAATAAGATACCTACCAACTATATATATATATTTTTTTTTTTTTTACCTCAATTTCTTTTCAAGGAGAAAGTTCCTTACTTCATGATGAACTATTTTAATGACTTATAAATATATTAATACTCAACATTTATTGAATAAGTTAGTTCATAAATGTTGAGTATTAATATATTTATGTATTTATATATGTATGTGTATATATAGAATTTGTGGATGGTATCAATTTAGTCCACGTGGCAACTCTCAATTGGTCAATTCGTCACTCTATAGTATATAAATAACGGTATTAGTCATTTTAATTGGGCAGTTAGGTCGTGGACGTCAGTTTATGTTGCAAATCGTGCAATCCACTCTTCCTTCAATGCCATTACGCCACGTGTCCTTTCATGCCTAAAATATGCATGGGTAGCACCGTCATTTTAATTTAATTTCCTTACTCCAACAAATTAAAATTCAATTCGATTATTTTTTAATTTAGTATTTTTGTTTTTCTTTTCCGATGCAACAGTCAATCGACTTAGTAGATGTATTGGACGGCCGAATATTGATAATTTAATATTAAGATCATAGAGAAAATTCAGAAGATGATTATCAATATATTATACAAGAAATTTTATAAACCACAAGTTAGTCTTAAAAATGATGGGAAAAAAATTAATTGTGACTTAAATATTTAATTTTTAAATACCCCTTGGTCAAGTCAAGAGGCTACTTGATGGTGAAGCTTGAATAATGGTATATAAAATTGAAGTTAATTAAATCATGCTAAAATTAGTTTTACTAAGTTCACTAAATTAAGGTTCATTTTAAGAGAGCATAGTTCAATGACAATATTAGATTCTCCACTCCATCCTATTATCAAAAAAGAGAAAAAAAAAATTGATAAGTGACATAACTCGACAATAATTGATATATCCTTCCTTTTTTTAGATTAGAAGTTCAAATTCTTTATACCCTCACATTTGTTGTACTTAAAATAAAAAGGAAAATAAAGCTTTTGATGAGTTATAGTTTTTATAAATTATTAGGAGGTGAATTAAGATAATTAAGAAGATAAATTTACAAGGATATTAATTGTATATATATAGTTCAATATTAAGTGCAATTAGTGGGAGTGGAGAGGCTTTTAAAATCTAACCTAGTTTTTTTTAGTACAATAGGGGTATGGGATTTGAATAACAAACGTCGTAATCAATAACACTCAATTGAGTTATGCTCATTTTAGCAAAATCTAACAACTTAATTAAAGGCATGTTATTAGTTAAGTTATACTCAGAATTTTGCCTTGAGAGTGTAGTTCTTTTCTTTTTTTAGGCATATGCAAGCGAAGTTGTTTTGTACATATGAACTATTTACAAAATAAACTAACATTCGAGGGTGTCAAACACCTAAGGTAGTTGGAGCATGTGAAATGAAAATTAGTCGTTGAAGCCTTAAATGAAAATAATAATAATAATAAAAAAAGAAGAAAAAGAAGAAAGAAATTATTTATAATTTTAGTCCCTAACTGTTGGGATAAACACTATATTCTTCGGATATCTAATAGAATACGAATTAACTAGCAACAACAATAATAATCAAGTAAGGAATGAGCAATTTTAACGTGGAAAAACCCCCTAATATGAGAAGTAAAAAACTACGGACCGAAGTCAAAATCTCCACTATAATTAATAATGGGTTACAATGAGTTCTCCTTAATCACAACTAGAGGCTTACACATTAAATATCTCAAGATAACAATCTTGGCAACAAAACGGCAACAAATTGAGAAGAATAAAATTAGAAACGTCTCACTTGAAGTGCCAACTAATTATCCATGGTCTCTGACTGTAGGTAGCTCCAAACGAAATCTCCATCATCCATATTGAAGAGCTCATGTCAAGAATATACTGTCAAAAATTCAGCTCGATCGAATCACGGATTGATCCCCAAATGGCTGAAGAACATTACTGGTTAGATTGCAAAGAAACTCCAATTTTATGTCGTTTTCTTAACTCTCGATTTACGTGCATACACATGCTGACCAGCGACTGCAGAATCATTTTAAAAACAAAACCTAAAAAAGGCCTGGGGCCTTTATTGGGCTTTCACTAAAGGTGAAATAACCCAACACTAACTTCCAGATTTAAATGTATTGTAGTTCCTTAACTTTTAAAAAGATGTTTAATTAGTTCCTAAACTTTCAGTTTTAATTTAATAGGTTTATGAAAATTTCAAATTTTAAAAAAATTCAAATTTAAAAGAAAAATGAGAATTTTTGAATTTTATAAGTAACAAAATCCTAAACTTTCAATTTTATTTGGTAGATTGGTCAATTAAAAAGAAAATTGGAAGTTTAGCTAGGGACCATATTTTTAACTTTAAAAATTCAGAACTGCAAAGTTCAAACACTATATTTCTAATTCAACCAAAGAAATGTTTGTTTCATTATATCCTCATTCAAAACATTAGAGCTTGGCGAGTATTACTCAACTGGCACTTAGTATGTGTTAGCGACAATCAAGAAGTCTTGATTTGAATTCCCCACTTGTATAGTACTAGAAAAAACGTTAGAGCTTCGACATCCCACAACCACATGCCAGCATGTTGTGGAACTAAATGAAAGTTATACATACTTTCGTAGCCACTTTTAATATGGACAAAAGGGTAAATGTTTTAAAATGTCAGTCACCGTCTAGCTAAGGACAACGACCCTCCAACCATCTCCACAATAGTATGATATTGTCCACTTTGAACATAAAACCTCATGACTTTGCTTTTGGTTTCACCCTAAAATGTCTCATGCTAATGAAAATAGTTATCCTCATTTATGTACATGATCGTTTTCTTATTTAACCAATGTGAGATTTTGATCACATTTTCAACCTGTCTTTCACTAATAGACAGTGACATTTTTGTTATATTTATGAATAGGTCGACTCATATCCCTATATTTGAAAACAAAAATGGTTTACAAAACTAATTCTTTTTCTGGGCATTAAAAAGGAACTCCTAGTTTTTTAGGAAAATATAAAATAAAGAAGAAAACCTATCAGTTAGTCTTAATTCATTCGTAACAGCCTACTATATATAAGTCAAGTTTAAAGAATTATTAATTATTATTCTAAAAATGAAGAATATTTAATTAATGGAAAAACTCCAAGGTTAACTTCACACTTAAGTAAGTTGAATGATTTGTTTCTAAATCAAATTAAACTCCCAATTAATTCCAACAAATGACATGAAAATTTGTTAAGAAACCAAAAACAAAGAACAAAATAGTAGAGAAATATCCAAACTAAATCATCAAAATATCCAAACCTAGTAACAAAATCAAGTAAGAAAAATAAAATGTCTAAACTTAACAATAAAAATTCCAAATTCAGCTTAAATGAATCCAACACAACATAACCCATATATCTTTTTAAAAAATAAAATAATAATAACTTATCAGAAAATATTAATTAATAATTAACAAGTTTAGAGTTAAGCTGAATTCAGTAGGAAAATATAGGATCAAAATTGACTCAATTAATCAAACTAATTACACCATAAAATGGTAATGTTTTACTTAAATTTATTCGTGTCTTTTAAAATTCTAATGTCTATTTTTTCTTTAGTGAAACTGTAGTTAGTTTCCCAGCTCATTTTACTTCAATATTAAAATTAACCGCACACCTTTTTTTTTACAGTAAAAATATACACACAGAGGAAATTTACATTTCCAACCAATAGAAAAAAGGTTACAGAAAGAATAAGTTGTAAATACCGCAGTCAGTCAAGCCCCCTTTTTCTTTTCTTTTTTATAATTAATTAATATATTTCATTTATCGCTTAATAACTGAAAAAACGCCGCCGTTTCGCCTTCAGTGTCCGGCAGTATGAGAACGGAGAACCAAAACGATGGCGTTTTGTGAATATTTATTTTTGTTGTTTTTTTTTTAATAAAGAAAATACGAAAGCCGCGGGAACACGTATTATAAGTGCGTGCAAATAAAACGGAATTTCAACGGCCACGCCTCCATTTCTTTCTAACCAAACGACAAAGCTCTTTCCCAGAAGGAAAAAGAGAGAAAAAAAAAAAAAAAACTGCTTCTTTTTCCTTCTTTCCCTTGATTTTGATTTTGATTTTTTGATTAAG
Organism: Benincasa hispida; assembly: GCF_009727055.1. Taxonomy (NCBI): domain Eukaryota; kingdom Viridiplantae; phylum Streptophyta; class Magnoliopsida; order Cucurbitales; family Cucurbitaceae; genus Benincasa; species Benincasa hispida. The sequence continues at coordinate 4,735,371 of NC_052360.1, read as the reverse complement.
TTCTCCTACTTTTTGATCAAATTCATCGTTACAATAATCCGACAAGAAACCCCATCTTGAAATTTCCGTTGTTTCTTTGATTAATTCCTCGGTTTCTTAGCCGTTTTTGTGGTGTAATTACATCATTTATCGATCAAAAACCTCCCTCCAGGTGTTTGATGATTTGCCCCAATGGGGATTTGATTCTCAAACTGGGTTTTTCTTTTATTTTTTGTTGGGCTTATAAGGAGGAGAATTTGATTCCACTACGTAGCTTTTGGATGGATGATTGATGATTGATTGATTCTGAAATTACAGGGGAAAATTTTTGAAGTGAAGGTATGGTCTTGTTTATTGAGATTATGTGAAGTTGTCCGTTGACCGTTTCTTTGATACTGGCATCTGATCATTTTGTTTGGTATTAGAGGGTTGGTTAATTGTTTGGGAGTTCTGAGAGTTTTGGGGTTTCTTCGTTCTGCTTATAGCTTCTCATTGTTGTGTGGTGGAATTTGTAGGCAGTGGTGTATTTGGAGACGGATTTTGGTTCGGGAGACGATTTTGTGTATTTGGGGTGTTATCGTCTTTGGCGGAATCGCCCTCTCTAAGCCGGGATGGAACAATTCCGGCGCATTGGAGAGGTATTGGGAAGCTTAAAGGCTCTTATGGTGTTGCAAGATGAAACTCAATTCAACCAGCGTCAATGTTGTTTACTCCATGATATGTTTAGTTTGGCTTTTGATACAATTGCTGGAGAGATTAAGGATAATCTGAAGCTTGAAGAGAAGAACACCAAGTGGAAAGCGCTTGAACAGCCTTTGAGGGAATTGCATAGAGTTTTTAAAGAAGGGGAGCTTTACATCAAGCAATGCATAGATTCCAAAGACTGGTGGGCTAAAGTAATCAGCTTCCATCAGAACAAAGACTGCATCGAGTTCCATGTCCACAACTTGCTTTCCTGCTTTCCTGCTGTCATTGAAGCGATTGAGACAGCTGGAGAGATATCAGGGCTCGATCAGGACGAGATGCAGAAGAGAAGGCTTGTACTTATGAGGAAATATGATATGCAATGGAATGACCTGAAACTGTTCCATTGGAGATTTGGGAAACAGTATTTGGTTCCTCGAGAAATACGTAATCGGATGCAAAGCATTTCAAGAGAAGATCGATGGCTGCTAATTGAAGCACTCAAGGAAAAGATAAGTTCACCAGGAAATGCTGGTTCAAAGAACGAGCAGCGGCTTGGTGAATTGTTGATAAAGAAATTAAACTCGGAACCGCCAACGGTGAAGCTTTTCCCGAGTTCAATTTTGTTCGGAACAAAGGATTATCAGGTGAGGAGACGGTTGGATGGAGGGCATTCTAAGGAAGTTCAATGGTTTGGGGAGAACTTTGGTCTGAAACAGTTCACGGCGGAAACTGAACAAACAGATTCTGAGGTTCAAATTCTTTTATCACTTTCACATCCTAATATATTGCAATACCTCTGTGGGTTTTTGGATGAGGAAAAGAAAGAGTACTTTCTTATAACAGATTTGATGTCCAAGGATCTTTCTTCCTACATGAAGGATAATAATGGAGCCAGGAGGAGAATCTTGTTTCCTCTCCATGTTACAGTTGATATCATGCTTCAAATTGCTAGAGGCATGGAATATCTACACTCCCAAATGATCTATCATGGAGATTTAAACCCTTCCAATGTATTTATGAAGCCGAGGAACTCTTCAGAAGGCTCTTATCTCGTAAAAGTTGCCGGTTTCGGTCTATCATCGATCAAGGATTCACCTCCTAGAAACTCAACAAACCAACTAGAAACCAACCCTTTTATCTGGCATGCTCCAGAAGTGATGGCAGAGCAAGAACAAGGTCCAGGAACTGTTCCTTCTTTCAGGAAGACAGAGAAAGCAGATGTCTACAGTTTTGGTATGCTTTGTTTTGAGCTTTTGACCGGAAAGGTTCCATTTGAAGATGGTCATTTACAAGGGGAGAAGATGAGTCGCAATATCCGAGCAGGCGAGAGACCCCTCTTCCCATTTCCGACTCCTAAATATCTGGTGAGTCTTACCAAAAGATGCTGGCATTCTGACCCTTCTCAGAGGTTATCTTTCACTTCCATTTGTCGAATACTTCGCCAGGTGAAGAAATTCCTTGCTATGAACCCTGAAAGCAATCAGCCCGAATTGCAAACGCCTATTGTCGATTACTGCGACATTGAAGCAGGAGTTGCAAGGAGATTCTCCTCAGATGGGGTTGGTGATTTATGTTCAGTTTCACAAATTCCATTCCAAATGTTTGCTTATAGACTTGCTGAGAAGGAGAAGACAAATCCAAACAAAATCAAAACTTGGGATTCTGCAAGTGATGTGGTTTCCATTAGCAAGGATGATTGTGCCTCCATTTATAGAGATGATACTGCTTCTGTAGTAGAAGATCCATTCACTATCCCTGCAAGTGATACTAGATCCCTTTATTCTGATATGAGATCTGTTTATTCTGAAGCTCCACCCAAGAAAATGCCAACTACAAAGAAACTTCCAGACACAAAGATCAAAAAAGGCACAGGTAAGATTTTGTTTCCTTTGTTCAAAGCTTTATATTACAAACAAATTGGCTATATAATAACTGGAGCTTGTGGTTTGTTTTACTCAGGGATCTTAGAAACAAAAACACGAATGACTACACGAACACCCTCACGAATGCCTTCACGATCAACTTCACGACCTCGAGTATTGAAGACGAACAGAGATATCCCGTTACCATTTTCTAGCCCTCTGAGTAAGGGAAGAAGGAGACCGAATGGTCATGTCTCGGACTCGGAAATTCACTAGCTTTTGCTTGCTTCTTAGATGGAAGCCTTTTTGTAGAGCTTTGCTTCTGCATTGTTGTAAAATTTCTGACATCGTTCAAGTTATGCAGATCAGATACTTCATTTGTTTTTCTTTCCTTTTACAGAAATAGTCTTAGAAACAATTTCATGTTAGCTTCTTGTAATTAAGCTCTTGTAGTTTCTGGACATCTCAGAAAGAATAGCAGATCCTGGTTTTCCCCCCTTCTATTTATATTTTGTCTATTCTTTCCCTTTATTTTTTTTTCACTTTTTAAGTTTGAGATTTGATTTTACTAAGTGTCAGTGGAGCTTCAAATTATGGTTTTTTTCTGTCATAACTTATCAACTTTCTTCATTGTCTTGTTCTGTTCTCTCAGGATGTGATTTGCAGTTTTTAAAATTGGAAGACAGCAGATTGTCCTCTGTGGTTTTTGAAGCAGGGAGCCTTTTCTTTTCATCATTTTCATCTGAGAATTGTCTTTTTGGGTTTGTATTATTACAAGCAATGCATTCAGAATAGAGAAAACAAATTAATCGTTAAGGATGTTGAGTTATTGTTTCTACATCTCCTGTCAGCTAACGTCCATATCCTATTTTTTATGATTTTGTTCTCCCAAAGGCAATAGATTGTAGAACAGAAAGGGAATTTGCAGTGATTTGATACAACATGGCAAATAAATGAAGGGGAAAATAGACGAATAAAGAAAGTGACAAGTGCAACGTTCTCTCTTTTTGAGGTAAGATAATCTCAAATTTATGAAATCAAACAAATGAAGGGAAAAAAAAATAGACAAATAAAGAAAATTGCCTGATCACATTTATACATGAGTAGATGCACCACGTCAAATTTGAATTTACATATCGAATGGGTGCTTCCATTCATGTTTAAATGTGATCAAGCAATTTTTCGAGTCTAAGTATTAGTTAAAAGATGTTAGAACAATGGAGGTATTTTTTCAAATTTTCTGTATAAAAATTATATTTATACGTAGACATGAAAGTTAAGGTTTTAAATTGAATAAGTACAACTTACACAATCAAGAAACTACTGTTCAGGTAGGCAGTGTTACACGGTGAACGAGCACATCCCATGTCAATTTTACGATATTATTTTGTGTTGTTCAAGAGTGATTTCATTGTACCATATATATTTATTTATAAAATAGACTTATAATTTACTAGGACCTTGAGTAATTTCCGCTGTTTTCACCTCGTCAAAAGAACAGGTTATAAATTATTGTGATAAATAAATGGATTTAAAATGTGTGTAAATATAGTGTTTGTAATGTTCCCCATGCTTAGATTTTCAGTACATATTTGAGCAGCCAAAGTTAAAATTGGTCTCCACAATTCAAACACAAATCCTATGAAAGCTCAAGGGAGAAAATTCAAAATCCAGAAGAGGAAGTGTTCAATCTCAATATGCAACCATTCTGCTTCTTTATGCAGCTTTTATAACTAGCTGTTGGGTAAAATTACAATCACGAAAAGAATCGAATAAATTATCGGTTAGAAGTGTAGAATTTAGAGACATATATTTCTTTTATATATATACACATTCACTAAAAAACTCTGCGGCAGCTTTTTCAATCATATGATTCCATATTATATTGAATCAATAACTCAACTTATATAACTCAAGAAAAGGAGGAAATGTGAGATGAAAATGTAAATGCTGTTACCATTTTTATACTTTAGTCTCAGAATAGGGCTTCAGATATTTTGTCAAATCCACGAGCTGTAAAGTGATTGAAGTTGACCACATTCGTCAAGTTAATCAGGGGTTCGATTTTCACTCTCAAACCATTTGTAGTACTTTTATGCAACCACTTGAGTTGGCTGCAATAACCATGTCGGATTTTCCTCTCCAGCATACACTCGAAACAAACTGATCATTGTAGTCCTCGGTCTCTTTTCCAGAAATAGGGTCGATAGAACCAAACTTATAGGAAGTCATTGGCATAGGCAGAGATCTATGGTAAGCATATACCTGAAAAAGAGTTCAAATATGCAAATCCATTAAAGAGACGTCATCTCGAGGAGTATATTTCCAGACTTTTCAAGAGCAATTTTAAAAACAAAGTAAGATAAAGAACATACTTCGTTTGTTTCTGAACCACAAGCAATGTAGCCATTGGAAACTGATAGACCCACGAAATTCTAGCAGTGGAGAAGACCAGATAATTCAGTAAATCGAAGAACAAATAAAAGGGTGCACATAGGGGGAAAGAACTGACAGAGAGAGAGAGAGAGAGAGAGAGAGAGAGAGAGAGAGAGAGAGACAAACCTTTTCATTAGTGTGGCCGCTGAGTGTTAAACTGCAAGCATTGGAAGACAAGCCAGTAGGATTGGTTCTATTAAGATCCCATAGCTTCAACGTGTTGTCTGTGGATGCCGAAACAAGAGTCCCCGAGTCCAAGAACTTCACATAGCTTACAGCTTTTTCATGGCCACCCAACACACACCAGGGGGCTCTAGTATTACGTAGATCAAAGCAATAAGTTCTGTAATCGGCAGACCCAAAAGCCAGCAAATGAGTTGAGTGAGCAGAGAACTGAACGCAGCAGACGTTTGCTATGTTCCTAATTGTGCCCAAACAGTTCTTCTGCAGTAGAATAATGCACAAGGATCGATCCGTTAGAGAAGAATTCAAGTAGACGAAGATCTTCTAAGTAACAAAGTAGAGCGATGATGATATATATATATAAAAGATACCAATCATGCAATCTTCATATGAATTATCGGTATTTAACGAACTAAGTCAAACACAATTTTTAATAATTTTTAGCTCTTCTTTTTATTGAGAATGTGAAATAGTGAAGTTCCAGGTCCACGTAAACAAAAATAAAAACAATGATGCTTTTTCAAGTATTTATCCTAAAGGGAAAAGATTACCGTAGAATAACTAGAAAATTTAGGTTTAATGGTTACTTTAGAAAATAAGGAGCTCCTCCCTCATGCACAAACTCTTAAAGTAGAAGGAAGATTCTCTCCCTTCCAAATCCTTGGCTTGGGTGTTATATTGCCAAAAAAAGGCAAAAGAGGAAGAAAAATAATCCAGGGGATGTAAGAAAGGAGAAGAAAAAGGAGAATGGAAGAGAGAGAGAGAGAGAGGGCATGCCTCGTTAATACTCCAAAGTTTCACAGAACAATCATCACTTCCACTGGCCAATTTTGTAGGATGCACTTGTGAAAAGTCGACAGACCACGCCCTCTTATTGTGTTCATTGAATTGAGAAACCTCTTGACTTACAGTTGCATCCCATAACTGGAAATCCATTCAAGAAAATGGAATTGTGAGTGATCCTCAAAACAAAAATAATAATAACAATTGTTAAACGGTGTAGCAGAAGTCTAGATTTGATAGCACATATTGATCAATATATATTTTTTATAAGAATATTGATCAATATAAGCATTTCAGGAATGAAAACTAAAAGTAAACTACAGGCTAAAAATCATTAAGAGACAAATCACTAATGAGTAAGAAGAGACTTGTATAAAATCTAGACAGACTATGAGGTAAATACTTGTGTCTATAAATTCAACAAAATTTCAATAACCAAGGCATTACAAGAAAGATACATGGTGCCTGCTAGGCCCCGTCTTTGAAATTTTCATGTTTTGTAACCATGCAGGAAATATACCTTAACAACGCCATCATAATCAGTTGAAGCCAGATAGTTCTTGATGTAGCTATTCCAGCAAACACAACTAAGCTTTGATCTATTAAACATTTCAACTGCGGGATAGTGAATATCTGCCGAGTCACTAAAGAGTGAGTTAAACTCAAAAATCCTTATTTTCTTTGACACTCCAGCAGCAGCAAAATAGTCCTCATCCCGATCAAAACTCAAGGAACAGATTACATTCGAGGAACTGTTAAAATCGCCATTTCTCAGTACCCCACGTACTTCAAACTTGCTATAACGAGAATACTTGCAAAACCCATCAAAAAAGGCACCTAGACGATCACTGTGACTCCTCTCATCATCTTTCTGTGGTAGATAGCAGTTTTCACGAGTTCTCAGTAAATCATTATCTGTCCGAATTGCTGTATCATTCTCAGAAGGATCTACTTTTGATCTCATGGAAAAATAAGCACTTTCAAGCTGACTTATATTTTTTGCTATTCTCTCTTCATTGGTTTGTGATATTCTATATACCTGAGAGTGCATATCTGAATTTAAATATCCTCCATGAAGGATCAAATCATCCCTTCTATCCACCGTAGACAAGCCAGATTTATCCAAGGGTTTGGCTGAGCTGTGCCTTTTATTGACTTCTTCAATATCTGATTCTAAATACCGTATGTCTTCCACCAACTTTGAGGCATGTTTCTGCTTTTGCTCATTCAATGATGTGAGAAACTGCAATAATAACTCCGATTCAGCATCTTCTTCATCAATAGATGTTGAAATCTCTGCTGCCGGAACATTTGCCATCCCATTAATTAGTTCTGATTCTAAAATTTCGCTGTTCATCCAGAATTTACAGAAGTCCAGTTATAACACACATATAAACAATTAATAGACACAGGCAAAGAAACCATTGGTAGAACTAACCAAGTGAAAAAAATTAGAAGTCCCGCTAAATTACTTTTTCCATCCCTCTATTTAAAAATAGAGCCTATGAGAGGCATCCAATCCTAAAAAACAAAATTGGGATCCAATCCAAAAATAGTGACCCATAGAGGCACCATTTTGAGGGGACATGTGTTGAGTATCCCACATTGAAAAAATCAAGGAACCCCACAATGTTTATAAGATGCATAGGTTAGTATTCTAGTAGTCAATTGGTTTTGAGATGGAATCCAATGTTATCTAATATATTGTTGGGAATGCGACCAAAGTCCCATGTTGGCTAGATAAGAGGAAAATCTTAGGTATATGAGTCTTGATAAATTTAATTATACAATACTTCAATACTTCCTGCCCCTTGTGGAAATCAATATTAAATGGGAGAGAAAATTACATTATAGGGATTCAAACATAGGACCTCTTGCTCTAATATCATATTAAATCACCAATAAACCCTTAAGTTTTTGGGTTGATTGATGATTTAATATGGTAACAGAGACCTACTTTAGTCATGTCGGTAGAATTCTAGAGTGTCAAACAATGAATTGGTGGGAGCTTTGAAAGATATAGTCGTGGTGGAGATCTATGGTTGAGCTCTATCAGACGGGAGGTGTATTATAAAGAAGAGGAGTTGGTTTGGATAAGATTTGGATAGATGGATGACTATTTGAGGGAAGATTTGATGGTCCTTTATTCAAGAGGGGGATTGTTGGGAATGTGACCAAAGTCTCATATTTGTTAGTTAAAAGGAAGATCGTGGATATAAAGTGGGGACAACTATCTTTAATTATATGAGGCCTTTTGGGTGAAACCAAAAACAAAGTTGTGAGCCTTTATGCTCAAAGTGGGCAATATCATACCATTGTGGAGATATTGGATGATCGTTGTCTCCAACAAGAATATCAACAAAATATCGATATCGACGAATATTTATGACAATAAAGAAATTGATATAATTATTTAAATTAATAATTAAATTGCTTTTATTCCATACTAAGTTATAATTGTTGTTATTAGTATTCATAATCATATTGGGATTAATCGATGATATTTCTGATACTTTATGTGCAACTATATTGACGTATCAACGAATATTTCAATCCTTATAATTGACAAGCTTCAGATTTATTAAGCCTTTTTCAGTCAAAACACTTTATGCCAAATTATGAAGGATTACAATCTAAAATAAGTAAGCATTTATATTTTCATATATAATGTTTCTTCAAACACTAAGATTTGTGATTTGAGGTAGACTATAATTCTTTATTACCTTGCTGTCGGACGAGATGCAGGTTCAGGATGAAGAAGCCAAAGACAAAAACCAACTTCCTTCAAATTATCGGCTAGAAAGTTAGGAGGAAGAATCCTCTCGCGCAAATTTGACATCGCTGCAGCAAGTGCACCATCCGATTCAAACTTTCCAAGTAACTGAAAGAAATAAAGTATATTCATTTAGGGGGGATTTTCAGGGCCGCAAGAAAGTAATAGAGTAGAACAAAAATTAGAACTACTTATGGACCAATGACAACACTAACAAGAACTATGGTCATGCATAGCTGCACATCCTATGTCGGTCAATTTTTTGTGAAATTTTCTACTCATCAACAGTTTCACTCAAACAATAGTAACACCTTTTACTTTCGAGTTCATGGATATTGGATAGAAACTCTTTTAATCCAAATTTATCAATAGAAGCATTTTCAACATTCTATGAATGAAAGAAAACACACTTAACTTTCTTCATATCAATTAAACCACGACTATCCCCTCACCTCAAAAAGAAGAACACCAAGAGAGAATATATTTGATTTAGCTGAGCAGCATCCTGTAATAAGTTCCTCTGGACTTACGTACCACGTCTCTTCCAATAAGTCACTTATTGAAGTCGGGGCAGAATCATATACACGAAGGCCAGCAGGCTTGTTCCAACCCCCCTGTTCCGCAAAATGTTCATTATAATTTTCCAAACCATTCTTATTGCAGTCCCTAGTATTTGCAGTTTCAAGATTGGCACCAGATTTTAAAGGAAAATGAGAGTGTCGGGCCATAAGACTCATATTCTGGACATCTTTTTGTTTTTTTGGAGATCCACCAAATGACAGAAAGTTCCCTTGCTCCAATGGCCTTTTCCGAGTCAGATGGTTATCTGAACACTGACCGTCTTTAACCATTAGGCTTTCTGGAGATTTCCCTTGAATAAAAGCTCCAAAGTACCTTACCTGATTTGTCGTCAATATCCTGAAAGAAGATGGACGTAAGTCATGCAACAAAACCCCCTGAGCATGAAAACGATCCACCAGCTCAACTACATGCCTAAATATATACAAGCATTTAATTTTATTTACTTTTTGGTTGGGAACTTTAAGCCATTCTCTCATACTAATGCCATCAAAAGAAGAACCCCGATGTTTGTGCTCGGATTTCCTATACAAAGCAGGAATGACAGGCTTAACATCATTAACATCATGCTGTAATGATGAGCCAGATGCCAATGTAATACCCCCACCAATCCTTGCATTCTTAGGGTTTCTATGTTCAACATTAAAGCGCTCCAGTTGTACACCTCTACGAATGATCCCCTTGCCTTTCAAGGTATTTTTAACAAAAAATTCAGGAAAACCCGATTTTGATAGAATCTTGGTCCGAATACTGCCATGAGTATCACCACCCTTATTGTCAGTAGCCTTCATTTCTTCCAATTCTTCTCCACAATCATTACGACTGGCTCTTCCAGCAAAAGCCTCGGGAAAAGATGTGTACCCAGCATTCTCCAAGCCAGGGGTTACTGCCTGACCATTGTTCTTGTAAGAAGTATCGATACGTGAACTCCCACTTCCTGAACCACTTCCCAGCTGGTAAAGATGTTGCCACTGACTGTGCCTAGAAAGCAGCCGTGCTCTATTGTTTGATGGACCAATAATTGCTAAATTGGATCCATTGTGATTTTTCACAGTTAGCTCTTCAACCATTACGCCAGCATCATCCATACAATGAGGACTGCACTCTGGTTGATCAGATAATTTCACATTGTTTTTACACCTATTAAGATTCTTACCCTCTAAAATGTCAGTAAATTCATGAGGATAATCCTGTGAATAGCCACCGTCAATGGGTATAACCATTTCTTGTGATTCAACTATGTTGGTATTTTCAGGTTTCAGCAAATACTCATTCTCCTGAGCATCTTGCCTGACCTTATTTTGGACATGTGCATCCTCTGTCGCATCCAATAGCGTCATATCCTCGCTCATTTCTTCCATTCTCTCCAGACCAACTTCATTCTTTCACATACTTGATTGCCCTGCTAGCATAACACAACTTGCCAAGTCAAATACCATAAATAGAATACCGAAAGCTGAGAACCAATTTTTCAACTCTTGAAAACTATCGGAACAGCAATATTCCTCTATAAGGAAACAACCGTAGATAAAATCAACCAACAGATTTAAATGTACGGCACAATCCTGAAACATAGGCCATTCAAAATGGTTGAGCAGCAAAAGCATAAAACTCAAGGTCAAAGGTCCAGACGTGAAAGAAATGTAATGGATTCATTTATGCAATACAACTAAAACCACTTCCCATTAACAACCAGACCAGAGGACAGTACACCCAAAGCATCAGTTAAAAATGGGAATTGAAAAATCAACTCCCCAGCTCCAATCATTACGAAAAGAAACACCAAAATATAAAGAATCAATAAACAATCAAATTCATTACAACAAAAATCAACCCACCCCCCACCCCCAACCCCCAACCCCAGAAAAACAAGGATTTGAAATGTTATCTTAAACAATAGTAATCCATCTGGATGGTCAGAATAGAATTTAATGGGATAAACAAATTAACATTGAAAAACTCGTGCATAGCTTAACAATTACCGATAAGAACTCACCTCTAACCTGCTCCGAGCACAAATTCCCTACATCTGTCAAAAAGTACACAGAAAAACAGCAATATATAAACTGCCGCCTCCATCCACAACTCATCTTCACTTTCCCAGCTGCCAAACAGTAATGAATTCCGCACCAGAAAATTTAAAAAACAAATATAATATATATATATTCTGTGTATATATATATATATTCAATTAAGAATCAACTTCAACAAGTATCCGACGAGCTGAGAAGCAGAGAAAAAATTAAAAAAAAAAAAAAAAAAAAGAGAAAATAAAGAAGAAATTAAGCAGAGGAAAAACCCTAGAAAGCACTGAGAAGAAGGAGAAACCAGCAAACGAAAAATAGAGAGAAATACGTGTGACACAATAGCTGAATAGAAAGCAGAAAAACAAAATATCTTTTTGCCTCGCTTTCTCATCCGCAACAAAATATAAATAATTAAATAAATAAATAAATGGAATTCCTTTTTTAATTTTCTCCCTTAATTTTTTTTGGTTGTAAATTTGTTTCCTCAAAAATAGTTTTAACCAAAAACAAAACATTTCAAAGGGATCAGGTTTTTCTCACGTGCCTTTCAGATTTTTGTATGGGCTGAAACCTATTAAATTTTTTATTGATTAAAATTAAATTAACGATAATCTCTTTTTTGGGAAACAATGGTAATATTTGTCTACTTGGTATGGATTTGGATTTCCATTGTTACGCTTCCCGAAGCATATTGGAAAAACTATATGGTAAGAAATATTATTAAAGTAATGTAGTAATAATAATTAAAATCCAGCTTTTGGGTTCAGGAGATTTTAACGATAGGTGGTGGTGATGCCACGTCGGCGAGACAAGGTGGGGCCCGTGGAGACGCGGCCAACTCAACGAAGCGTCGTAGATTTGAGAGGGAAAGTTAAGTGGACACGTGTAAGTCACTCAATGGTCGGATTATAGCAGAGTATGGTCCTCCAATATGTGAATCTGACTAAATTTTCTTCTTCATATCTATTAGTTTTTATTCTGCTAAATTACAAATATATACACCAACTTTTCAACTTTGTCGTTTGTTTCTGTATTCCTTCAAGTGACCTAATAGATGATTAGTCATTGTGGTAACATCTTGACTACCACAGTGACAGAGATGATTAAGTTATATACATGGGAGTTTTGTATGGGCAATTGGGCCTCTTTGCGCCTTTGAGTGTTATCCTTAGGAAGTGTTGTGGTTTAGTCGGCTCATGGAGGCTATTTTGGACATAATGTCATGGTACCTTATACGATGACTTCCTTCACCAATTGATATAATGTCACTTACATAGGATGCAACGTGAAACAAAGGGGTAAAGTTTGTGGGGGCTTTGGCTAGGTATTTCAAGACCACTATGGCACTTTGGTGTACACAAGTTGTCGATCCATGACAAATTCATTTTCTATCTCTAGATAGGAGTTGACTATGATTTATGAAGTGTTTCAACGGTGCATGTTAATGAGTTTCACTCATCATTACTGAATCTGATTATTTTAGAGGTGATTTGTTCCTAAATGAGGAGGATCTCAACCCAACACCCATTAATTTTTTGGCACAGGCGGTGTTCCGCCTACCCAGTCATGTGGGATTTGTGAGTTTCGATATAGGGCCAACGAGAAATTGTTTAGTTGATGGCATCATTAATATGGCGGTTATGTGACAAATTCATAAAATTGGGGTAACTAGCTCTGGCTTGATAATGTTATGGAAGTGGGTTTTATCGTGTTGGTTGTTTCTTTGGTTTAAAAGAAAAAATCCACATTCTTTCTAGAGTTGCAATATTACTTTTGGCATTTCATAAATGTTTTGAGACAATTATTAAAGTAAATATTCATTTGAATGTTATAGGAAAGCTAAGACATAGAGCAATGTAGTAGTGGCCTCAAATGGAAATTGAAATCCAACACTGTCACTTCATTTTATGTTAGTCACACTCATTCTAAGTCCTCATTTCCATCCAAAATTTAATAGATTTCTACTTCAATGGTAGTTTTAAAATAGCTGTAAAATGCTAAAGCTAATATTGCAACTTTTAAAATATGACTTTTTTTTAGATACTAGGAGTCATTTTTTAAAAATGTAAAAATTTAGGAATTTTATAATATAGGTTGCTTTATTTTCCCCATTATTTTGGCATGCAATATGGCTCTTTTATGATATGTAATATATATGGCGTTATAGTTTTTTTTTTGTATTTAATATAATGTTTGACATTGTAGTTCTTTCTTCTTACTTCACTCTTGTTTTTGCATGAAGAACCAAGGATTAGATACGGTTCGAAGATTCTCTTCGACCATTGATCTTCAAAGCACACCACAAGCAAGATATATCAATTCTTATTGTTCCAAATATTCATAAATTCAATCACAATAACATACAAAAATACAACGCTTATCAATACAAATTTCATGGCTTTATATGGCTTCAGAAATTAAAACATAGATATTCTGTGAAACATTTTGAGAGCAACTCTCACGCTTATGAATATATGAGTCGTGATATAATATTAAAAGGACTTAAAAATAAAAAATACATATAATATGCACCATAAATCTAGAATCACTGATCTTAAGCTAACTAACTATGAATTTGTAACCATCTAAGAGTCATGGAGCCTCACTCCAAGTCTTTTTTCAAGCTTAATTTTTCTTAAATTCCACTTGGCTTCAGTTATTGCAACTTCTTTTTATTGAAGATTTGGATAGCATATAGTGTTTCGTTTTTTATGCATTTTCTTTTAGTTCATATGGTTTGATTCAAATTCCTTCCATTCATTTCATATTTCCATCAGATTAGTAGAGTTATTGAGAGTCTGACCCTATTCAAAGGCATCTTTAAAATCATTAAGGCTGACATTATCCCCTTTTGAGTTGAGATTGATTCGCTCATTCTTTAGGAGCTTCTAAACGGATTTTCACATTAAGGTAACAAGATTCAATATTTTGTGAACTCCTTGAGTGATTTACAACAAAAAGGGACAATTCATGAGTTTTCCTATGCTAGTTGAAAATACAATCCTATGACGCACGGACTTGCTATTCATACTCGAATACATTGGTTCACCTCAATTTGGTTGGAAGATCACCTGCCATGGGTGAATTCCATTCTAAATGTTGATAGGTATCTTTCCTAAGCTGCCTTTTTTTTTTTTTAATTGTTCTTGTATTTCTAAAAAAAACATATCTATTTGGTTGCATTATATTTAAAAGTGATTATATCAATTGCAAATATGTTTTTTTTTTTCCCTCATCACACATTTGAAAGATTTTTTGTTAAACATTTTAGACTCATTTTCACATAATATAGTGGTAGTTGCAATTATATTATTAAACTTTCAAATTTAAAAATTGAATTCTCAAATTTATATAATGGTTAGAATCAAGACCTTCAAACTTACCTAATTATATAAATTGTAACATTTGTATAAGTTTGAAAGTTCAAATTTTATCACTTGTGAGTCTAATTTCTACAATTACTGTAAGCTTGAGAGTCCAATCTTAACATTTGTAAAAGTTTAAGAGCTTGTTTTTTTGCAATCAAAAGTTTAAGGGTGTAATTGTAATTCCCACTATATTTTAAGGGTGGTTTTTGCCGCTTGCCCAAAAAGAAGTTTTTAAGTAATTGATTTAAAATTTTAGCTAATTATATATTTAGATTTTTTTTTCTTTTAAAAAAAACACTCATCTTAAATCAAATCTAACGATTTCATTTTTACAACTTGGGTAGGATTGAAGGGATTGATCTTTTTTAGTTTAAAATAAAAAATGTAATACACTTATATTTGAGAAAGAGCATTTGGAATTTATTTATTTAATTACTATATAAATTATTGATAACATTATTATGTAAAAATCATCCTTTAAGCTTCGTAAGCTGGTTTGCCCGAGAGGTTAAGGGGGAAGACTTAAGATCTTCTGCACATAAGTGCGCATGGGTTCGAACCCCATAGCCAGCAGTTTTATTTTATTTAATTAATTACCTTTTTTTTTTTTATTACTTTTATAGTTTATTTTCATCCCTATTATTTTAAAAAATACAATAATACACTTTTTAATTATTTTTGTATAACGTGCTTTTTGTCACTTTTTTATAATCACAATACTCAATAAGAAAAATTATATTTCTTTTTAACGAAGATATCAATTTATAGCCCTAAATTTTGGAAGTTATATCAATTTAACTTCCAAACTATAATTGTGTCAATTAAAACCTTAAACTTTTATAAATATATTAATTTAAACCTTAAACTTAATAACTATAAAATTATCCATTATGTTTTATTTGGTTACGTTTATACAAGTTTCAAGTTTAAATTGATAAAAATTCAGGGTTTAAATTGATACACTTATGAAAGTTTATGATTTAAATTGATATAATCATTAGTTTAGGGTTTAAATTGATACAACTCTCAAAGTTCAATGTTTAAATTGGTATAATTATTAGTTTATGATTTAAATTAATACAACCTCCAGAGTTTAAGACTATAAATTGAGATTCACTATCTTTTTTTATTTTTCACAATTTCGTGACTTTAAAATCGACATGAAAGGTGATTTGAAATTTTCATTATTTCATTAGAAAATCAGCTAAAGATTAAAAATGAGAAATAACATATATAATAATGAATAATAACATATATAATAATGAATAACAAACTTGTTAAAGCAATATATTTTTAAAGCAATTTAACTAATTAACTTTTTGAAATTGATTTTTATTTTAAAGATATCTATAGACATCGACATTTTATCGATATTTCTATCAACATTTTTTCAAAATTAAGATATATATATATATATCACCAACATCCCTTTACATTACATTTATTCTTACCTTTTTTGTTCGTTTGTTAGTACAATACATTTTTGTTTTATTTTATTTTGATAAATTTGAAATACTTACCAAATAAAATTAAAATTTTATTAAATATACAACTTTCAAAATTCATGTACTAAAATTATAGTTTGACTAAGTCAGAATTATTACAATAAATTTAATTTTAAGCGCTCAATCACTATGCTAAGTGAATATTTGATCATAATAATATATGAAACTAATTATCAAAAAAAAAAATTATGAAATAATAATTGGTACCTTTATTCCTAAGTTATATTTTAATAGAAAAAAATTACATCTCCTCGCTTATCTTAAACTAAAAAATAATATTTTTTTTTCTAAGTTTTTCTATTTAAGAGTAAATTCATCCCGTCTTAAATTTACTTTATAAAAAGTTTTTAACTCTACACGAAGATTGAAATTAGGTTGTAAGACTAAAGGTGAAAGAAAAAGAGATTCAATATCGTTATTAAAAATTCGAAAACTAAAAAGTTACATTTTAAATTTTAATGAAGAAAAACACCCGTTGTTAAAAAATTCATAACTAAACTAACGAAAACTAGTTTTTTCGAAATTAAAATAATTTTCATGAATTTTTGAGATGAAGTCAAGCCACCGACTTCCGGAAAAAGTCCTCACCATTCCCGGAGAGATTTGGACCTTTTCGCCATATCAAAATAGGGGTCCAATTTTGAAGATAGGACCCGTCTGAAATGAGCACTAATATTAATTCAATCATAAATTCATTACCTGTAACTCAAATCCCCATATTTTAATCCTACTTATGTACCGTTGTTGATGTTGTTTATGATTTGATTACTCGAACACAGAATTATTAGCGAACTAATATATTAATTTTCCCCCTTCTGTTTGTTTCTCCAACTGGGTGGCGCTTCTTTTACCCTCTGTCCTCTCTCTCAATCATTAATGGCTCAATTTTAGTTTCTGTTTCGCCTTCTTCACTTACTTCTGCAACTCGATTGATAGGGAGCGACCCGAGTTTCTGCGAAGTCTAATCTGCTTCCATTTTTCAGCTTTTTCGTGTTTCTGGGTCTTCCCCTTTTGTTATAACGACAAAATTTGAAGTGGGAATTTGGATCCAGATGCGTTTTAATGGAATCGATCTGATTTAGAGTATTGGGTTTTGGATTTTGTCTCCATTAGATACGGTTTTGAACTGGGCATTGCGATCTTGTTGTTTCAGAGATAAAAGTGGGGAAGAGGAAGATGAAGTTCAATTGGAAGCTACCGTTTCCTTTCAAACGCAACCACGTACTGATTTTGAAGCTTGTTCTTCCTATTCTCTTACTGGGTATTGCTTTTCGTTTCCTCTTTGCCGGTTCCGGTGACGTTCCGGCGCTTTTAGAAACCCCTTTGACAGAGAGGATGGCGGCGCCGACGATTTTGGAAAACCCTTCAACTGAGAAGAACGATGCTTCTGCGATTTTGGAAACTCCTTTGTCTAAGAAGACTGAGGATTTGCAAGCACCAGAAACTCCGGAGGTTGAAAATCAGAAACCACTTGAAGGTGATGAACTGATGCTCGCTTTTTTGTTATTTTATCTTTCTAATCATCCCCTTTAGGATCAAAGATTTGTAACTATTTGCTGTTCTTGTGTAGTAGTGTCAATCAAAATATGGGGATTTTCTGTCTGTGCAATGCTCATATTCTACTGCCATAACTTTCTTTAAGTTTGATGTTGAACATTGGATTGCTCTGCTGGGAAGTAATGAATTGATTCTCTGTTAATTTCTTGTTCACATTCTGTTTGGAAGTGTTCTGTTCCATTTTCTTTTCTTTTTACCCCTTAGATAATGAAGTTTTGAAATCTTGGTCGAATTGAATTTGGTGCAGGGAAGTGTAATTTTTTTGTTGGAGAGTGGATTCCAAATCCATCAGGTCCTGTGTACAATAATGAGAGCTGCCCCCATATTGAAGCTCATCAAAATTGTATGAAGAATGGGCGGCCAGATACTGAATACCTATACTGGAGATGGAAGCCACGGGATTGCGAACTACCAAAGTTTGATCCAGAAAGATTTCTTGAGATGATGAGGGATAAAACATGGGCATTGATTGGAGATTCGATATCTCGAAACCATGTTCAATCTTTATTGTGCATGCTGTCAACGGTATGTAAGAATATGTCAAAATGAAATTTGAAGTAGGGAGATTGCTCTAGGTGATTGACCATAGCTACATTCTTCTCTCATCTAGTCTCTTTGGTTTAGTCAAACAAATTGTTTTATACCATCCCTTTTTAGAACAGAGGCATTCTAAGAAAATCATTTAAGTGTTTTCAATTATAGCTTCATTTTCTTCTGTTACAAGGTTGAAGTTTACCATGCCTGTGCATTTTATTTTCCAGGTACATTCTAAACATAGCTGATATTGTCAATATGTGATACTAGTCTTCCTAGATGGATGTCCATTTATATAAGGAGTTTATCAGAAAATGAATGCTGTGCGACGAACTTATTCGAACAAGATTTGTTATATAGGTTGTGTCCTTGAGTTCTAAGAAAATGAATGCTATGTCAACTACTATGATAAGCTTACTTCTAGTAAACTTTAATACGGGTACATGTTTTCCTTCTGGCATGTTATTTTTTACCCATCTAAACTGAGGAAGTAAGTTTGAAATTAAAGTTTTAATTTCATCTAAATGAACCATGATTCGACTAAGTGGGTAATAATATCCATAGTCAGGTGAGTTCTTTTGTCTTGTGGCTGGACAAGCTTATTATTATTTTTGTGGGTGTTGGTTTCTTGTAGCTCAGTAGTCTTTTTTTTGGTTCTTTCCTCCTAAAAAAGCTCTTTACAGTATCCTGGATTTGTTAGTTTACGTGTTCACTCATACAAGTTCTAAAAACAGCAATGTTTGAATTGCATTGCAAAGAATGAAACGGTCCGAGAAGATGAGGTTCTCCTTGCCTTCAATTTCTCAATTTGATGATCTAGCAATCCAATCTTTTTGTCAGAGTTACATTTTTTAATGCTTGAAAACTTTTCATATTGGAATGTGCAACTTAATCAGGTGGTTGTATACTTGTTCTCAGGTGGAAGTAGCTGTTCATATCTACCATGATGAAGGATACAAGTCTAGAAAATGGAGGTTTCCATCATACAACTTCACTGTTTCAGTTATTTGGTCACCTTTTCTTGCAGAAGCTGCTATATTTGAAGATTATAATGGTGTGTCTACATCTGAAGTTGAGCTTCATCTTGACAAACTCGATAAGAAATGGACAGATGAGTTCCTTCAAATGGACTACATGATTATTTCTAGTGGTAAATGGTTTGTGAAATCTGCAATATACTATGAGAATAACAAAGTGCTGGGCTGTCATTCTTGCCCAAAAAAAAATTATACAGAGCTAGGTATTGATTTTGCCTACCGCAGATCCCTCCGGTCTGCTTTAAACTTTATTATAGCATCCAAGCATAAGGGTATGATATTTATGAGAACATCAACCCCTGACCACTTCGAAAATGGTGAGTGGTCTAATGGAGGAACATGCGATCAAAGGGCGCCGATAAAAGAAGGTGAGATTGAATTGAAGGAACTGACCAAGATTCTGCGCATGGTCGAGTTAGAGGAGTTTAAAAAGGCAGAAGTAAAAGCGTCTCAAAATGGGTTGAATCTTAAACTTCTTGACTTGACCCAGCTTTCATTGTTGAGGCCTGATGGGCATCCAGGTCCATACAGAGAGTTCCAACCATTTGCAAATGACAAAAATGCAAAAGTGCAGAACGATTGCTTGCATTGGTGCCTACCCGGACCGATTGACTCATGGAATGATGTGATTATGGAGATGGTGTTAAACGGATAGGAAACTTCACCACCGACATCAAGCAACGAGATTTTGCTACAAGAAGGTACACTCTGGATTTCTCTTATTGTAGGTAATGCCATTGAGGCCATCTTCTGTTAACAGTGCTTTAGGAGATTCATCTCAATTTGTATTAAAACACAGCCATGTCATTGAGTTGATTAGTAGTTACATATCTTCTTATGCATCAAATTGAGCATATATCTTGTCCTAGTTTGAGCATTAAAAGGGAATGATATCCATTGTTATTGCTTCTTTTTCTTATGATTGAATCAGGTAAGCAAATCTTTGTAACTATAGTTCCAGTTCTCGTTCGAGTTTGTTGCAGTTGGTTCTGCTGGACTGATTTTGTTCTATGGCCCTATCATGAACATTGGGGGGAAAAGAAAAACTGAATGGCATTGAGATATATTATTCCCATCTTATCATTTGATTTTTTTTTTTTAAAAAAAAACTAACCATGTAATCTTTTTGCAGATTTAAGCAGTATTCCATTTAGTAAAATAAAGAAATGATGTTAATTTAACAACCAAAGTAGGATTATCTTATCATGAAACCCCATTCACCAATCACAAAAGAATCTTGAATGTGATCACTTTGTTCTTTTTTGTGTTCCTTTTGCTTTCTCTCTCTCTTCCAATTAAAAAAAAAAAAAGCCTTCAATTCTTGAATTGAGTTTCTTGCTTTTGTGAAGAGAAAGAATGAAGTTTTCTCTTTGAACCATAGATTATTGAACTTTTTAAATTGTATGTGGAGACAAGAAGTATATTTAATTTTTAAATAAGGTCTTTATATGTTCCACTCTTTGAATATGTCACAAAGCAATGTTGAGCATTTTCTGAATTCCTATAAATCATATGAACACTTGAAATTTATTTTGAAATTTGATACTTAATGAATACTAGTCACATCTATTTGGGATAATTTGAATTGATTAAATTTTAGGAAAATTTTCACATATGGTAAATTTGTCAAACTATTTATAAAAACAGTCACAAAAACTCTGATAGATAATAGTAGACTAGTGTCTATCAGTGATAGACTTTTATCAGCTAAACTTTTATCGGCTTCTATCAAAGAAGATTAAAATTTTGCTATTTTAGGTAAATAATTTTCTTTATTTTTTTATTTTTGAAAATTTTCCTAAATTTTGTACTAATGTTTTTTCAGTGGGATTAAGAAGGTAGATATCCATTATGCCTATTTTCCATCCACAAACAGGAAAAAGAAAAAAAGAAACAAATATTTTACATCAACGTTTCTAAAAACAGAGATTTTACATTAATATCTTTTATATAGTCTAGAAAAAAATATTGAAATAACTAAATAATGGTAGCTAAATTTAATCCTTGATTAAAAATTAAATAGGTTGAAATGTAAATTTAGTGCTTAATTTTGATAGTTGTGTTTATTTAGTCTATAATACTTTTAAAAAGTTTCAAATATATTCCTAAAGCTTTTGTTTTGATTCTAACAAAGATTTTTATATTAACACTGTCTCTTAATATTAATGTAACATTATAATTAGATAAACAAATAATAACTTGACATAACATGTTACGTTAATCAACATATTATGTTGATATTTACATACATTGATATAGGGCTTATTAAATAGAAAAATGGATTTAGTAACACAACTAAAAAGTTTTTAGTTTATGAATTAAATAAATACCCTTGTCAAATTTCATTGACTAAAAAGTTTTAAGTTTGTGAATTAAATAAATACAATTGTCAAAATTTGTTGACTAAATTCATAATTGAATTGATCAAGTTACCCATCATTGACGGATGCCACTATTATGAGTTTATTTTAGTATAATAAAAGTTGATAAAGTGATTTGAATAGTAGACCTTCTAATTGCTAACACACACCGAATGTCTGTTAAGTTTGGTTCACTTTGACTTTTTTTTTTTCCACTAGTTTAGGTTTTGCTTTTCTTAATGCTTTTTAAAAATTAAATATGCATAATATTTCTCAACATATTAGTCATTAGAATATTTTAATGATGTGAACATAAACATAACTCAACAAAGATGAACTTATACTATCAACCTCGAAATCTGAAATCCACGTATATAAAAGATATATTTCAATGACTTTTTGTCCCTTTGTGTTTTTATTGAAATAACATTTGTGTTCATGCCATTGCATTTTCCATAAACAGGAGAGAATAATGCAAAAAGGAAGAGAGATGAGAGAGTTATTTTTTTCTTTTTTTCTTTTTTTTTATGGATAAAAGAGTTTATACATTTCACATTTTTAATGGTGGTTTGGTAAAAATTGGTATTGACCCACAAAAGAATAATACTCACATAGTAAGTACTTACCACGTAAGTAATTTTTTTGTGGGTCTTTTTTTATTTTTTATTTATTATTATTACATTTAACTAATTCTTTATATATATATATAGACAATTTTATGTCATTTAATTTTGGTGGTTTGTATTACTTAAAACTCAATCTAATAATTGGATGGATTAAAATACTAAACCTTCATAATTAATCGACATTAGAATTATGTTTTAAAAATCGTTAATACATCATTTCTACATTTGTATAAAACTTCTTAAAATGCATTGATTAATGTAATATTCAAGAAAAGTGTTGAATACAATTAAGAATGATGGTTTTTCATTATGTGTGATATTTTATATTTTCATCTTCACCTGTTTTTCTCGTCTTACTTAAAAGAAGAATTATGCTATTTTTTTTTATATATATTTTAATAAGATTTTGGAAGAAAAATAATTTTAATAAGATTTTGGAAGAAAAATAAGTTTAATAAGTGCTTTTTGTATTAGTTTTAAATGAAAGCAAGTGAAAATAATAGAAATAACTAAAAGAGTGTCTAGACATCTTCATCGAAGATACATGCTTTATTCCAATTAGCTATACTAGTGTTACTGTACAAGACTTTAATTTTTTTCTTAAAAAATATCAATTTATATTATAAGCTTTGAAAGTTATCAATTAAAACTCTGAACTAATAATTTACTAAAATCAAAGTTGTTTCAATACCAAAGGAGTGAACTTCACTAGAAAGGAGCAACAACTTTCGTAAAATCGGAAGGGTCGGACCTCCTGAGGTGAGGGTGCGAAGGAACGACTCTTTCCTTAAGAGAAGTCTAATGCATATCAATTTAAACCACAAACTTTTGTAACTGCACCCTCCTAAAGATTTTGCTCGACAAATCTTGTGTGAAACTCATAGCTTCTATCAATTATACTTCTAACTTTTTATAACGGACCAATTTCGATTCTTCATTACTATTACTTTCATTTATGCAAGTGTCAGTTTTACAAAATGGATAACTAGAGTTGATGTATTGGTTCTCAAATAAAGTTCCAATTTACTGCTAAATTGATTCATTGATGAAGATTAGAGATTTAATCAATACAATTATAAAAGTGTATGTTTGGTTTAACTTTTCAAGTGTTTAATTTTGAAAAAAAAAACCATTTTAAAAAAAATTGGAGTGTTTGACAACAATTCAAAATAGCTTTTGAAAAAAATGAGTTTATGCAGTAAGTTGACATGAGAGAAACCTTTGAAATAAATTTTTAGAAAAATGATTTTTTAGTATTTAATACTTAATCTCTCCCCAATTTGTGTAACACATACAATTATCAAAATGCCCTGATTAATTCTTTACCTCATTTCCACCATAGTTGTCACCCGTTACCATCGCCCTCCACCAGCCACCAGCCACCTCCAACAACCACCACTGACGGCCAACTCCAGCGATCACCTCTGGTAACTTCCAACACCACCAACTCTAGCGGCAACCAATTTTGGCGGCGAACTTTGACGATCCCTTCGGCAACCAACTCCATAGCCACCGACTCTAGCGACTAATTTTATCGACCAATTGTATCAATTATTTCCAATAACTAACTCATAGGGGCTAACACTAATGACTAATTAGATTGATCATATGTTAAAAAGAAACTTGACCAATAATTTTTCTTTAAATAATCAGTTCATAGTTTTTAATAATTATCATTTATAGTAATTTGACATTAATAGAAACACTTTTTAAGGGCCGTTTGGGTTGTAATATTGTTTGATGGGTATGAATACTAAATTATGGAATTTAAATGTATGAGTTTTAAGAATATTTGAGATAATTAATGTCTGTGTTTGAATTGTCTAGAAGTTAAATGAGTGTGTTTGATTTATCAATTTCGAATATAGAAACTAAAAATAAATTTAATTATTTAATATATTTTTATATATTGATAAATTATTTAATCACTTAAAATATCAATAAATAAATGGTTTTATATTAAACATTATTTAAATCATTTTATTTAATTAATAAAAATAATTAAAAAATATAAATTAATATAATAATTATAATTAATAATAAAATTTTACATTTAAATAGTTAAGATAACATAAATATCAATGATAAATGTATTAATTGAAATTTATTAAGTCTAAATAATATATTTATATTTTAATAATTAATTAGAATTAATAATAATGATTAATCGATATTAATTTATTAATTAATCAAACTATATTCATCTCCCATATATAAAAATTCCATAAGTATGGAGGGTATTAAAAAACGCATGTCAGATGAGTTTTAAAGTTAACTAGATAATAATATCCTAGGGTTTAAAAGGTGAAATCCTGCAAAACAAATAAAGATGTTAAATGTCTATCTAAAACTCCATGATAAAATCTGTAAAACAAACAAACCTTAATATATTTCAATCCAAATAAACTTGTATATAAGAATACTTTGAGAAAATGTTAACGAACACATATCTGTTATTATTTTAACTCATTTTTATTAAAAGTACTTACATGAAAATGACGGAAAATTTGTACGGATTGGTCAAATTTTGAGACTCACTCAAAATTTGACTCACCTTTAAAAAACGCTTGAAAATTGGTTTCCTAATGACGTTAGTCGCATACGAGAGTACCGTTTTAACTCAATAAACGTGCGCGAGCTAGACACAACATAGATTTCTCGCTCTTTCCTCTCGCTCCCTAATTCACGTTGTTCTCCATAATTTTTTCCTTAATTTTTTTTCTTCTTTTGAATTCTTCCTCTAGCTTTTCCTCATCGATTTTGTAGTTTTTTCCTTCATTTGAATTCAGAAAGAAAAGAAAAGAAAGCCAGAAGAAGAAAGAAGAAAAAGAAAGGCAGAGAAAGAGGAAGAATAAGTTGACGGATCGAAATTTAAAATTTAAAACGTTTGATTTGTCCGATGAAGAACGAGAGGAAGACACAAGAGACATGAGTTCAAAACAAGATGAATGAGTGAGAATCTAAGATGCGTGTGTGGCATCGAGCGTTTTGAAGACTAAACGAATATTTCACATGCGACTGACATCATCGGAAGATCAAAATTTAAATGTTTTTAAAATCTGGGCCAAATTTGAGTAGACCTTGAAATTTGATCCATCCATACAAATTTCTCAAAATGAATTCTTTCGTTGTACCATTTAAAGAGGCCCTCCTAAGTATCATACATTCAAACGAAATGTTATAGATGGTTTAAATTGATAGACGTTCTGAAATTATAAAATTTAAAGTGATACAATAATAATAATAATAATAGTTATTATATTATTATTATTTTGAGAGTTTGAACCATACATTAACATAAAGATGGAGACGAATATTAATGTTAAGAAAAAGATTCGTCAAAATTATATAATTAAAACCATATTCTCATCCTACACGTTTCATTAAAATCCTGAGTCGCAATAAAAAAATCCATCTCCTCATTCTTAAAATCCCATCAACTTCTTCTCCATTTCCAATACCATCCATTTACTCATCAAACTCCATTTGCTTAAATCCCACCAATTTCCGCCACCATTCTGCTTTTTACCTCTTCAAAACCGAAAACCCATCATCATCTCTCTTCTAATTCTGTTTCTCTGTTTCCTTAATCCATGGCAGACCTTTCTCCCCCTGACTCCTTTTCAAAGCTTTCTTCCGACGCCGGAGCCGCCTTCGTCCTCGAATCCAAAGGTCCGAAATGGGGTTTTCTTTTTTCCCCTGTTTCAACAGTTCAAATGCGGTGCTAATTAATTTTGGCTTGAAACAGGGCAGTGGTGGCATGCGGGATTTCACTTGACGACGGCGATCGTTGGGCCGCCGATTCTGACTCTGCCGTTTGCCTTTCGAGGATTGGGTTGGGGAGTGGGATTTGTTTGCTTGACGGTCATGGCGGCGGTGACTTTCTACTCTTACTACCTCTTGTCTAAGGTTCTGGAACTCTGTGAGAAACAGGGCCGCCGCCACATCCGCTTCCGGGAACTCGCCGCCGACGTCTTGGGTAACCATTTCGTTCTTCTCAACATACCGCTTTGAGTAGTGTTATTGATTTAAAAAGGTTAAATTTATAAGATAATATACCCTTCAACTTTGCCATGCGTTCCAAAAGTTAAAACCTTTTCTTTCAAAAAAGTTATAATATTATTCCGGTCTTTAGTAAATATTTCAAAACTAGTTTTGGAATATAAATCTATTACAAAGTTGGGCCAAAATTGACTTACAAGATGATGTGATAGATTGATAGGTGATTTAAGTTTCTCCTGTAGCATTCAAAATAGTTACGGTTAGTTTTCTTCATTGGAAATAAGTAAAATAATATTGATAAATTTTATTTTTAAATAAGAAAACTAACTACGATATTAGATAAATTAATACTAGATTAGTGTAATTTTATTATTTTTACATTAATAATTAATTAATAATTTATTATAATTTATATATTTTTAAAATTTTATATGATTTAAATTTTAACTTATTGTATTTTATCTAAATTATTTGATAAAAGTTTAAGAAAAATAATTTTTGTAAAAAAATAAATCAATTAAAATTTGAAAATATATGTGAAAAATTATATTAATATGAAATAATATTATTATATTTATTTAAATGGTTAAAAAAAATTAACAGATTCTTTAAAAACCTTAATCTAAAAGCAACTGTTAGCTTTTACATATTTAGGTTATGTTTGGCAATTATTTAGATTTTAATTTTTATTTTTGAAAATTAAACTTATTTCATCCACATTTCTTATCATGATTTGCATCTTTCTTAAGTATGGTGCTTGAATTCTTAGTCAAATTAAGTATGTTGGTTGAATTCTTAGTCAAGTTCTAAAAATAAAAACAACTTTTTGAAAGTTACTTTTTTTTTTAGTTCTCAAATTTTGATTTGATTTTTTAAACCAAAGGTGGAGAAGAAATTTGAGGGTGAAACTACTATGTATAGGCTTAATTTTTAAAAACAAAAACAAAAAATAAAATATTTCACCTTGATAATTTGATTTACCAAACAATAAAGGTGGTTAAGATTTTCCCAAAATCAATTTCTATGATTGCGAAGATAATCCCAAATAGAGTCTTAGAACAAAAAGTGAAACTCCAATACTTCTTGATCATCATTAGACTTGTTTGCGATTTAATTTCCATCCAAAATTGTAATGGACTTATGTAGTTTTAAAATATATATGAAATGTCAAAATAATATTGCAAACTTTTAAAAGAATTTTAGTTTTTTGAAACAGAGTATTTTTTAAAAATATAATTTGCCATTTTAAAAAATAGGTTAAATTAAAAAAAAAAACTATGAACTTTGGTATTTGTTTAAAAAAGGCTTTTATTCTTTAAAACTTTGCAATACTACTCTTATCTTTTTATAAATGTTTGAAAACTATCATTGAAGTAGAAATTTATTTGATTTTCACACATAAATGAGAACTTGGAATTAGTGATAGTAATTTGGACAGAAGAACCCGAATTTGCTACACCATTCTAGATCTTATACTCATGACAAGTGCCAATTTTCAAACTATAATTTTAAGGGATTTCTACTTTAAAAGTAGATTTAAAACATTTAAAAAAGATAACCAATGACATTACTACTTTGGAAAGAATATTTCTTTTTTTTTTCTTTGCAAAGGTTTTTGAAATAATATAGATTTTTTCAAACAAATGACAAAATTGAGCATTTTTTTGTATATATAATTTAGCCTAAGATATAAGTCTGCTTGGATTAGTTTGCATCTCATACATTTCAGACATATTTGATATTTTATAAAACTAATAGAATGTCTAATAGCCACATGCTTATTTATCAAATCTAATTTTAATTGTGCATGGATATATTAATAAATTGTTATTTAAACCTTCGTTTTTGTCTCTAATAATCAATCTCCAAATTTAAAACTGTTTAACATAGGTCTTTAAACTTTTAATTTTATGTTTAATAGATCCTAAAAGATATTAGGTTAGACTGAATTAAAATTATATATATTGATAATATGTAGAATAGAAAATCGAACTTTTAACCTCAAAGTCGATAATACAAATTTTATGCTAATTGAATTATGTTCATTTTGACGAATCTACCTAATTGAAAATTGAATTTAACTCAATTGGACAAAATGGAATGAAAAATGGGATAGGAATGTAATTATTTGAAAATGAAAGTAACTATGAAGTCAAGTCAAGTTGACTTTGATAATTAAGCATTATAGGAACACCATCATGATCCATTCACATCCAAATCTCACTCGTTGTCCTTTGTCAAAATTTCAATCCTTGAAGGAAAAAAACAAAAAACAAAAAACATAGGACGCGTTATTCATTGTTTAGACAAATGAAGAAAAATATGTTTAACACTTGTTCTCTCTTTTTTTTTTTTCCTTCTTAGTAATATATGAAGTAGAAGATTGAACTTTTAATTTCGAGATCGATAATTTATACTTGATTCCATAAAAAAAATACCATATCATGTCAATTATCGTTGAAGATAGTTTTTACTTAGTCTATCAACTTCCCTAATTATGTAAAAACCTATATATTTTAGTCATATTCACCTATTATATTTTTTACATAAAAGTCCAAAATGGTAAATGACCTAGTTTTTGAAAAAAATGTCAAATGATCATTTACTGATATCATGACCACGTGAAGTTACGGTACTGTCCTTCTTTTCTTGATATATATATTTTTCCCTTTTCCTCTTTTCTCCAACGTTGCCTCATCTTTCGCCCTCTCTTATTTTCTTCCTCTGCGCGTCGTCGTCTTCTTCTTCTCCGACTTCTTCTCCTCTACATGTCTTCTTCTTAGTCTCCTACACGGTAAGTCCAAGCAAGGAGCTTCGACGTGACTAGTTTCGATGAGCAAGAGCGAGAGAGAGAATTGATTTTGTGAGTGAGAAAAGGAAGAGAGAGAGCGAGAGACATAAAGAGAGTAGTGATTTGTGAGTGAGAAAAAGAAGAGAGAGAGAGAGAGCGAGACCAAGAGAGAATGGCGAGATGTTTTTCTATATACTCGTGAGTATATTTTGGTAATTTCACTCGAATTTAACGTTAGCAAAAGATTATTTCACTTTTTTTTTTTTTAAAAAAAACTAGGTTATTAGATATTTTAAATTTAATTTTTGGATTATCCGTATAAATTTTCTATATTTATGAGCCTAATTTTGATTTTATTATATATATTTTTTGGAGTAAATTAATAGGGTCAGGATGGATGTTGTATATTGTGGTGTTCATACAAGCGGCCGTCAACACCGGAGTGGGAGTAGCCGCAATATTGCTTGGTGGGGAATGCTTAGAGGTATATTATTTATTTATTGCTTTTTATTATTTCGTCCCTTCACTTTCTTTTATTTTCATTCTTAAACTCTTATGTTTGCTCCATTTTGGTTCTTAATTTAATTTAATTTTTTAATTTTAATTCATGAACTTTAAACATTTGGTTCTTTACTATTTTTTTCCCCATTTAATATCCACTTTTTAAATGCTTGTCTCTTACCTATATAGCTTAAAATCATGCTCATAACAACATACTAGTACACATACTTTAAACTTGTTTAAAACAAAATAAAGGTATGACCCAAAATGATTATTTTTTCGTTAAAATATTATTTTGATCCTTGTACATTAGAGTTTGTTCAATTTTAGTCTTTAATGAATTTTAAATATAGTCCATCAAATTTATTTTTGATTGAAATTAATTAAATAATAATAATAATTTTTATACAAAGAAATATCATGTGAATATGTTTTAAAAAAAATCGACAATAAAATAGTAAGTAAGATTTATTGAAAGTACAATAACTAAAATTGACCGTTTGAAAGTACACGAACTAAAACTGAATACCCACAAAGGACAGTGACCAAAATGGTTTTTTGTTTTTGTTGTTGACGCCGTCGTCATGTATGTGTTAAATGTTCATATCCAAATAGATATTTTAAAAGTTAAGAACATTTTAAAATTTGAGATCAAAATAGACATTTTAAAAAACTAAAATAGAACACAATTAAAAGTTGAAGGACAAAATGAGATTTAAACCTTATTTGTTATTATATATTATGCTCATTCCAAATGTTTTTTCTCATTAAAAAACCATTTAATTAAGCACTTCTTTCAATTTTTCTCATAAAAAACCTAATTTAGCATATTTGAAGAACTTTTGACCATAATAGAAAGAATTACATGCTATTGTTGTCCCATCTAATTAAGCTCATTATTACAATTTAGTGAAGAAACCATCATTTATGTTAGAAGATATTTTAAAAATTAATTCTCATCCTACTATATCATTATAAATACGTTAAATTTGCCAATTTTATGCTTCAATTTAGACTAATTTAAGTTTGGTTAGTGACTATGGATTATTTTTGGTGGTGTTTGATGGTTCTTGGTGATGAGAGAAGTTGATGTATTCAAACATTTATCCAAAAGGGGAACTGAAATTATACCATTTCATAGCAATGGTGACTATGGGAATGATAATAATGTCTCAGCTTCCTTCCTTTCACTCCCTTAGATACATCAACTTCCTTTCCCTTCTTCTCAGTCTCGCCTACGCTTTCTTCATCGCTTTCGCTTCTATCCTTGCAGGTTTGTTTATATCGTAACCCTTACTCTTTTTAAACTTTTTATGAACATGTTTGAGAGTCATTTTGAAATGGTTAAAATCACTTTTGTCGTGTTCAAAATCACTCTCAAACATGTAGTTAGTAGCGTGAGCTAATTATTTAGAAATATTGATGCGTGCAGGTACGTCGGATAATGTTCCACCAAGGGATTATTCTTTGGAATCCACACTCTCTGCAAGGGTCTTTAGTGCCTTCACTTCCATCTCTATTTTTGCTGCCATTTTTGGCAATGGCATCCTTCCGGAAATTCAAGTAATATTATAGGTTTCGATGGCTAACTATTTCATTTTTCGTTTTTAGTTTCTAAAATAAAGTATGTTATCTCTCAGTTTAGTTAAATTCTTAGTCAAATTTCAGAAATAACAAAAACAAGTTTGAAAGAACTATTTTTTTAGTTTTCAAAATTTGACTTGGTTTTTTAAAACATTAGTAAAAATTAGATAATAAAGTAATATATTTAGAGGTGGAATAAGTGTTTAGAGACTTAATTTTAAAAATTAAAAACCAAAACCCACGGGGACCTAATTTACCACATCTTAAACCTTCTTTCAATACCCTTTACAATTCTATTATATATTCTCTCTAGGACTTATTTGATATCATTTTTGCTTCATTTCTGAGTTTGTAGCTTTAAAATTGAACTTGAATTTTCCTTCACTACAATTTGATTTTAGTTTCAATTTGATTCTTATGATATGGTAAAATTTTTCAATCATTTGAAACTCATTACTATGATTGACTGGTTAAGTTGTATCAAGGTAGCATTAAAATATCCATATAATTGAACTTATATGAACTCGGTCATGAGCTTATGCTTTTGAGTTTGATTTTATTTATTTATTTATTTAAGGAATTAAGTCATTAGAAACATGATATACACATATACAGGCAACTCTTGCACCACCAGTAGGTGGGAAGATGGTAAA
This sequence comes from Benincasa hispida, assembly GCF_009727055.1. NCBI lineage: Eukaryota > Viridiplantae > Streptophyta > Magnoliopsida > Cucurbitales > Cucurbitaceae > Benincasa > Benincasa hispida. The sequence continues at coordinate 4,703,544 of NC_052360.1, read as the reverse complement.
AGGGCTGATCATGTGTTACATTGTGATCTTCATCACATTCTACTCATCTGCAGCTTCTGGCTATTGGGTTTTTGGCAACAATTCCAATTCAAATATCTTGAAGAACTTATTGCCCAAAAATGAATCTCCTTTAGCTCCCACTTGGATCCTCCTCCTCGCCGTCCTCTTCATTCTCCTCCAACTTCTCGCCATTGGAATGGTTGTTCAACTAAATTCCAATTTGATAATGATTTTGTTTTTAGTTTTCTGTTAATTAACTTTCTATATTATAATATACGCAGGTTTATGCTCAAGTGGCTTACGAGATCATGGAGAGAAGATCAGCAGATGCAAAACAAGGAGTGTTCTCAAGAAGAAACCTAATTCCTAGGCTGATTTTGAGGACATTGTACATGTCATTGTGTGGTCTTTTTGCAGCCATGTTTCCATTCTTTGGTGATATTAACAGCGTTGTAGGAGCGATCGGGTTCATTCCGCTCGACTTCATTCTTCCGATGGTTCTCTATAACATCACCCACAAGCCTCCAGTGACGTCGATAACTTATTGGGTTAATCTCTTCATTGTTGCTGCCTTCTCTGGTGTAGGACTTCTTGGATGCTTTGCTTCTTTTAGGAACTTGGTTTTGGATTCCAAGAAGTTTAAGCTCTTCAGTAGTCATGTGGTTTGATTTGATTAATGTTGTTTTTAGTGGATTTTAATGCAATCATTATGAATGGGAATGATTTGAACTTTAGTGGTAGTTTTGAAAATTTGCTTGGTATTGTTAGTGTCATGATATCAAGTAAAACTTGCTTGATATCACTAATTTTATTACAAGTAATACTTGCTTGCAACACGTGTTGTACGATATCAAGCACAAATTAGTTTCGTGATGGGCAGATTCTGACATAATATTTTTTTTTTCTCATCTGTTGGGATGTGTAGTACAGATTTACCAATTTTATTTCCTTTTCTTGCCAAGAATAATATTATTCTCCTTCCTTGAAGAGCTTCTCAAAGTTGAGACATATATTATATATATATATTTGTGATCCTTTTTTAGGGTTGGTCCCTTTATTTGAAAAGTGCAAGTGCCTGTTTGGGGTGCTAAATTGAGATATGATGTCAGAGTTCACATATTAGTGGAGTTGTTTATGAAATTCATATGTTTGTGTTTGGAGTGCATATTTGTTTTGACTAAATTCATATATCTGTGTTTAAGTGCTGAGTTGAGTTGATATATCAGTGATATCTGGTGCAACTTTTTTTCTTAACATAAATAATCTGCTTGTATCAAGATTATTTTCGTTGAAAACTTTTTTATTCAATAATACTACATATATTTTTAAAAATAAACTATGGATTGCATTTTATTTTATTTTTGTTTTTTTTAGTACATGTGCATTGTTGGGGAATTTTGGGAAATGGAGTTTAGGTTTACTTTTGGATCATGCGATTTTCTTTTTTTAAATTTAAGTAATCATTTTACAAATTTGTGCACGTCACATTCCTAATTATATTGAATTCATTGAAAAAATAAATTTGGATTTATATTATAAGTGGAATATCACAAAATGTAATTGTACTATAATGATTTTATTAATGGTCATGTTACATGGTTGGTACAGAGATATGTAACAAATGGCCACATTCTTCGACCCAATCATATGATATAAAAAAAATTATATATGATTTGGGCTAACAAATGGCAAAGTCTACTTAAACAAAAAAAATTACATAAACATCCATCTAAATATTGTATTTGATAGATATGTTTAAGAACTTCCTTTCACCTCCCAAACTTTAGTTGAGACTTCTTTTTTGTCATGATACAAGCTTCTATTTGGATTAGCTTGGAAAAATGTTTTTCAAAAAATCATTTTCATTTAAACACTTTTGATAAAAGAATGTTTAAAATAAAAATAATCATTTGTTTGACAACTTTTTCTCAAAAGTGTTTTTATTTTCAAGTTTGTTTGGTTTTTGTTATATACTGAAAATGTTTTATTAATGTAAAATTACTATAAAGACGACTATAAAATACTATGAACTAGTAATTTAAAATAATTGTTTTTAGAGTTAGTGGAGATGGTCGTCAAAGTTGGTTGTCAATGGTAGCAATCGAATGTGGAGGGAGTTAGTGGTCACTGGAATTCAACGGAGGTGGTGGCCGGAGTTGGCCATCAAAGGTGGTGGTTGGAATGAAAATAGAGGCATCGGTTGATAAGGGTTGAGTGTATTGTTACGAAGTTGGTGGATGTGTGGGTACAAAATATTGATGACATACAAAGTTGGCCCCCAAACACCAATATCATAACACATCTCAATCATCTCCACTCGTCTTAGCCCCTTAAACTGTTAGGGTTGATGCCCTAAATCTCATGGGTCCTGTAGTTTGTAATTGTATTGTACAAACAGTTTATTTATTTAATAAAATCTAAGGTATTTTATTCGACATTTAGTAGCATTAACCCATAAAACTAATAAACAAACACCGAAGATTATCTTTTGAAGCTTAAACATGTATGTAGAGACATACAAATGGACTGTATTTAAGTGATAATCTGAAGAATCTGTAGTAGATGGATAAGGCTGGGTACCTTATCCTGGTGATACTACGAATACGACCCGCTTTGTAGATGTTATAATTGTTGAAAAGTTCTATAAACGATCTGATCCTGATCATTCATGTAGAGACATGTGAGCAGTGGGTGTTCTATAGAAAAGGGTGTGTATAAGATCGGACCATGAAATGAATAGTCTCATTATATAACACCGTTAATAGTAGAGACTTACATTTCATTAGGATGACCTGAATCCCGAGTGAGTTGTAAACTCCTACCTATGAAGGCGGTTCTTTGATTTGCATGGATGAGAGTGACCAGTTCACCGACTCAATATGCCTACCATGTTGAGGATTCGTCTGATTGGGGAGCTGGGAACATAACTATACAAGATGTAATTCACTCCTTCCCTAATGTGGGGGTAAGCAGATAAATTACTTTCTTAAAGGCTGATTTTGGGGCTTGAACAATGTGGCGCCACACCTTCCTTTGGCCCGAGAGAGATTTGGTCATAGTTGGACTATGACATATTGTTCATTAGAGGAATTAGTGGTAATTAAGGAGAAAGATGTAACTATAGGGGAAAACGATAATTTTGGCCCAATTGTAAAACGATAATTTTAGCCCAATTGTACTTACGAGCAATTTGTAAAGGGTTATCGCACTATTGACTAGTTATATCCAATGAACATAGAAATATATCTATAGAGCGAAGAGTGCATTCGTCGTCTTTAGTGGAGTGACCGACAGTTAATGAAAATTAGGTAATTTAATTAAAAGAGTTTAATTAATTATCCAAGTACCATTGAAGTTTCAATCTACACGTCCATAAGGTCCCCTTTGTAGTTCAACAGGAATTATTGAGAATTAATTTTGGATTAATTTGAATTGTTCAAATTAACTGAGAGATTAATTATATATGATATAATTAATTTAAATTAATTATATGTGATATAATTAATTTAACGTATCTGATATATTATAATATAAAGTTTTATTTAAGAGGAAATAAATATTTGAATTTTATTCAAATATTATTTATATGAATTTGATTCATATAAAAACTATATATTAACACTTAATATGAATTTGTATAGATTTTATGAGAGATTAATAACCTTATGTTATATTTGATAAAATTAGTTATAATATGTTAATTGTTAATAATATATAATTAATTACATATTTATATATATTGATATATAATATATAGTTTTATAATTTTTATTTTTTTAAAAAGATAAAAGTGAGAGAGACTTATATAACTCTCTCTCCCTAAAATCTCTCAATAACCATTGTGAGTGGGCAGTTGCAAATGAATCGTCTTCCTCTCCCAAAAACGCAAAAGATCTGTGAGTTTTTCAGTATCTGCTCTCTCTAGTTTTCTCAGAAAAAGGAACAAACCTCACAAATCTTTTTCCCTCTCCCAAAAAGTTTATCAAAGAAGCTCACAACTCTATCTGTAATTCTCAACTCGTAAGGAGAACATAGAAGGTTTTTTTGTGGTAGTATTCACATTGAGTATTGGTTCTGTTCGTGTTCTAGGATTCGTGACCAATCGAGAAGGAAATTTGTGAAGAATTGGTTCTTCAAAAGATTAGTAATCTAAACCTCAAATTCCTTCTCTGTATTTTTCTATTCTAAGCATGCTGTAATTTGTTTAGAATGCATAGTAGGGTTTTGAATTTTATTTTTCTGTGTAAATTTGAAAATTGGGAAATGATCTTGCTTCCGTCTGTGGTTTTCACAAACCATCATGTGGTATCAGTTTGGCATTTTTGGTTCCCAATTTTTAAGATTTCTAGAACTAAAATTTGTTTATGGTGGATACTGCAAATTATATGAAAATTGGGATGTTTTCGTAATTAGACTATAAATTTGTAGCATTTTCTTTACAATTTTATTTGTAAGGACCCGATGTTTTGGACATAATTTTAAGCAATTGAGTCTATAATTCATTGTCCTGTGTCGATCGTGAGTTTTTGGGCGAATTTCTGGCAAAAACGAGGCTCAATTTGGAGAAGAATCGAAGGAGTTCGCCACTGTACAGTAGGTGACTGTACAATAGTGTTACAACACTGCGAAGAGGCGAACAAAATAATTTTTTCTTAGTGTTGCAATGCTAGTCACAACGTTGCAAAGCTTCAAGATAGAAAATTCGCATGGTTCAGTCGCGGTTTGATCGGTCCGAGTGGTTCGCAGTTTGGTTCGTGACACTGGTCCGGTTCAGGCTATTTTAAAGTTTTTTTTATGTAATAATTAGCTTTCTAATTAATTAAATTAATGTAAAACTTATATTAATTTAATTAGTTGTTTAGGAGTCAATTCTGATCCATTAATTGCTCTTTAAATTATGCATTTGATGTATGATATATTTTTCTTATATATGTCATAATATATGTCAGAAAAATCCCACCATAGGTTATGCATTTTTGTATGCATCATAAATATTATAATTGTTATAATATAATTGCATGATTTATTTTATAGCATGCTCATGCATCATATTTTATAAATGTGATAATATATATTTGCATGCATTAATAACATAGCCATGAATTATTTATATTGTAAGGGTTATAATATATAGTTTGAAGGGTTGTTTTCAAATATAGAAAAAGTGAGAAAGTATTTACAAAATATAGCAAAATTTTAGAATTATCAATGATAGACGTTAATAGACATCAATGTTCAACGTCTATCATTGATAGTTCTAAAATTTTGCTATATCTTGTAAATATTTTCAACAGTTTTATCATTTGAAATAATTTCCCTAGTTTGAATGTATGGATGTATGTAGTTATTAATATTTTCTTTAATTTGATATATATTCGTTATGTATGATTAAGTAATAAAAATTAAAATTGAAATTGCATGAAGCATGACACTACTTTAGATAATTTTATAAATGTTATAATCTTCAATGCCCGTATGCAATAGGGGGCCTCTGTTCGAGACCACGTTTTGAACATGATGATCCACTTTAATGTGGCTGAGATAAACGAGTCTGTCGTTGATGAGACTAGTCAAGTTAGCTTCATGTTGGAAACTTTACTTGAAAGTTTCCTATAGTTCCGTAGCAATGCTGTTATGAACACGATTGACTACAACCGGACCATTTTGCTCAATGAGCTACAGACTTTCCAATCCTTGATGAAAGTCAGAAGGGTGAAACAAATGTTACCTCATCCTCCAAAAAGTTCTACAGAGATTCGTCCTCTAGAACTAAGTCTGTATTTTCCTCTTCTGGCAAAAAGTGGAAAAAGAAGAAAGGTGGAAAGGGGAAAGCTAACCCACCAGCTGCTGCCCAAAAGGGCAAGAAAACCAAGGCTACAAAAGGAATATGTTTCCATTGCAACCGGGGGGATATTAGAAAAGGAATTGTCTCAAATACTTGGTAGAAAAAAAGAAGACCAAACAAGGTAAATACGATTTACTTGTATTAGAGACTTGTTTAGTGGAGAATGATGATTCAACTTGGATAATAAATTCAGACACCACTAACCATGTTTGTTCTTTATTTAAGGAAATTGATTTCGGGCAGCACTTGACACCTGTTGAGATGACATACATGTAGGAACTGAACACGTTGTCTCTTCGAGGGCAGTGGGAGGACACTGACTTACTTTGCAAAAAAATTATATTTTGTTGGAAAATGTATATGTAGTTCCTAACTTGAAAAGAAACTTAATTTCTGTAAAGTGTTTCATTGAATAACTCTATTTTGTACATTTTCTTTGAATAAAACGTTTATTTCTAAGAACGGTATAGAACTTTGTTCTGTTAAGTTAGAAGATAATCTTTATGTGTTAAGACCGTTAACAATTGAATCTCTCCTAAATACTGAACTGTTTACAACTGTGATAACTCGAAATAAAAGATAGAAAATTTATCCTAAAGAAAATGCCTATCTTTAACACCTAAGATTAGGACACATAAATCTCAATAGGATGGAGAGACTGGTTAAGAATGAACTCCTAAGCGAATTAGAAGAAAACTTTTTACCTATATGTGAGTCATACTTTGAAGGAAAAATGATTAAAAGATTTTTACTGGAAAAGGTCACAGGGCTAAAGAATCCTTAGAGCTTATACATTCAAACCTCTGTGGTCCGATGAATGTTAAGACAAGAGGAGGATTTGAATATTTCATCACTTTTACTAATGATTATTCTAGATATGAGTATGTTTATTTAATACAATGAAGCCCTTGAAAAGTCAAGAACTATAAGGCTAAAGTTGAAAATACATTAAATAAAACAATTAAAATATTTCGATCTAATAAAGGTGAAGAGTATATGGATCTAAATTCCAAGACTATTTGATAATATATGGAATTGTATCCTAACTCTCAGCACCTAGTACACCTCAACAAAATGGTGTATCAGATAGGAAAAATCGAACTCTGTTAGACATGGTTCGGTCTATGATGAGTTATGCTTCCTTACCTGATTCATTATGGGGATATGCAGTGTAGACTGCAACTTACATTTTTAACCGCGTTCCATCCAAAAATGTTACTGAAACACTTTTGGAGTTATGGAATGGCCGTAAAGGTAGTTTATGCCATTTTAGGATTTGGGGTTGCCCAACATATGTGCTTAAGGAACATCCTAAGAAATTGGAATCTTGTTCAAAATTGTGCCTATTTGTAGGTTACCCCAAAGGAACGACAGGTGGTTACTTATAGATTCTAAAGATAATAAAGTGGTTGTATCGACAAACCCTACTTTTTTAGAAGAGGACCACATAAAGGAGCATAAGCCCCGCAGTAAGATAGTGTTAAATGAACTTTCCAATGAAACTACTAAACCTTCAACAAGAGTTGTTGAAGAACCCAATACCTCAACAAGAGTTGTTGAAGTTGGTTCTAAAGGAACTCTTATAAAAGAGTACCTCTGAGTGGAAGTGGATCTTTCCAAAAGCATTGTGATAGAATTACCACATTTACATTCAAACAAACAGATATGCATCAAACCATTAAATTACCGACATGCTAAGAAATATTAACACAGAGAACAAGAAAACTTATCAGTTGAAGACTCTCTTTATAGCAAAAATCTCGCTCTCTCCACGAATGGAAGGCTATCGTTCAACAAAACTCCTGTTGTCTACCACGAACGACCACCACATAAACAGAGGAAAAATGGGGATGACACCACCACTTGGAACCCTTAGTATTCTCGGTGTGAGAATCCAAAGAGTGGGCTCTATTTGGATTTGGTAGAAGGGAGGAAGAAAAGAGATCGTATACAACGATCAAGCAAGTGGGCGAAAGGCGAGTCTATCGTATAGACAAGATGCTTGATCGTTTAGGTGAGGTATACGATCGTGTAGGAAAAGGTAGACGATCGTGTATACGATCGTTTAGTAAAGCTTGGGCACTAGACGATTGTTTAGCAAAAGGTAGGCGATCCTTTAGAACGAAGCACGCGTGTGTAAACGATCAGGTAATAAAAAGTGAGCTATCGTATAGTCTTTCAATTCACTAAGCGATAGGATGCAAACACCTCGTGAGGAATTAACCGTGTTCTTTGAAAAATGAAAACAATTTTCATTTTATTCTTCAGTTACAAAAACTGAATGGAACTTCCCACTAACGTATAGTTATGGAGAAAACGACGGCTAATTATCCCATAATTGCCAAATTAATAAATAATAAATATAACCATATTATATTCATTAACCTATAATTTAGTATCATATATCAACCATAGTGTTTTCTCCTCCACTAGATATAAATCATATTTATATCCAATTTTCTCCAATTAATGTATCTCATACACAAAGTCAATTATATTATATATAATTAACTAGTTCAATCATATCATATATAATCAAACTCCCTCTTGTCAATTTGAACATTTCAAACTAACCCAAAAAATTATTCTCAACATGAATCCAAGCTACCAAGGGGACCTTATGGACCTATGGCTCGAAGCTCCAACTGTACGTGAATAGCTGACTAAATTCTTTAGTCACAAGATCCACCATCCGTTAACTGCCAGACATTCAACTAAAGACCGACAACTGAACTCTCCTTACCACAGATATATTTTTGTGTCCATCGGATATAACCAATCAACAGTACGATAACCCTTCACAGATGCTCATAAGTATAGCTGGGTCAATTTACCATTTTGCCTCTGCAGTTACATCTAACTCCTTAAATACCACTGATCCCTTTAATGAACAATACAACATAGTCCTACTATGTGTGGACACCTCTCGGGCCATGAGAAGATGTGTGGCACCACATCGTTCAAGCCCCAGGATCAGCCCTTAAGGGAGCAATCTATCTACTTACACCCGCTTTAAGGAATGAGTGAATTCCATCTTGTGTAGCTGAATTCCCAGCTTCTGAATCAGACGAATCCCCAAAGTGGTAGGTTTGAGTCGGCTACCTTGCCACTTGCACCCATGAAAATCAAAGGATCTCCCTCAATGGCAGGAGTTCCCAACTCACTCAAGATTGAGGTCATGTTACCTATGTCATCCTAGTGAAGTAAAGTCTCTATCATGAATGGTGTTATATAACAAGACGTTAACACTTCGTGGTCAGGACTTATACAAACTCTTTAGATAGGACGCCCTTGCTCGCATGTCCCCACACGAATGATCAGGATCAGACCATCTGTAGCAAGTCACAACACTTGTAACTATTCTACAAAACGGGCTGCATCCGTAGTGTTACCAGGATAAGGCTTCCCTCCTATATCCATATACTACAAACCATTTTGGTTGTCTCTTAAGACATGATCCACTTGTATGTCAGCACATACATACATACTTAAGTTACACAATGACAACTATGGATTTTAGTTTATTGGTTTGTGGTAAAGCAAATAAAACATCCAATGTTGAAAGTGTAGTGAAGAAAATATCATATATTATACATCACAAGCGTTTGTACAAACTGTGTTTACAAACTACAAGACACGAAACTTTAGGGCATCATCCCCAACAAGTTCATCTAATAGGTCACATCCACCTCAAATGTTGAGGGAGCATCGACGTAGTGAGAGGGTTGCAAACCTACCTATTTGTTATATGAGTTTAACAGAAACCCTATTTATCGTAGCTAACGGTGATGTTGAGGATCCATTGTCTTACAAGAAGGTAATGGAAGATGTTGACAAAGATGAGTGGATTAAAGTTATGGATCTCAAAATGGAATCTATATACATTAATTCAGTTCGGGATCTTGTAGATCAACCTGATGGGGTCAAACCTATAGGTTGCAAATGGATCTACAAGAGAAAATGGGGTGCTGATGGAAAGGTGCAAACCTTCAAGACTAAATTTGTGGAAAAAGGTTATACCCAAGTTGAGGGAGTCGACTATGAGGAGACTTCCTCACCTATTTCCATATTGAAGTCTATCCGTATACTTCTGTCTGTTACCTCATATTATGGCTACTAGATTTGGTAAATGGATGTCAAGACTGCGTTTCTGAATGACAATCTTGATGAGACCATATACATAGAGCAGCTTGAGGGATTCATTACCCAAGGTCAAGAACAAAAAGTTTGCAAGTATTATCGGTTCATTTATGGATTGAAACAAGCTTTTCCATCTTGGAATATAAGATTTGATACTATGATCAAATCTTATGGCTTTGATCAGAATGTTAATGAGCCTTGTGTTTAGGGAAATCATCAACAATTTAGTAGTTTTTCTTGTGTTGTATGTGAACGATATCCTACTCATTGGGAATGATGTAGGTCTATTGACTGAAATCAAAAATTTGCTAGCGACCCAATTCCAAAAGAAAGATTTGGGAGAGATGTAATTTGTTCTTGTCACACCCCTTCATGAGCTCTCCTCTCGAACACGAAAGCAACGTGAGGATGGTAGATACCACCCTTTTGTGATACCTACTGTCCATCTCACCTCTGAAGGAAATCGGAAACTGAGATTTCCATGAGCAGCGAAACAAGACTATTCCAAATTATAATCATGAATGAACAAATCATTTAGAGTCGACATCAAAAAAACGGTTATGTGATTCATATAGAAATTCTAGCATGAATAAATACAAATGTATAGAGGGAAACTCTACACACATATGAGGATGCGTCTCCACGCTTTGTTGCGCGATTTTAATCGAACAACAGCAACCACGAGCGCTCGATCTACACGACTGCAACACTGCACGAACTCTTCGCGCTCGTCCTCAATGATCTCCTCGGTCACGATCTCCTCTGTAACATGAACGAACACCGCGCTCGTCCTCAGTGACACGAACGGCCTCCACAGCACCATGAATGACCTCTAGAAAACCTCGACGGTGTCAGTTGAGTCTGACATCACCAACAAGGCGACCTTGGTATTCTTAATGTGAGAATCCAGAGGTTGGGCTCTGTTCGGAGTTGGTATGAGGCAGACGAATGGAGGAAACTACAATTGCGTACATGATTGGGCATGTGGGAGATGGCAGAGACCTATCGTATAGGTCGATGCCCAATCGTTTAGATAAAGCTATGTGATCGTCTAGTTGCTATGCGATTGTTGAGCTCTATCGCCTAGCTCGGTCTGTCACGTACAAACACTACACGATCGTTTACCTTGGGCCAGCGATCGTCTAGCAAAGCTATGCAATCGTTTAGTAAACACTACATGATTGTTTAGCTTACACCTGCACGATCGTTTAGCTCGCCCAGCCGTCGTTTAGTAAATCTGTATTTACTTGACGACTTATGTGAGTTTCTTTTTGCGGATAGAAAACTCAAAATCCTTTTCAAACTTTTGTAAAACTTATTTTCAAAATAGGAAACCAATTTCCTTTTAAACTCACAGTTACCATGATCCAATAACCACCCACTACTTTGGTTATTTAAAAGAAAAGGTATTAATTATCCAATAATTAATATTATTATAAATATAAATGATAACCAACTTATCATACTATATTTATAACCTATAGTTTTAATATTTCATCTCATGAAACATACAAACCATAGTTCTTTTTCTATTCCATGGTACTTAATGTAAATCTCATTTACATCAATCCTCCACTAGATGTATATTATATATCATACCAATTATATCATATATAATTAAAATATCTCTTGTCAATTTGAACATTTCAAACCCTTCACAGATCGCTCGTAAGTACAGTTGGGCCAATAACCGTTATGCCCATGTGGTTACATCTGTCTTCTTAAGTACCACTGATCCCTCTAATGAACATAAATCATAGTCCTACTATAACTGAGTCTTCTCTTCCAAAGAGAAGCTGTGGCCACTATGTTCAAGTCTCGGAATCAGCCCTTAAGAGAGCAATCTCTCTACTTATCCCTGCTTCGGGAAATAAGTGAATTCCATCTTGTGGATTGAGTTCCCAGCTCCCAGATCAGACAAGTCCCCAAAAAGGTAGCCATGTTGAGTTGGCAATCTGGCCACTCTCACCGATACTAATCAAAGGACCGCCCTCAAAGGTAGAAGTTCCCAAAACACTCAGAATTGAGGTCGTGTCACCTATGGTCATTTAGGTGAGATGCAAGTCTCTAGTATCAACTACGTTATATACAGAGTCTACTTATCTCGTGGTCCAGGTCTTATACAAACTCTTTGTATAGGACACCCTCGCTCCACGTCTCCACATGAATAGTCAGGATCTATCATCTGTAGTAGTTTACAACACTTGCAAACCTCTATAAAGCGGGCCGTATCCGTAGTGTCACCAGGATCAGGTATCCCACCTTAATCCTTATACTACAGACCGATTTAGGTTATCACTTAAGGCATGATCCACTTGTTTATCACATATACATGCTTATGTTCACATAAGATAACCAAGGAGCTTTGTTTATTGGATATGAGTAAATGCCAGAATTAAATAACACTTATTTTATTCATTGAACAATATGTATCTTTACAAAACAACGAGACTCCGGGAGAAGTAGGACACTAATCCCAACAACCTCAACTCTTCTTCACCGCTGAGCCAAGTAAATATAAAAACTTTTGGCTAAACTTATTTTATTACAACAATAAAAAGTTTATACAATCCATAACTCAAAAAAGTAATTATAGAAACTTAACTACAAAAACTCATAACAGCAACTTAAGCTCGGAAGTGCAGCTGTAATGTGGTAGATCTTGACCTTAGTAGTACCCTGGAGCTCATTTCTTTCGCTACCTGGGAAAAACATTTTTGGAAAATCATGAGCTGGGAAGCCTAGTGAGTGACATTTTATAAACAATTTTTTAAAGAAAACTACTGATGAAGGAAATTTAGATTACCAAATCGTCAAGGACTTGATAACTAAAAATATAGAATGCAATATGCGATGCATGTCTTAAGGTATGCGTTGATTATCATGCATCGGTGGTCATGCGTTGGAATGAACTATGCATTAACAAATGTATGCGATGACCATACATTTCTGTCACAAGTTTTCTTACGCTCACGCCAAGTATAACATGAACGCAAGTTTCTCAGGTGATCCGAGGTTGAACTTAGGGACTTGTAGCTAGATGTATGTGGTAATGTGCATGCGGCGGTTGAATAAAAGAATGATGGAGGGGTTGTTAAGCTAACACTACTCCTACTCCTAACTAACAGACAATGCAATGAGAATATGGATGAGAGGTAGAGACACGACAACTGTTGACGTGAAGTAAATGGATGGAAAAATAGATAAAATGTGAGGATGTCTTCACTACAACACTGAGCTTGACCGCAAGGGTAACCTCAGCTAACGCAAACTATGCGATCATGCTACACACACTTGAGCCTAATTCTAGGACGTATGCGATGTATATGAGATAGTGCGAAAAAGCCTATGCCTAAACCTCCATAACCCGCTCACGTGCTCTTGTCGCATGAGCATGATGGCCTCATATCACCACCATATCCTACTTCCTGGACGCATGCAATATCCTCTCTGTAGGGTGCATACGCTGTGTGATAACAAACGGAGCTTATCTCTAAGTTCCCCATTCTTGCTTATGCGTTCCCATCCGCTCTCTCGAGTCTTAGATTTGGATTTTAGACTACTCTATCCAGTATGCCTAAATGATGAATGATGCGCTTATAAGACAAGGTAACCACATAAATTGGGCTGACATAAGATTATTCCTATCTCTAGTTAATACTTACTTACGTTGCTTAATGCGACCAACCACTTACCCTCTCGAACAGTTAGTTGTTGCTAACTTTACTCATAGACAAGCGTTGCGTCCGCCTATAGATAGGCGTTGCTACAACTTCACATTAAGCAAATAAGGTTTTCTCACACACTCACGCAATGCACACCTCTCGGTGGTTTGCTACATGCTTTAAATCTCTAATCCACATGACTAAGTGTGCGATACTCTAGCAATCTCATGAAAGTTAAGGATGCTAAGTGAAGAAAGATGAAGATGGAATCGAAGGAAACACATAAATGCATTAAACACATAATGTATTAATTCCTTAATTCCAAAATGTAATACAATACAATATAAGAAAAGAAGAAAAAATGAAATGACCAGCTGGAAGCAATGTCTTGCTTCCAGCAGATGTGTGTCAAGGCTGCCAGTGGTGCCATGGATGGGCGGTGGAGCTGACTCTCTCGAGATTTAGCTCCGGTCGTCACTCAGAATGGAAGAAGGAGATGAAGAACTCTCAAGCTTTCTTCTCACACATTAGTCTGCATCGCAGGGAAAACCCTAGAAAGTTGAAATTCTGCTCATTGGCTTCTTTATATAGAGCTTGGATCGCCGACAACACTAATGGACTGCTCTGATTCTGACATTCGCGATACGTTAGTCCTTTCTGAATCTCTGCTACTAACGGCGTGGTAGGTGAAATGTCAACATCATCTTTTGATTTTTCCGAGAGATGTGTTGATGTGTTCATTGTACCAACCTGGCATTGATCCTCTTATTATGCGCTATCGTGTAGCCGCAATCATGTAGTGACCACATTCGCTTAATACCGCAACTTCTACACGACGACCGCAATCAAGTGACGACTGCAACTCCTATACGATGGACGCATGCGGCTGATCACTGCAACACCCATGCATTGATCGAATGCGTTTGCCTTTGCGATGGAGAGTTCTTCGCATGCGGTCGTCTATGCGGTAGTTCGACTTCTATGTTTGCGTCCACTTCCCGCATTAGCTACAAAAATCGACTGTTGAACGCATAATAATGCATAATAATGAGTTAGCTGAGATTTTCAATGTTGAACGCCGCAAGCTCCTTTTCTCATGAATTCCTAACATAATTTCTGCATATTCTGCTTAACAGCCCTCATAATTCTAAATAAAAGGCCTAAGATGACATGCATTTCTACATGTCATCAACTATGCAAAACTATATAGCAAAGCTTTTCAATAAACTTACTAAGTGCATAATAAATCATACATCAAACCTGTACCCAAGCTTCCCTGGCGTAGACCAACCCCATACTCCCACGTAATGAGGTGGAACTATGCTCACACCTTCATTTACTGAGGTGGAACTAACTCAGTACAGCCAGTCTTAGTGCTAATGCCGAACCAACTCAACGCATAACACTCGTCATATGTGCACGTAGAGCTCTCAACTTGGTACTAGATCTAATGGTTTTGAAACTTACTTTCAAAAACCATAACTTAAACATTCAAACAAGAGTTTCAAATAACTCAAAGTATAAAAAAATAATTTCTAAAGCTTTGCTAAAACAATTACTCACAGTTTGCTACCAGTTTTCCTCCCCTCTTTCCAAGCCTTCTTACTTCTTGTCTTCTTCTGGAATCCTGGGCTTACACTAGCCCCATTTTAACTTAGAATCTCATGTTTAGGGTTAAAAAGAAAAAAACCTTAGATTAACTTATTGACCCTAAACTTAGTTTACCAACTCTAAAGAACATGAAAACGAGCTTCGGATCAACTCAGGACCACTATGGACGCATGGTAGCCTTCCTTAGCACCAGTTGGACGTATGACTGGCCCCCTAAGCCAGTTGGACGCATGGTACACCATCTTGGATGCATGGACTACCTTCCTAACTCATCACAGACTCAGATGGATGCTTGGACTACTTCATGGATACATGGTTGGTCCATCCCAATGCATGCCATACCCCCGGAGCCCTAATCCTCTTCAACACTCCCCCTTTTGAGTCCTCTTTGGGAGATTTTGAGTTGGGATAGGAAATGAAGCTCCCTTGGGGTATTTATAGGCCATAGAAAACCATCCTCATAATCTTCTCAAGCTCTAAATGCATGCATCTCGTACTTCATGAAAATTTCAAGTGTCAGCACCATGCAAAGTCCAATACCAAGATCTTTACACCTCCTACTTGAATGCTACTTGATATGTCCTTCTCCAACCATGTCCAATGCTTGGTGCTTACTTGAAGTGTCTTCCTCACATTTTGCATGCTTCAAGCTTGATTCTAAGCCATCCACCTCTTTCTGAGGCTCCCAACGTTGCATTTGGTGAAGACACATCAACCTTACTTAGCCCTACTCCAAAGCATGGCTCCTTAAATGTATCCCAAAACTTCCAACTCTTCTATCATGCGTCTAAGGTGAAGTCCAACGCCTACCTACTTAGTGTTTGTGTGTCCAAGACCAATCCTTTGTGCCTTAGACTTCCCTAAGTGCTCCCTAAAACACTCAACTTCCTCATTTAGGCATCCAAGTATGCTATATCCTCAAGGCATGCGTTTTTTTTTTTTTTTTTTTTTTTTTTGGTTTCTCTTAAGGTTCTTGTTCTACCTTCCCCTTGCATAGTTACCTTAAGCTCTAATGTTTCTTTCCTTAGGTTTATATTGGCTTTTCTTTATCCCCCCATGCGTCCAATATGCCCCCTCGACATCCAACCTTCAAACTCTAGGGTTCTACCTCCTTATTAGGTCATATGCTTTCCAACACTTGGCCAAATTTCCAGCTTTGACCTTTATGCGTTCCTTACCTCATTACCATGCGTCCAACCTTGATCGTTCACTTGGTTGTGCCTAGATCAAAGTATGGTTGTCCAACACTTAACCATTTCTTCCTCTTAGGCGTTTGACCTATCTAGTGTTGTTAGAGTTGCCCTAACATGCATCCAAATTGAGCATTTCTATCTTAGGATTGCGTCCAAGTTTCCTACCTTTTCCAGTTATGCTTCTAACTCCAAGATGACTCATTTCATACTTAATACTTAGTCCAATTTCCTTCTTCTTCCTTGACCTATGCGTTTACCTTGTCCCCCAACACTTAGCCAATTTGTTTTCTTCCATTTCTAAGCCAATTCTAGGTTCAAAGCAGAGTCTTAACACTTAGCCAAAATTCTACCTCTAACCTACTATGCTTCCAACTCTTGAATTCTTTAACGCTTAGCAAAATTTCCTTCTCCAACTCGTCCTTTATTCCTATGTCAACCACATGGTCTCTATACTTAGCCATTTTCTTGACTACTAAAGGGGTGATTACTTGATGCCACCTCCAAGGTATGGTTCTAATACTTAGCCAAAATTTATGCTTTCAAATTTTCCAGCTTGGGTTCCCATCAAGTATTCTTAACTCTAAGGCATAATTTAGGGACTTAGCCAAACTTTTTCCTTCCAAGGCTTTAATTATGAGTTCTTCTCTCAACTTAAGGAATACTGCGAAGGTCCAGATGTTACAGTTCTGGACATTCAGATCTTTAGAGATCAAAAGAACAAAACTTTGGCCTTGTCTCAGGCATTTTACATTGACAAGATGCTTGTCATGTTTTTTATGCAGAAATCCAAGAGAGGTTTGCTCTCTTTCAGATATGAAGTTATTTTGTATAAGGAATAGTGTCCTAAGACACCTCAAGAGGTTGAGAAAATGAGATAAATCCCCTATGTATCGGCTTGTGGTAGCCTGATGTATGCGATGTTACGTATGGTTGGTTTTCTGCCATAAAACTCGTAGATAGTAGACGTTATTAATTGACTATCACCAATAAAGAGTTATAGATGTTAATTCAATAAATGTTATTGTTTGTGTTGTTTATCTATTTTTGTCTTAATAACTCTAAATCTAATAAACTTACATCAAAGGTTTCCTTATGAGTCTTGAACTGTATGTGGAGACATATAAGGATCAATGTTCAAGATACAACTTGAAGGGTCTATAGTATAAGGATAAGGCTGGGTACCTTATCCTAGTAACACTATGGATATGCTTTGTATTTGATATAAGTAATGATCCAATGCATTTGTGTAGTTGACATACGAGTAGGGGTATCCTATATAACGAGTTTGCATAAGACCGAACCATGAAATAGTAACCACTAGATGTAACACCGTTAACTAGTTAGGTTCCTATTTCAATAGGATGACCTAGGAAACTTAATCTTAATCCTAAGTATATTATGAACTCCTGTTTGCGAGAGATTGTCCTTTGATTTGTAAGGGTATGGGTGGCCAGTTTGCCAACCCAATATGTCTACCATTTTGGGAACAAGACCGAGTGGGGAGTTGGGAACATAATAATACAAGATGAATTTCACTCCTTCCCGTCTTAAGGGTAAGTAGATGAGTGTTCCCTTAAGTGGTGTCTCCGAGACTTGAACAAAGAGCCCTACCCTCTTATTCGCTTGAGAGGGGCTTCTGTTTATTGGTTGGAGGTAACCCAAGGGTAAAATGGTAATTTGGCCCATCTTGAGTTATGAACACTCGTGAAGAACTAACTTACTGTTATTGGTTTATATCCATAGACACATAAATATATATGTAATGAGAAGAGTGCAGCTGTGGGTCTTTAGTGGAGTGTACCCACAGTTAACGAATATTGATTAACTTGGTTAATGAGTTTAGCCAATTAATCTCATATTGTTGGAGCTTCTGATCTATAGGTCCACTAGGTCCCCTTGTTAGCTCACTAGAGGATATTTAAAAGTGATGATTTGAATTGTTCAAATTAATTTGAGAAAAAAGGAAATAGGAAAAAGATTAGGAAAAGGGCTTGACCCTTGTAAAACTTCCCTATGGCCTATTTGAGACACATTGATAATATACAATAATCAAGTATTATTGTGCAAATTTTTTTCTAAGTCACAAAGAAAATCCTGTCTACTCTTCAAAATCTTTTTTCTCATTTCTCTCTCCGAATAGTTGGATAATACCTATGAAGGAACCTGTGAAGGCCTTAAGCGAAAACGTGGAGATCAGTCCAAAATTTTATTTTACAGAAACAAAATTTCATAGAAGAAAATATGCATACAAAAAACAATTTACAACATGCGATAAAAATAACAGAAGAAGAAAAATTTGGTTTAGGAAATCCTTACCTTTGAAAAACAATTTTCTTCTTCACGAATCCTCTTATCTGGAATTGATCACGTACTGCGACGAACTTAAAACCCTAATGGCCACCACCAATTAGAGCCCACTATATTCTTTGGGATGAGAATCACAGGAGTTTATGGGCTCTGTGATTTTTTGAGAGGGAAAGATTTTGGGAATTTTTCTTACAGGTCTTGACTCTATAATCTCTTCTGTGAAGAATAACAAGCAGAATCGTTTCCCATTTATATATGCATGTATGTATGTATATATAACACATAACCTATTGTTTTTATATTGTATCAAATACAACATACCCTATCGTTTTAATTCTCTCATAAATGCATGATATTTAATATAAATCCCATTTATACTAAATTTAATTATATGAATACAATTCACATAATTAATATTTGAATCATATTCAAACATTTATTTCCTCTCAAATAAATTTTATATTATAATGTATCATATACATTATACTAATTATATCATAAATAATTAATAATTAACTAAAAGAGTTTAATTAATTATTCAACATCCATTAACGGTCAAGCACTCCATTAAAGACCGACAACTGCACTCTTCGCACTACAAATATATTTTTGTGTCCATTCGATATAACCAGTCAACAGTGCAATGACCCGTCACAAATTGCTCGTACGTATAGTTTGGCCAAAATTATCGTTTTGTCCCTATAGGTACATCTAACTCCTTAAGTACCATTGATCCCTTTAATGAACAATAAGTCATAGTCCAAGTATGACCAAACCCCTCTTAGGTTAGGAGAAGGTATGGTGCCACATTGTTCAAGCCCTAGAATCAGTCCTTAAAGGAGCAATTTATCTACTTACCCCGACGTCTGGGAAGGAGAGAATTCTGTCTTGTATAGCTGTGTTCCCAGATCCCCAATTAGACGAATCCCCAAAATGGTAGGCTTATTAAGTCGGTGATCTGGATACTCTCGCCCATACAAATCAAATGATCGTCTTCATAGGTAGGAGTTCACAACTCAGTAAAGATTAAGGTCATGTCACCTATGGTTATCTTGGTGAAATGTAAGTCTCAATTATAAATGACATTATATAATGAGACTAGTCATTTCGTGGTCCGATCTTATACAAACTCTTTTGTATAGAATACCTCCGCTCACAAGTCTCAACATGAATGATCAGGATCAGATCATTTGTAGCACTTTGCAACAATTGTAACATTTACAAAGCGGGTTGTACTCGTAGTGTCACCAGGATAAGATATCAAGCCTTATCCATCTACTACAGACAATTTAGGTTATCACTTAAACATGATCTACCTATATGTCCCTACATACATGTTTAAGCTACAAATGAAAACCTTGGATGTTAGTTTATTGGTTTGTGGGTTTAATGCTACTAAATGTCAATTAAAATATCTTATATTTTATTAAATAAATAAAATGTTTGTACAATACAATTACAAACTACAGGACCTTACGAGATTTAAACACTTGATCTAAAGCTAGTGTGGCGTGCAATATAAAAAGTCATACTTGTTGGGATTGGTGTCCTAATTCTCCCGAAGTCTCGTTGTTTTATAAAGATACACATTGTTTAATGAATAAAATAAGTGTTATTTAATTCTGGTATTTACTCATATCCAATAAATAAAGCTCTTTGGTTATTTTATGTGAACTTAAACATGTATATGTGATATATAGGTGGATCATGCCTTAAGTGATAACCTAAATAGGTCTGTAATATAAGGATTAAGGTGGGATACTCGATCTTTGTGATACTACGGATACGGCCCGCTTTATAGAAGCTCCTTGGTAAACAACTACAGATGGTAGATCCTGACCATTCATTTGGAGACGTGCGAGTAGGGGTGTCCTATACAAAGAGTTTGTATAAGACCTGGACCACGAGATGATTAGACTTTGTATATAACGCTGTTGATACTAGAGACTTGCATCTCACCTAAACAACCATAGGTGACATGACCTCAATCCTAATTGTTTTGGGAACTCCTACCTTTGAGGGCGGTCCTTTGATTAGTATGGTGAGAGTGGCCAGATTGCCAACTCAACATGCCTACCTTTTTGAGGACTTGTCTAATCTGGGAGCTGGGAACTCAATCCACAAGATGGAATTCACTTCCCTTAAGGGCAGATTCCGGGGCTTGAACATAGTGGCCACAACTTTTCTTTGGAAGAGAAGACTCGGTCATAGTAGGACTATGACTTATGTTCATTAGAGGTATCAGTTGTACTTAAGGAGATAGATGTAACTACAAGAGCATAACGGTTATTGGCTCAACTGTACTTACGTGCGATCTGTAAAGGGTTGTCGCAATGTTGATTGGTTAAGATGGACACATAATATATCTGCGGTAAGGAGAGTTCAGTTGTCGGTCTTTAGTGGAGTGCCTGGCAGTTAACGGATGGTGGATCCCGTGACTAAAGAGTTTAGTCAGTTATCACGTATCGTTGAAGCTTCGAGCTACATGTTCATAAGGTCCCCTTGGTAGCTCAATTGATTCAGTTGAGGATCGGTTCTTCGTGTTGATTTGAAATGTTCAAATTTACAAAAGGTATTTTGAATATGATATAATCGGTATTATGTATGAGATACATCTAGTGAAGGATTGATGTAAATGAGATTTACATTAAGTACCATGAAATAGAAAAAGAACTATGATTTATATGTTTCATGAGATGAAATATTAAAACTATAGGTTAGAAATATAATATGATAAGTTGATTATCATTTATGTTTTTAATAATATTAATTATTGGATAATTAATTCTTTTTCTTTAATAACCAATTGAGTGGATGGTTATTGGATTCATGGTAACCATGAGATAAAAGGAAAATGGTTTTTCTAATTTTAGTAACGGTTGAAAAGTTTGTCATAAAAGTTCATTGAGTTTTCTCTCGGTAAAAAGAATAAAAGAATCTCACGGAGTTTTCAAGTAAATATAGATTTACTAAATGACAGCTTGGGCGAGCTAAACAATCGTGCAGTGGCGAGCTAAACGATCGTATAGTATTTACCAAACAATCGCATAGCTTTTACTAGACGATCGCTTACCCAAAGTAAACGATCGTGTAGTGTCTGTAGGCGACAGACCGAGCTAAACGATGAGCTAAACGATCGCATAGCTTTTGCTAGACAATCGCATAGCTTTAGCTAAACGATTGGACATTGACCTATACGATAGGTCTCCGCCATCTCCCACTTCCCCAGTTGTGTACATGATCGGTGTTTCCTCCTTTGTCTGCCTTAATCCAAGTCCGAACATAGCCCACCCTCTGGATTCTCACACTAAGAATAACAAGGTAGCCTTGTTGGTGGTGTCATACTCAACTCGACACCGTTGAGGTGCTGTGGAAGCCGTTCGTGCTGTTGCTGAGGAGTACGTGGCCGAGGCGATCATTGAGGATGAGCGCGAAGTATTCGAGCTGTGTTGCTGTCATGTAGATCGAACATTCGAGATTGCTGTTGTTCGAGCGGTCGTGCGCAAAGAAGCTTGGAGACGCATCTTCAAATGTTCGATGGAGTATTCTCTTTGTTCATTTGAGTTTTCATGTTATTATTTCTATATTAATTGTATAACTGCTTGTTTTTGTACGACTGAAAATGTAATGTTCATTCATGATTGTGATTTGGAATAATCTTATTTCCGCTGCTCATGGAAATCTTGAGTCTGATTTTCTTCAATTGGTATCAGAGCCAGGTTCTCTGATATTCCAAATTACAACTCTGTTTTGAACTTCATTTTATAGTCACAGTGGGTTTCTACATTTGTGGTTAATCATTTTCTGCATCTGTGGTTGCGTTGATGAATTTTTCGGGTTTAAATTGCCTTTTGTTAAAGCTTTCGGTACTACAAAGTGTTAATTTGTAAGGGCCCTTGTGTTTTTGGGCGTAATTATCTTCGCAATCGTGTCTGTAATTCAAAAAGTTTGAGTTCTTCGAGTCATTCGTGCTGAAGCTTCGAAGCATGGAGATGCGGTTCTCAACGAAGAAGAAGACCAAGTGTTGGTCGGATCGTGTAGCCTCAGGTAAACGATTGTTAGGATTTAACTAAAAAATCATTTAGATTATCTAGACGATTGTATAGTCTTTTTTAAACGATCGTTTAGCTAATGCTAAGCAATGAGATAAATCGTTTACCATTTCGCGTAGCGTTGGTTGCCTGATCGCGTAGGCGCTGGAGGTAGACGATCGTAGATGGAGCATGTGATGCTCGTCGTTTAGTAGAAGGTGCGCGCTAGATGATCGTGTAGTTAGCAAGCTTCATCGCTTAGATACTACCTATGCGATTGCGCGTATGCGATACGGAGGCGCTAGTTAAGCGATCACTTAGGCGATGGTGCTTTGCGACATCGTAGTCATTTAGACGATCGCGAAAGGCGGGCGTTGTGTGGAGCGCGCTAAGCGATTGTGTACTTCAGGCTTTATCGCTTAGTCGATCATGTAGTAATAGCTAAATGATCGTTTAGATTTTTCTAGAAGATCGTATAGTAAATGCTAAACGATCGTTTAGCTCTGGGAGCACTGGTAGGCGATAGAGCAAAGCGTTTGTTTTATGTGTAGAAGATTGCGGGGTGCTTAGTACACGATGGTTGGAGACGTGATGCTTTGCCCGAGCGGTTCAAGACCCGGTTCGCTTGTTTGAACTGGAGACTCCTTGTCTTTGTAATAGTTTGCTTATTTTTATGATTTTAAGGCAATTTTACCCGATTCATCAACATTGGTTGTTCATACATGTGATGTATGGTGTATATGGAAAAGTGTTTGACATATAGTTTAAAACCCACCTTAGGTTGTGTAACTATTCATGCATCATGTATTATAAATGTTATAATATTGCATAAAGAAATTACTTAAAAGCATGTGCATGCATCATGAAATATAAGAGTTATATTTTGCATGCAGTGAGCATTATCAAGCATCATCCTTTTATTATAAATGTTATAGTCTAAGGGTGAATGGAAGCATGTTTTGCTTGTTTCATTGTTGTTTTGTATAAGTGTTATATAAAGAAGTAGCAATGAATGGACAATGCATTGAGCATGACACTTAGGCTGTTTATAAGCATTATGAATGTCTTGCATGTATTAGCTTTGCATTGTGGTGGTTGTTTTCGTTTATAATTTTTATAAAGGAAATTAGACCTAAAATCAATAATTCAGAGTTGCATACGGACTTAGGGTGAATTCAAGTTTTTTAAAAGGGTTTTAAAATTGGATTGAGATAGACCTAAGTTCTTGTGGTTCTAAAGCATTTAATAACCTAGATTAATCTTTAAAATCGGTTTAATATGATTAAATTGGTTGGAATAAAAGATTAAATTTGTTGTAAACCTATCTATAAAGGACCTTTTATTTAAGGCGGGTTCTGGCTAGGCTGAGGTTCTTAAGTTCACGGAAATGCATCACCCCTACCTGAGAACCTACCTGGAAAGGCGAGTTAGATAGATTTTCAACAAGCATGACGATTTGGTCAAAGATTCCATTAAAGAGTTTAATGGATGATGATCAAAAGTTATTCCACTATCCAAGGTAAATGTTACTCTTGGGCAAACCTAAAAGTCACTTATTTAAAATCCTTAGCCATGTTTTTGCTAAGTAAGTTAAACCCTAGGTTATAAAATACTCAGTGGGAGAAAGAGGCGTATCAGATATGTCTATGATTCCAGTCGCGTTTCTCCCTATATGATCACACTGTTAGATTCATGCTTGGCCTCATGGTGCCCTGGGTGCATCCCCCTTCCGATGGTGTTTACATGAGTCAATATCAAGGTAGATGAAGAGAGTGTTTATAGTAAGTGGGTGTGTTTCAACACGTCCTTTGGTCTCTGTCATTGGTTCACATCGTGAGATCATTCTGTACTCCCTCGTGTCGCCTTTAGTGCGTCCCCCTGCAAATGGGTTTTGTGCAGTTGGTCAATATCAAGGTGAACTCCAGAAATGGATAGGGTCGCTTTAGATTTTGCCCTAATCGGATTTTTCCCTTCAGATTGGCCTTTTGAGACGAACCTCTAGGGCTTAAAATGATGGGTCACACTTACGGGAGATTGTTAAGCAAGTTTATGATCTTTTGGCCAAATCAATGATGGCTAGTCGTTATAGAAGCAAGGGTTGTTCTGGTATTAATGACTGGTTTAGAAATTCTCAATTCAGAGGAGGGATAACTGACCTCCCTTCGGCGGCTTTTATCCTAAACCTTTTAAGCGTCATTGCGAAACTAGATGTCACACGAGGTTCATGTTAATTTTGCTAAAACCTTATTAGACATTGTTTTGTTATACAACAGGTATTTGCTTAAAACCTAACGTAAGTCAATGCGTTTTTCTTTTCAGCAAATCATTAGTATTTCCGTTTAAAGCTTTTAAAAATGACCGATTACTTACAGTGGAAAGAATCGTGTGAAACGAATTTCATGGAAAACGACCTCCATCCCACTACTCTTCAAAAGAGGAGACAAGACAGTAAATATGATTTATTAATCTTGGAGACGTGTCTGGTAGAGAATGATGATTCTGCCTGGATCTGATTTAGGTGCTACAATCATGCCAAGTTCCTCTTACCAAGGATTTAGTTCCTGGAAAATGTTGCCACAGGGAGAGATGACTTTTCGAGTCAGTACTGGTGAGGTTTGTTTCAGCTGTTGCTGTAGGTAGGCTTGAAGTTATTGTTGACAAGAAACGTTATCTGTTACTGGATAATGTTTTTGTAGTTCTTTATATTAAGAGGAACTTGATCTCGATTTCTGTCTCATTGAACAATGCTACAACCGTCTCCTTTTTGAAGAATAAAGTATTTATTTTCAAGAATGGAATGGAGATTGGTTATGGTTCAATGGAAAATAACTTTTATGTACTAAGGCCGTTAGTCATAAAAGCCTTGCTTAACACTGAAATGTTCAGTACGACAATAACAGCTAAAAGAATAAAGGTTTCTCCAAAGGAAAATGCCCATCTTTGGTATCTTAGGTTAGGTCACATCAACCTCAATAGGATTAAGAAGTTGGTAAAAAGTGGACTTTTAAAGAGTTTAGAAGAAAACTCCTTGCCGGTATGTGAATCATGCCTCGAAGGCAAGGTGACCAAACAACCTTTTACTGGAAAAGGTTACAGTGCCAAGGAAGCCTTAGAGCTTGTACATTCAGACCGCTGTGGTCCAATGAATGTTAGAGCTCGAGGTAGGTTTGAATATTTCATCTCTTTCATAGATGATTATTCAAGGTTTGGGTATCTCTTCCTAATGCAATGTAAGTCTGAAGCCCTTGACAAGTTCAAGGAGTATAAGGCTGAAGTTGAAAACTTGTTAGGTAAGAAGATAAAAACACGATATGATCGTGGTGGAAAGTATATGGACCTCCAATTCCAGAACTATATGATAGAACATGAGATTGCATCCCAACTCTCGACCCCTGGTACACCTGAACAGAATAGTGTATCAGAAAGGAGAAACAGAACCTTGTTGGACATGGTTCGGTCTATGATGAGTTATGCTCATCTTCCAAACTCATTTTAGGGTTATGCAATGCAGACTGCATTTTATATCCTGAAAAATGTTCCCTCGAAAAGTATTTCTGAAACACCTGTGCTAGCGAGGATTTGGGGCTGTTTGACACATGTGCTAGCGACTAACCCAAAGAAGTTGGAACCGCGTTCGAAGGTTTGCCTCTTTGTAGGCTACCCCAAGGAAATGGGAGGTGGATACTTTTATGATCTAAGTGAGAACAAAGTGTTTGTTTCCATAAATGCTATCTTCTTGGAAGAAGACTGATAACGGGCAGAAAGGCACGTTATCATAGTGCTAAGTTCTTAAACAATGTTGGATTGCGTTGATGAAATATGTTAAATTGCGTCCATTAAGCATAAATTCTATAATATTGCGGTTACATGTGCTCAACCATTAGAACTATTGATTTTTGTATTTTTCTGCAGAATATGCGTTAACGCAATGCAAAGATTGCAATCATAGGAATTCATTGGTCGAGCGCAACTTCACCGCAAGGCTTTGCGTTAATCGTGCTCGCAAACAATCGCCCGAGAAGGATCGCCGCAACTTGGTGAAAGGCCAATAAGTCAATCGAATCTGGGTGAAAGGCCAATTAAGAGCGATGAGGTAGATAGCTGATGACAGTCGAATCCAAATTAAGTTGACAGCCGATAACGGTCAAAAAGTTCATTCAGCTTTATCGGTAACAATTATCCAGCGCATCAGTCTGGAATTAAAGTTGCCCCATCTGTACAACCAGGAGAGAGAAACCGCCTTTCACCATGGATGTTCTATAAATACCAAGAGCATTCTTTAAAGAAGGGGTTGACGAGTTAACCAGTTGCTTCTATTCAAAATTTCCTTTCCATTTTAAGGCGGAGCAAGAGACGAGTGGTGGTGTCGGAGATCGCTCAGGGCAACTCGAGAGAGAACCTTGGGGCATAAAAGCAGAGAGCAGGCCGACTCTCGCGAGAACGAGATTATCTTTAAAGCACGAGTAGAAACAGTGTAAATTCCTGGCAACAAGAAATTGCTACCAGGCTCTTTATTATACTTGCATTGTTATTTTGTACTTCATCTTCATATCTATTCAATGCAAGTTCTATTTCTACATCTGCTCACTCTCTTAATACGCATGAGTACCTAAACTAGTCGTATGGGTTGAGAAGAACTAAACTAACATGACCTAGGAAGTTCATTGCTTGCAATTGTCTTGTTTTATGCTGTTGAAAATACCCTTTAGAGTTACTCGAGAGAGAGTCTAAAGAAAGAACCTAATGTCTCGAGAGAGCTAGGTTAGAATCTGGACTCGAAAGAGCAAGATTAGGTTTGCATAAACATGAGATAGGGACTGAGATAAACTCTATTTGTCAACTTGCATCGCATGCATCCTAGAGATGGGAATGATATTATGTGGTCGCATTTTTATGTGGACGTCATGTTGTCATCGAATAAATAGAAATAGAGGTTTATGTGTAAACCCTGTAGATTTATTGCATATATCGCATGCGTTCTAGCCTTAGAAGCCGTGGTATTCGCACCGAGAGGTGATTTACTGTTGTATGCATGTTGCATGATCGCAAGCATGAACGTGTTCTAGGGAGTGTTAGCCGAAATCTTTCTAAACCCGTTCATCGCATATTCATCGCATTTTTTGTTTACCAACTCTTTCCAAACTCCACCACATTTGTTATTTATTTTTCATCAACACAATAACAAACCCAAAAATTTATTTATTTAACCGGTTACCGCAAAGTCTTCATAAAAATCACCAATGCAATCTATTTCACAAGTCCCTGTGTTCGACCCTGGACTTACCAGGAAACTCAGAGGAATTTACACTTGAATTCCGCTGGGGAAACTTGAGTGTATAACGTAATTCCATCAACGCATAACATCCATATTTTCACTTCATAAATACGAGCATAATTGATCGGAAGGGGACAGAGAATCAGGTTGCGGATCATTTGTCTAGACTGGAAAATCCTGAAGTTGACCGCAATGAGACTGAGGTGAGTGCCATGTTCCCGGATGAGTAGCTATTCCACATAGAAGAATTTTCCTGGTATGCGGACATCGTCAATTATTTAGTTTGTGAACAATTCCCTGAAGATTACACTTATCATCAACAGAAGAAGCTCAAGAATGAATGTAGACATTATTATTGGAATGAGCCGAATCTGTATAGAAAAGGTACAGACCAGATTATTCGGTTATGCGTACCAAATGCTGCTCAACAATGCATATTGTCACAATGCCACGACTCACCATATGGTGGGCACTTTGGAGGGCAGCGCACTGTAACCAAAGTTTTGCAAAGTGGATTCTTTTGGCCTACATTATTCAAGGATGTAGCTGACTACGCAATGAAATGTGATCAGTGCCAACGAACAGGCAACATTTCATGGAAAAACGCAATGCCAATGAACACTATCTTGGAGCTGGAATTTTTCGACGTATGGAGGATTGATTTCATGGAACCATTCCCCCCTTCGAATGGTAAACACTATATTTTATTAGCCGTCGATTATGTCTCCAAGTGGGTAGAGGCAATATCATGCGCCACAAGTGATGCGATAGTAGTCTCCCAGTTTCTGAAGAAAAATATTTTCACTGGATTTGGTACTCCTCTCCCTTTTTTTTATTTTTTTTCGTATGATCCCGGGAACGATGACCCGCCATCATAAGTGATGAAGGATCCCACTTTATCAATCACAATATCAAGGAGATGCTGCATAAGTACAATATCCTCCACAAAGTGGCCACCGCATACCATCTGCAAACAAATGGTCAAGCTGAAGTGTCCAATCGAGAAATTAAGTTGATACTTGAGAAGGTAGTAAAGCCTTCATGGAAAGACTAGGCAACAAAGCTTGACGATGCGTCGTGGGCATACTGGACCGCATTTAAAACACTTATATGTATATCCCCCTATGTGTTGGTATTTGATAAGGCGTGTCACTTGCCTTTGGAGCTGGAACATAAGGCACTATGGGCGGTACAGAAGCTTAATTTTGATTTAAAGAAGGTAGGGGAAGCGCGGAAAATGCAACTGGTCGAGATAGACGAATGAATGAACAATGCATATGAAAATGTGAAGATTTATAAAGAGTGCACCAAGCGCTGGCATGATGAACGCATATGCGGTAAGAACCTCCAAGTCGAGCAAAAAGTCTTGCTCTTCAACTCACGTCTGTGACTCTTCCCGGGAAAGCTAAAGTCACGTTGGTCCGAACCATTCATAATCAGACAAGTATTCCCGCATGGCGCGGTTGAATTATCAAATGATGACGAAACCAACATATTCAAAGTCAATGGGCAGAGAGTAAAGGCATATCATGGAGAAGGCTTTCATCGCCAAGTCGACTCCGTGAACTAAAAGAACTTTGAATAAAGAAGGAAGTAGGTGGTGCCTGCATTATCAAAAGATCCCAATCTCTAAGGGACGCAAGTTTTGGAAAACATTGATTCTTCAACTCTTCTTCATTATTTAGAATTTTTACTATATCTTTTGAATCCTGATCTATCCTTACTTTACTATCACTATCTTCTATTTAAAAAAAAAATGCAATAACAAGTTTTATTTTGTTTAAAATAATTTGACCCTCTCTTTGTTTTCTTGCAACGATCGAGGCGCTGGATTGCAGAGATGTTACGCTACAAAGTATTTATCTTACTCCATCACCGCAACCCAAAGAAGAGAGATTGCCGCAAAGATGGATCCGTCAATACAATGGGGGAGACAACGCAAAATTTGGGGGTGTACTCTTCCTTATCTTTATTTCCAATTTTGCGCTATCACATTGTCAAAGTTTTATCACGGCATCCTCTTTAATCACCGCAATCATTTGACATAGATAAATTTAGTGAGTTACTGCATTCTGTTTCTTTGCCAAGTATGATTTCAATGATGAAAAATATGCTTCTATTTCTTTCGTATATATTAGAGTCAACTTAATCTTAAGATAGTTACCTCATGAAATATTTCTAGAAGTTAGGGGTTTGCTAGCTTTCTTTGAAACTCTCTTTACAACGCATTTTATGACCATCGCATGACTTATTTTAATCTTTTGTCAATGAGGACATTGCTGCATTTTAAAATTGGGGGTGGGGTATTTTTTTCCGACCTTGCTATTTCAAAAAACAAAAAAAAAAACAAAAAAAAATTGAGAATACAACTCCACTATTAACGCAATGGGAAACCCATGTTGATAAGAGTTAAGTTGTGAAAGGCACTTACCCGTAGTTGGATGTCCACATGACAAACGTGGGGGCAAGCCAAAACGAAAGTAAGTCACTAGAATCAATGCATAGATCAATGACCGCAACTCCACTGCCAAATTGGTATGAGTTTAGTCGGAGAAAGAGTGCATTGCTTGTAGTTGGATGTCCGCATGACATACGTGGGGGCAAGCCAAAACGAAGGCAAGGCATTTGGATCAGTGCAAGGTCAGAAAAAAATAAGCAATGAAGAAAATTTTTGTGCAAGGATAAAATAATTTGACACCTCGGTAGAAAATTTTCTTTTTGAAATAAATCATGCATGTTCCGGAATTTAGTAAAGTCCTTTTGAAAATTAAGCTTGCAGTCCCTAGGTCTTAGAAATATTTTAAGAAGAAACTTGAATAAGACTTGAGAAAATTCTGGTATATAGGATTTGAATGAAGTATCCTTGAGAAGTCTAGGAAAAGAACTTTGCGGTTGACTTGCTAAAGGAATATTTAGCTTATGCTTGAGGACAAGCATTGTTTAAATTTAGGGGTGTGATAACGGGCAGAAACACACGTTGTCATAGTGCTAAGTTCTTAAACAATTTTGGATTGCGTTGATGAAATATCTTAAATTGCGTCCATTAAGCATAAATTCTATAATATTGTGGTGGCATGCGTTTAGCACATTAGAATGATTGATTTTTGTATTTTTGTACAGAATATGCGTTAACGCAATGTAAAGATTGCGATCATAGGAATTCAATTGTCGAGCGCAACTTCACTGCAAGGCTTTGCGTTGATCATGCTTGCAAACATTCGCTCGAGAAGGATCGCCGCAACTTGGTCAGCGCAACATGGTGGGCACATCTAGGTGAAAGGCCAATTAAGAGCGATGAGACAGAAAGTTGATGACAGTCGAATTCAAAATAAGTTGACAGCCGATAACGGTCACAAAGTACATTAAGCTTTATCAGTAAATTATCCGGCGCATCAATCAGGAATTAAAGTTGTCCCATCTGTACAACCAGGAGACAGAAACCGCCTGTCACCATGGATGTTCTATAAATACCAATGGCATTCTTCAGAGAAGGGGTTGACGAGTTAACCAGTTGCTTCTGTTCATAATTTCCTTTCCATTTTAAGGCGGAGCAAGAGAAAAGTGGTGGCGCTGGAGATCGCTCAGGGAAACTCGAGAGTGAACCTTGGGGCATAAGAGTAGAGAGCGAGAACACTCTCGCGAGAGCGAGATTATCTTTAGAGATAAGCTTGCATAAACAAGAGATAGGGACTTAGAGATAAGCTCTGTTTGTCAACTTGCATCGCATGTATCCTAAAGATGGGAATGATATTATGTGGTCGCATCTTTGTGTGGACGTCAAGTTGTCATTGCATAAATAGAAATAGAGGTTTATGTGTAAACCTTGTAGACTTATCGCATATATCGCATGCATTCTAGCCTTAGAAGCCGTGGTATTCGCACTGAGAGGTGGTTTACTGTTGTATGCATGTTGCATGATCGCAAGCATGAACGCATTCTAAGGAGTGTTAACCGAAACCTTTCTCAACCCGTTCATAGCATATTCATCGCATTTCCCATTTACCAACTCTTTTCAAACTTTGCCGCATTTGTTATTTATTTTTCATCAACACAAACAATAAACCCAACAATTTATTTATTTAACCGATTACCGCAAAGTCTTCATAAAAATCACCAATGCAATCTATTTTCACAAGTCCCTGTGTTCGACCCTGGACTTACCAAGAAACTCAGAGGAATTTACACTTGAATTCCGCTGGGAAAACTTTAGTGCCCAACGCAATTCCATCAACGCATAACATCCATATTTCCACTTCATAAATACGAGATCAAAGACCACATGAGGGATCATAAGCCACGAAGTAAGCTCATTTTACATGAGATCTCAAGTGAGACTGAGATTGCTGAGGGTTCAACAAGAGTTCTTGAACAGGCTGACATATCAAAAATAGTTTTTGAGGTCGGAACGTCTAGTCAACCAGCTTAAGAGTTGAGACAGCCTCGACTTAGTGGGAGGGTTATGAACCCACCAGATCGCTACATGGGTTTGACTGAAGCCCAAAACGACATTACGAATGATGGGGTCGAAGATCCATTGTCTTTTAAGAAAGCAATGAAGGATGTTGACAAAGATGAATGGGTTAAGGCCATGAACCAGGAAATGGAGTCTATGTACTTCAATAATGTCTGGGAGCTTGTTGATCCACCTAATGAGGTAAGACCTATCGGGTGTAAGTGGATCTTTAAGCGAAAGAGAGGTGTAGATGGAAAGGTGCAAAGCTTTAAGGCTAGACTCGTGGCAAAGGGTTATACCCAGGTTGAGGGAGTTGACTATGAGGAAACTTTCTGACTTGTTGTCATGCTCAAGTCTATCTGGATTCTCCTGTTCATAGCCAGTTTTATGATTATGAAATATGGAAAATGGACGTCAAGACTGCCTTTCTTAATGGTAATCTTGAGGAGACCATCTATATGACTTAACCAGGGGGGTTTATCATTCCAGATCAAAAGCAAAGAGTTTTCAAGCTTAAAAAGTCCATTTATGGGCTGAAACAAACATCTAGATCTTAGAACATCAGATTTGACACTACTGTCATGTCGTTTGGCTTTGATCAGAATGTTGATGAGTCTTGTGTTTACAAGAAGATCATCAACAACACAGTAGCTTTCCTGGTACCGTATGTAGATGATATCTTACTCATTGGGAATGGCGTATGGTATCTAACTGACATTAAGGAGTGGCTAGCTACCCAGTTCCAAATGAAAGATTTGGGTGAGGTACAATAGTTCTCGGGATCTAGATCATTTGGGATCGCAAGAACAAACGGTTAGCCCTATCTTAGGCATCGTACATTGATCAAATGTTGATAAGATATAGGATGTAGGATTCTAAGAGGGGTTTGTTACCCTTCAAACATGAATCATTCTGTCTAAGGTCAATGTTCTAAGACACCTCAAGAAGTTGGAGATGAGACAGATTCCCTATGCTTTTTCTATAGTAAGCTTAATGTATGCAATGTTGTATATTCGACCCGACATTTGCTATGCAGTAGGGATTATCAGTCGGTATCAGTACAATCCAGGATTTCATCACTGGAGGACGGTCAGACGATCCTCAAGTATCTTCGGAGAACGAGAGACTACATGTTCGTGTATGGAGATAAGGATCTGATCCTTACATGATACACGGACTCTGACTTTCAAACTGATAGAGATTTTCACAAATCAACATCGAACCAGTGTTTACTCTGAATGAAGGGGCTGTAGTCTGGCGAAACATCAAGCAAGGATGCATCGGGGACTCCATTATGGAAGCCGAATACGTAACGGCTTGTGAAACAACTAAGGAGGTTGTTTGGCTGAGGAAGTTCCTTTCAGATTTGAAAGTTGTTCCAAATATGGATTTGCCCATCACTCTTTATTGTGACAACAGCAAGGCCGTGGAAAATTCGAAGGAACCTCGGAGTCATCATCGGGGTAACTACATCGAAAGAAAATATGACCAGATCAGGGAGATTGTGCATCACGGTGATGTGATAGTCATGAAGATCGCATTGGAGCACAACGTCGCTAATCCTTTTACAAAGGCCCTCACGGCTAAAGTGTTCGAGGGTCACCTGGAGAGTCTGGGTCTGCGGGACATACGGTATCTTGTCTAGGGCAAGTGGGAGATGATATTGGGGTATGTCCTAGTTTATTGTATATTGTACATTTTTATATTATATTGTACATTAGTCTCCCGAGTCATTAGGACAAGTGGGAGATTATTGGGATTGGTGTCCTAATTCTCCCAGAGTCTCGTTGTTTTGTAAAGATACTCATTGTTTAATGAATAAAATAAGTGTTATTTAATTCTGGCATTTACTCATATCCAATAAACAAAGCTCCTAGGTTATTTTATGTGAACTTAAGCATGTATATGTGATATACAAGTGAATCATGTCTTAAGTGATAACCTAAATAGGTCTGTAGTATAAGGATTAAGGTGGGATACATAATCCTAGTGACACTACGGATACAAACCACTTTGTAGAAGTTTACAAGTATTGTAAACTACTACAGATGGCAGATCCTGACCATTCATGTGGAGATGTATGAACGGGGGTGTCCTATACAAAGAGTTTGTATAAGACCTGAACCATGAGATGAGTAGACTCTGTATATAACGTCGTTGATAGTAAAGACTTACATCTCACCTAAATGACCATAGGTGACATGATCTCAATCCTGAGTGTTTTGGGAACTCCTGCCTTTGAGGGCGGTTCTTTGATTAGTATGGGTGAGAGTGGCCAGATTGCCAATTCAAAATGCCTACCTTTTTGGGGACTTGTCTAATCTGGGAGCTGGGAACTCAATCCACAAGATGGAATTAACTCATTTCCCGAAGCAAAGATAAGTAGAGATATTGCTCCCTTAAGGGCTGATTCTGGGGCTTGATCATAATGGCCACAACTTCTCTTTGGAAGAGAAGACTCAATCATAGTAGGACTATGACTATTTTCATTAGAGGGATCAGTGGTACTTAAGGAGACAGATATAACTACAGGGGCATAACGGTTAATTGCCCAACTGTACATACGAGCGATATGTGAAGGGTTGTCGTGTTGGATTTTATGTCCTAAAACTCTATATTCATGAATCCAATAAACTAAGGATCCGAGGCTATTAAGTTTAAGTTTGAACTTTATGTAGTGACATAAATGTGGATCAAGTTTATATATATAGCCAAAATGGTCTATAGTATATGAATAAGGTTGTGCGCCTTATTCTGGGGACACTATGGATGTGGCCCATTTTTTAGTTAGTACAAACGATGTGATCCTAAACCGTTCATGTGGAGACATGAAAATGGGGGCATCCTATGTAAAGAGTTTACATAATATTGAACCATGAAATAGTCACTTTTTACATTCTAAACGCCGTTTAATGTATAAAATTGACTATTTCGTTAATTGACAACCTAGGTAACTTAATCTTAATCCTGAGCTAACTATGAACTCCTGTTCACTAGGAATTATCCTTAGATCTGCATATGTGAGGACAGCTCATTATCGTTGGCCCAATAAGCTTCCCATTTCAGGAGTAAGATCAGGTGGATAGCTGGGAACATAGGGTGCAAGACGGAATTCACTCCTACCCGTTGTAGGGATAGTAGATAGGTTGTTCCCTTTAGTATTGAATCCAAGTCTTGAACAAGGGCCTCACCCTCTCCTTGGCTTGAGAAGGGTTCGGTTTATAGGTTGGACCTTAAACCAATTGTTCATTAGAGGATCAGTGGAACTTAAGAAATAAGATGTAGCCTTCGGGGTAAAACGATTTTTAGACCTAGCCGAGATTACAAAAAACCTGTAAAGGATTAGCTTACTAATCATGGTTATATCATATGGACACAAATATATCTATAGTGAGGGGAGTGCAACTACGGGACTATAGTGGAATGATCCGTGAGTTAACAAATGTTGATTAGCTCCATCTAAAGAGTTTAACCAGCTAATCTCGGATCGTTGGAGCCCATGATCTATAGTTCCATTAGGTTCCCCTACTAGCTCATATGGAATAAAGTTAGAACAGTATGATAGAATAATCGAATTGTTCGAATTAGGTGAAGAGGGAGAAACCGACAAGTATATGTGATATAGTGGTCGTTTTTTTTTAGTTTAGAGATACAACTTTAATATTAAATATGATTTAAATATCAAGAATATGAATACATTCATATTCGGAAGTTCGGAAATAATGGAAATGGTCAAAGATGTAAAAAGTCAAAGAGTTGACTTTTAACTTTGAAAAGTCAAACTTTGACCGACCTTATGTTCAAATGTGATTTGAATTTTGACAAAATGAATGTGGATTCATGCTCGGGAGTTCAAAATTAGTCAACACGAAAAAAATCATAAAAAGTCAATGTTGACTTTTCGGTCAAAGTTTGACTTTGACAAAATGACTATTTTGCCCTTTGACTAAAGTTAGCGGGAAAATCCAAACTTTTGTTGGATAATTCCACTAACAAGATAGTGGGCTAGGTGTTGGCTTATAATGGAGACATTAAGCCCACTTATATAATGGATTCTAGGGGTTGGGTTTTTATGAATTTGTTTCATGCAATTTTGTATGGTTTATTTTTCTATAAATATGGGTTTTCAATTTGGATAAAAGACTTTTGACATTTTGCCAAAATTGGCTTCAAATTTGGGCTGCAAAAAATTAATTTTTTGAGAAAAATTCAAAACCCAAACCCAACCCAAAAATCCATCTTCTATTTCCATCTCTTTCTCTCTCTCAGGTTCTTCATCCATCGGGTTCCACAATTCGATTTTGAGTCCAGAAGATAGTAGGTCAGTTCTAGTGGTTGTCCGGTTGTTGTTCGAGCAGAGATAGAAGAGTTTCGGGAGCTTCAAATGTAAGATTTAAAAAAAAAACTAATTAATTAATTTAGGGTTGTATGTTTAATTTATGCAATTAGAGTAAAATTGATTCTCATTTCCGCTTTGCATGCCTATTTTTCCATCATGTGTTATCAGAGCATGTTTTAATTTTACTCAATTGCATGTGATGGGTTTCAATTTTTTAGATAAAATTGAGATTGGAAACTAAAATAGTTTTTAGGTTTTGGCAATTAAATTAAGTTTTGTTTATATTATTAATTTTAATTGCTTACATGTTTATGAGCATTAATGTGTGAAAAAGGGTCTGTAAATTTGTTAGAGTCATTAGAGTTGAAATTAGGCTGTAATTCCTCGGTTCTGGGAAAGAGGACAGCTTTAAATTTGGAGAAAAATGGCTCACAGACCCAAAATTGCTCCTAGACCTGAGAGAAGGCTCCCAGACCCGACCCGAGCTGTGCTCCGACTCTGATTTCTCGCACGCATGCCTTACTTTGAACGCCTGCCCCGCCTAGATCCGACTAGCGTGCCTGTGCGCCCTCCCGCTTCGCCTCTGCGACCCGAGCGCCTGTGCGCTTTCCGTCGACCTGACCCGACCCGCGCCTTCATTGATCGTGCCTGCAAGAGTTGACCAGTCGGTCCAGATGGTCTGGACCGGTTCTGTTGAGCCAGTTTGACCGGTTCAACCTTCTTTTTGGAGTTTTTGGGCAGGTTTGAAAGTTTCTTGGCTGGTTCAAGTTGATTCAAAAGTGTTTGAAGTTTGTTCGAGAGCGGTTTTTTGTACTACACCAAATTATTATTGTAATAATTTAGTTGTTAGCTTAATTTAAGAGCCAAAACCAATCCATTTTAGGGTGTTTAATTAATTATGCATGTTGATGTATGTTTTATTTAAATTTTGAATCCTTTTGTGCATATAGTATGCCATATAGATTTAAAATCCGACCATAAGTTAACATGTACATGCATTTGATATATGTTATATTTGTTATAATGTATATAGTATGCATGTTAAGTTTTTTTTAATATAAAGTATTATATTAAAACATGATCATCAAGTATGAATGTATGTTATAGATGTATGATTCTAGGGTTATAATGGTTATAATTTTATTTTATAATTGTTATAAAATAACCTCGACTTTAAAATCTATAACAAAGGTAAAAGTTACATGCTCATCTAGGATTAAATTGGTGCAATTTCAATCAGCTTTTCTAAAGAGTTATTTACTTACCTGGGAGATCTTGTCTAAGGTTGGGGGTTCTTAAAATGACGGTTTACAGAACACCTCCTACCTAGAGATCAAACTGGCGTCTAAGTCAAATAACCCTAGTTTTAATTTATATTTATAATAATATTAATTATTGGATAATTAATTCTTTTTCTTTAATAACCAATTGAATGGGTGGTTATCTCGAGTCTGATTTCCTTTAATACTAATATATAAGAACACAAAGCAATAAACTAGGGCATAACACGCGTCCAGTACAAAATCTTCCACTTGTTTTAGTCTAAATGTCGCTTGTCCTATAGACTCATACTCTGTAGGTGACCCTCAAACACCTTAGCTATGAGGGCCTTTGTAAATGGATCAACAACGTTGTGCTTCGAAGCTATTTGCGTGATGAGCATGTTCCCTTGATGCACAATCTCTCAGATGAGATGATACTTCCGCTTAATATGCTTCTTATGCTTGTGACTCCGAGGCTCTCGAGAATTAGCCACAACATCACTATTATGACAATAAAGGGTGATGGGCTTTGACATATCTGGAATTACTTCCAGATCTATTAAGAATTTCCTGAGCTACACAGTTTTCTTAGCAGTTTTACAAGCTGCTACATACTCAGCCTCCATGGTGGAGTCAATAATGCACCCCTGCTTAGTGCTCCTCCAGATTGCTGCTCCTCCATTAAGAGTGAACACCGATCCGCATGTGGAATTCCTAGAATTCTTATCAGTCTAAAAATCAGAGTCCGTGTATCCTGTAAGGATCAAATCTTTAGAATTATTGTTAGCTCTAAAGGAGCTAAGTTCATGACCTTAACTTTACTATTTTTGGGTAATTCTTGTGTCTATTTGTCTTATTTTGTAGAGGAATTGATCCCATTGAGCAATTGCGTTGCAAAGATGAAGAATCAAGCAAAAAGAACAAAAAATCAGGAGTCGAGTGCAGCCAAACAGAGCTGAGATGAAAAAAGACCAAACTGCCCTGTTTCAGCGTCGCAACGCTCATTAATAGCCTAAGTTCAATGCTCGCTCGACGCTTGAAGGCAGTAGGCTCGAGTGCAAGATAGTGTCACAACACTACTTCGAGTGTTGCAACACTCCGAAGATTGACAACGTCACCGTCGCAACACTACCCCAATGCTCCTGCTCAATGCTATAAGGAAAAATAGGTAACGTTGCAACGCTCCCCTAGAGTGTCACGACGCTATGGATTTTGACAGACTTCCCCCTTCGCACACGTGCAACTATGTGTCAGACCAACTTTCTTAACGCTCTACACGATGCCACAGCAGCGTTGCAACGCCCTTCCTAGCGTCACGCCGCTGTGGTAAACTTATAAATACAACATTTGGGGTTCTAACAGAAAGTGTAAAGAAATTTAAGAGCTTAATCCGGTTTTGGGTGCAATTTCAGTCAAATTTTTGTATAATTTTCCCTATAGTTAACCTCGTTTCTCCATTAATAAATGTAATTCCATTATGACGATTCGAGGTTTGGTAAATTTTCTTGGGATTAGTAGTATGCTTTGATCCTTGAAGGATAGCTAGTTGATGTTTTAAATGTTGTGAACCATTTGGGAAGATTTAATTGATTTTTAATAGATTTTCTATAAATTGATCTGACAAATTAGTTGATCAAAATTCTTGTTTGCAAAATCATCATAGCCATATATTGATTGATTAAGTTGCGCATATTAGGATTGCATGTTTAGGGTCTAGACTTTTTCTGGCCAAACTTGTGAATGCCCTAATGGAATCTTTCCTAATTAATCATGTTATAAGATATGGTTTTTTTGGCTTGTAGTATGTCTCAACAATTGAACCTTTTCATAATGCAGTTCAATTTTTACTTGTATGTCATTAAGAAGGAAGAATCTTAAATTGAATTAGTGCTAGTTTGGTTTATTATCAAAATTAGCTAATTGGGCTATTAGATTTTCTAATAGGTTGAGGGGTTCATGAAATTAGTACCATTAACTAGTGGTTGATGATATAAATAAAAAACATGCATACTAATCCCAAGGTTTTTCCACCGATTGAATTTAATCCTTTTTCCACACTCATTCTTATTTTCTTTGATTGCTTGTTAATTGATTTACATATCCAACTATCCCCCATTACCCGAAATTTTTAAATTATCCTAGCTAATCATTAATCTCTCTGTGGATTCGACCCCGATCCTACCACTTTACTGCGTTTGTTGTATAGGCCTTGAATCGGTGCAATAAAAACTTCCTTTATTCTAGGTTTACAACAACCCCAGGAACAAATTGGTGCGATTGCCAGGGAGACTTAGCAATTAGCGTAGGAAATTTTTTGAATTCCAAATAAAAATAAAAATAATAAAAAAAGAGAGAAAGTGTATGTTACTGTTTACCTTTGGTTTATGACTCACTCCTCTGGGATTCCAGATTTCGTTTTTATTACAAATATTGACTAAGAGGAGAGGATATTTCAAGAAGGAGGCATAAAGAAGAGATACCAGAAGAAGGAAATCGACAAGTTGCTGACAATACGACAAGAGCAATGGGAGAAGAAGTTCGTGAGAAAACTCTGAGGGAACTGACAAAACTAGACATAGACCAATAACCTCTATGCATCATCTTTCTACCTACCACTATACCGTTCGTACTCAAGTCAGGGCTGATCAATCTATTGCCTCTCTTCAGAGGGAATGCATGAAGGAACTCTTATTCAAGAGTACCTATAAGTGGAAGTAGATCTTTTCAATTCATTGTGACAGAATTTCCACATATACATTCAAACATACAGATATGCATTCACCACGCTAAATTACTGGCATGCTTAAAGGATCAATAAATAAGAGATCGAGAGATCATACCAGTTGAAGACTTATCTTCACAGTAAATCCCGCTTTTGCAGGAACGATAAGCTATCGTTCAGCAACACCCAATCGTCTACCAGAACAGTCTCCACACGAACAGAAGGAAACAAGGACGACACCACCACTCAGAGCTCTCAATATTCTCAGAGTAAGAATCCAAAGGGTGGGCTTTGTTCAGATTTGGTAGAAGGCAGGAGGTAAAGAGATTGTATACAACGATTAAGCAAGTGGAAGAAACGCTTGTCTATCGTATAGACAAAATGTTTGATTGTTTAGGTGAAGTATACAATCGTGTAGGAAAAGGTGAGCGATTGTCTATATGATCGTTTAGAAAAACTAGGGTGCTAAACGATCGTTTAGTAAAACGTAAGCGATCGTTTAGTAAATAGCGCGCGCGTATGTAAGCGTTAAGCAATCATTCAGCACTATTATATAGGTAAGCGATCGTCCAACACTATCGTATAGGCTCTGATTTTTACAAGCGATGACACACTTTAACACTATGCCCACGCATCCAATGCTTAACACACCGTGAGCTATTTAAGCGTCTCAAAACGATTCTTCGTTTTACTCATCTGTTATGAAAACAGAAGAGACGCCGGCCAATTATCCCATAACTATCTAATTAATAGATAATAAATATAATCACATTATATTCATAACCTATGGTTAAATATCATATATTAACCATAGTATTTTTCCTCTGCTAGATATAAATCATATTTATATCCAATTTCCTCCAAATTAATGTATCTCATACATAAAGTTAATTATATCATATATAATTAACTAGTTCAATTATATCATATATAATCGACTCCTTCTTTTCAATTTGAACATTTCAAACTAACCAAAAAACTGATTCTCAACTTGTATCCGAGCTACCAAGGGGACCTTATGGACCTATGGCTCGAAGCTGCAACGGTACATGAATAACTGACTAAACTCTTTAGCCACGATATCCATCATTAGTTAATTGCCAAGTATTTCATTTAAGACCGACAGCTGAACTCTTCTTATCATAGATATATTTCTATGTCCATTGTATATAACCAATCATAAAAAAGATGACCCTTTACAGATGCTCGTAAGTACAACTGGGCCAATTTACCCTTTTCCCCCTGTAGTTACATCTTACTCTTTAAGTGCCACTGATCCCTCTAATGAATAATACAACATATTCCTACTATGTGTAAACACCTCTTGAGCCATAAGAAGTTGTGTGGTGCCACATTGTTCAAGCCCCGAGATCAACTCTTAAGGGCGCAATCTATCTACTTACCTTTGCTTCGGGGAAGAAGTGAATTCCATCTTGTGAAGCTGAGTTTCCAGCTCCCAAATCAGACGACTTCCCAAAGTGGTAGGTTTGAGTCGGCGCTTTGGCCACTCACACCCGTGCAAATCAAAGGACCTCCCTCAATGACAGGAGTTTCCAACTCACTCAGGATTGAGGTCATGTTACCTATGGTCATCCTAGTGAAGTGAAGTCTTTGTCATGAATGGAGTTATACGATGAGACGTTAACACTTCATGGTCAGGTCTTATACAAACTCTTTGTATAGGACACCCCCGCTTGCATGTCCCTTACACGAATGATCAGGGTCAGATCATCTGTGACAAGTCACAACACTTGTAACTATTCCACAAAGCGGGCCGCATCCGTAATGTTACCAGGATAAGGTTTCCTATCCATATACTACAGACCATTTTGGTTATCACTTAAGACATGATCCACTTGTATGTCACTACATACATGCTTAAGTTACATAAAGACAAGCAGATATTTTAAGTTTATTGGTTTGTGGTAAAGCAAATAAAACATCTAAATGTGCAAAGTCAAGAAGTGAAGTAAATATCATATATGATACATCACAAGTGTTCGTACAAAATGTGTTTACAAACTACAGGACACGAGACTTTAGAGCATCAACCCCAACAATGTAGGGGAGAACTCCCATAGACACATCAAGAACTTCCATATGGTCTGTGTAAGTATGTGACCCCATAGAGTTACAGAAGAACAACTGAACCTTAAGGATTTTCCATTTTTATTACAGGATGACGCTAAGGATTGGTTGTACTACTTGGCTCCAAGGTTGATAACTACTTAGAATGAACATAGAAAGAAATTGTCTTCTAGAGCCCATTCAATAAGAAAAGATATTTATGGGATTAAATAATTTGTTGGTGAATTGTTGTCTGGGTATTGGGAACAATACAAATGTTTATGAGCTAGTTTTCCCCATCACTAGATTTTTGAACAATTATTGATTCAATATTTCTATAGTGGTTTGCTTGCCAGTGACGGGAGCTCCATTGACTCAGTTGCTGAAAACGCTCTTGCTGATAAGACACCCAGGGAGGCCCAGGAATTAATCTCACGCATGGCTGAAAACAACCAAAATTTTGGAACTAGGGGTTCTTGAATATGGATCAATTGCTAATTCTGAGGTAAAAGAATTAAGATCTCAAATATCTAACTTAATTTCTCTTCTGAAGCAGATGGCCAAGTCGCTCAGGTGAAGGCTTGTGGAGTTTGTGGAATAGTGGGACACATCTCTGAAGCATGTCCTCAAGCCCAAGTCAATGCAGTTGAGGGTTACCAGAGGAAATATGATCCCCATGCTCCGATGTATAATCCATGATGGCGTGACCACCCTAATCTCAAATGGGGTGGTCAGGGCCAATGAGAAGGGCATAATAGTTCCAATCATTCCAATCAGCTGTCATCATCTTCCTCTGGTATGTCTTTAGAGGATATCGTCAAATCTTTGGTTGAGAACTTCGTAAAATTTCAACAGAAAATCTAGTAGCTGCAAAAAGACTCTCTCCAATTTTCACCAGACACCAGGGAATTTCAGATGTTTTAATTTTTCCAAATATTTTGTAAAGGTTGCTCTTGATCCCAAAAAGAGTAGTTGTAATGGTTTGATCCTAATCCGCAGAAAGGATTGAGTTTTTTCTTGAACTCACAAAAAGAGCGGTGTAGTGGTTGGGCTCTAATCCATGGAAAGAGTAGGTGAGATCTTTCATCAAAATTCCAAGAGGCGCTTGGCAAAGTGGATGTAGGTCGAGTTTGACCGAAGCACTATAGAAATTTTCATTGTTAATTTCTCTATCCCTATACTACTTTAGTTTTGCAATGAATGCATTATTATAGTTTATTACATGAAATTAATTGCAATATTTATTCTTGAAATTAATTGCTCATATTTGTATATTTTGGTTGGTAGTTCTTAAATTTTTACATTCATTTCAATCTTGTTATTAGAATAAAATAGGATGTTTTAAAGCAACATTGTTAACCTCTTGATTATTTTGGGTTGAATTTATTGTTTAAATTACTTGTTAGCAAATAGTTTATTAATTAATTTAATTGGGCCCACATGAATAAATTTTTTTAATTAGTTTGATGAAATTCTATTCAACCCCTTAGGGTTGCGATAACGATCCTACAGTCTATAGTATATGGATAAAGTATGATGTCTTAAGTTGGTGACACTACGAATATGACTCACTTTGTAATTATTACAAAAGTTGTAAAGTGTTATGAATGATTTGATCCTAATTGTTTATGTGGAGACATGTGAATGGGTGTATCCTATACAAAGAGTTTGTATAAGAATAGACCGCGAAATGATTAATCTCTCTTTATAACACTGTTGATTGAAGAGATTAACATTTCATAGGATGACTATAGGTAACTCAACCTCAATCCTGAGTGAGTTATGAACTTTTGTCTCTGAAGTGAAGAGATTGAATCCCAATGCGAAAGCGTGCAATCACTTTTTGTCTTTGAATTTGGGTGAGAAAAATTATAATTGCTTTTACAGAATTAAAAGGTTAAGCATGCAATTTTTTTAGTATAGAAAAATTACCTTTTGAAGACCAATTCTTCAATGAAAGTTATTTGCATGATCTTTGAAACCAATTCTTC
Source organism: Benincasa hispida (assembly GCF_009727055.1). NCBI lineage: Eukaryota > Viridiplantae > Streptophyta > Magnoliopsida > Cucurbitales > Cucurbitaceae > Benincasa > Benincasa hispida. The sequence goes on along the minus strand of NC_052360.1, from coordinate 4,658,643 downwards.
AATGGACACCATCGTTAGGCTACCCTACTATGTCTCCAAGAGGATCAAGGATGGCTATGAGAGGGGATGGATGGAGAATTGCAAGGAAGTAGGGAAATTTTTTTGCAGAGTGAAGTTGATTCGGTAAAAAAAGTATTCTAAAAAAACTTTTTTTTTTTTTTAAGAACAACATTACGTGAGGGGAGTTATCGATGGTGTCCGTTGAAGAATTGGTTTCAAAGATCATGCAAATAACTCTTTAATTAATATAATCAACATTCGTGAACTGTGCATTTAAAATCCATATCTACTCCCCCTACATGTAGAGGAGTTATTTCTCTTTCTCTTATTATTTATTCAATGTTATTATGAATTAAATATATATTAAATCAAATATAATATAAATAATAATAATAATAAATAAATAAATATCACATACTTATTAATTGTGCATTTAAATCATATAAAATCCATATCTCTCTCTTGATCTATAGTTTTAATATGAATCCAATTCATATTAATATTCGAATCTTATTTGAATCTTATTCAAATATTATTCTCTCATATTATATAATTTTAATTATAAATCATATTTATAATTAACTACTATAATGTATCATTATACATTGTAATTTATATTAATCCTTATTAATATAAAATTCCCTAAAATAATTTTAACAATTCAAATTATTTCAAAATTAATTTATCCTTGTTTTACTCTTAGTGAGCTAGTAGGAGAACCTAATGGATCTACAGATTAGAAGCTCTAATGATTCGGGATTAAATTAATCAAACTCTTTAATTAATATAATCAACATTCGTGAACTGTGGTTCACTCCATTAAAGATCCACAGCTGCACTCTTCACATTGTAGATATATTTCTATGTCCATGGATATAATCAGTCATCAATAATCGATCCTTCATGAATTGCTCGTAATTACAGCTAGGTCAAAATTACCGTTTTACCCCTATAATTACATCTTTTTCCTTATGTCCTACTGATCCTCTAATGAACAACCTGTTTATGGTGTTACCATAAACAATTCCCTCTCGAGCTAATGAGAGGGAAAGTCTCCTTGTTCAAGACCCGGAGTCAATACTTAAGAGAGAAATTCATCTACTTTCTTTGAAAGTGGGAAGGGATGAACTCCATCTTGTGTAATTATATTCCGAGCTCCTTACTCGGACAAATCCCTAAAATAGTAGGCTTATTGAGTCGACGACTCGAGCTACTCTCTCCCATACAAATCAAAGAAATGCTCTCATAGACAGAAGAATAACTCACTCAGGATTAAGCTCGAGTTACCTATGGTCATGCTATAAAATATTAATCTCTTTAGTTAATGGTGTTATAAAGAGAGATTAATCATTTTTTGGTCCGATTTTATACAAACTCTTTGTACAGGATACTCCACTCACATGTCTCCACATGAACAATTTGGATCAAATCGTTTATAACACTTACAACTTTTGTAACTCTTACAAAGTGAGTCATATCTGTAGTGTTACCAAGATAAGACATCCAACTTTCTCCATATAGTGCAGACCTTTTAGGTTATTGCTTGAACATGATCCACTTGTATGTCTACAATATATTGTTCAAGTTACATAAAATAACCTTAGATCTTAATTTATTGGATTGAGTTAAGGTGTTCTAAATATCGAATAAAATATTGCTTATTTTATTAAATAAATAATTTGTATTTACAAATTACAAACTACAAGATCCACAAATTTAGGACACTAAATCCAATATGACAGGTAGTCCTTTGATCTGTATGTGTGAGAATGGCCAAATTCGCCAATTCAATATGTCTATCATTTTGGAGATTTGTTTGAGTAGGAAGCTAGAAATATAACTACACAAGATGGAATTCTCTCATTACCCTCTTTAGGGTAAGTAGATGAATTGCTCCCTTAAGTGCTAACTCCAAGTCTTGAACAATGGGGCCCCTCCCTCTCATTAGTCCAAGAGGGAGATGAATTGCTCCCTTAAGTGCTAACTCCAAGTCTTGAACAATGGGGCCCCTCCCTCTCATTAGTCCAAGAGGGTTTTTTTTATGGTAGAACCGACCATAAACAAGTTATTCATTAGAGAATCAATAAGACTTAAGGATTAGATGTAATTACAGGGTTATAATGGTAATTTGACCCAGTTGTAATTACGAGCGATTTGTAAAAAGTTGTCTTACAATTGATTGGTTATATCCATAGACACAAAAATATATCTACAGTGTGAAGAGCGCAACTGTGAGCTTTAGTGGAGTGATCTGCAGTTAATGAATGTTGATTAATTAGTTAAAAAGTTTAATTAATTAATCTCGTTCATTGGGGATTCTAATCTATATGTCCATACGACCCCTTGCTAGCTCATTAAAGGTAAACCAAGAATCAATTCAAGATTAATTTGAATTTTTCAAATTAAATAAGGAAATTGATTATATAAGATGCAATTAATATAATGTATACATATACATAATAATATAAAGTTAATTTTGAATAAGATTCAAACATTATATTTTATGATAGAGATAAATATTTGAATAAGATTCAAATATCATTTATATGACTGAGATTCATATAAAACTATAAGTTAAAATTAATATGAATATGATTCATTTTAAAACTATGGGTTGTATGAGAGAATAATGTATTTGAGATTCAAATATTAAATAATATGAATGTGATTCATATTAAAACTGCAGTATATGAGAGGAAATATATTTGGATATGATTCAAATATGATTCATATTTATTATCAATTATTTGGATTAATTAATATTTATTAAGTTAAATTAAATTAAATGAGATTCAGTTTAATATTAAATTAAATATAAAAGTTAATTTCCATGCAGTTAGCAAGGGAGCTAACATGAGATTGAGGGGAGTTATCTCCTCTCTCCCTGGTTTTCACATAACGATTATGTGAGTTTGAAAAAACAAAAGAAGAGTTCTTGTGAAATGAGGCTCCGCTTAGTTTTTCTTCTCCACAATTAATAATTCTCTCTCTCTCAAAAGGAATTTTTTACAAAACCATTCAATCTGTAAAAATTCATTCTTCCCTTCTCCAAAGTAGAGATCTCGCCATCTCGATTCTTGCTAGAGAATAGCAAGGATGGCCTGATGATGGTGTCCTATTGTTGTTTATGCCGAGAAATTTGAGGAAGATGTTCATGGTATGAAGTGTTCGTGGCATGAAAAGGAAAACATTAAAGATTGTCTTCAAGGGTAAGTTCTCTTCCTCTCTTGTATAGAATTCTATACGTATTTTACGTTTATCCTTTTTTTTTTTTTATATGTTTCTCTATTTTCACAATTTCCAAAAATGAATTTTGAAAGCACACACGTGCATGCGCTTCCACTAAGGAATTTGATTCCTTCAATTGGTATCAGAGCCAAATCATGCCTTTCATTTTTCGTTTTGAAATAAAAAATTAGAGAAAAAGGTGGATTGTTTGTTGTTTCTCTACATTATGAATGTGGGTTTGCAAATAGATGTTTTCAAATTTGGTACTTTAGATTACTGTTTATGTTGATGAGTTCAATGTAAGAGCCCATCATTTTAGGTGTTTAAACTCAGTAATCGAGTATGTAACTCCGGGACTTTTAGTTTTGGCAAGTGTTGTTGAAGAAGACGCCAAATTTTGGAGAATTCAAATGAAAATCAAAGTAGGGGGAGCAATATGTGCGAGAGCGTAAAGCAGAGCGTTGCAACACTATGCTTTACGCTATAGTACAGAAGGCCAAGCATTGTGATGCTATCACCTAGAGTAGCAACACTTTGCTGTAGTATGGCATTACACTTTCACACAGAAAGCATGGAGGTTCATAATTTATTAGCGTCGCAATGCTCCAATGGTTACATGCATGGTAGAAAGCAGGAGGTCGTGGGTTTAATCAAGGCTGAGAGCAGTTTACAGCAGTTTTTCCCTTTTTTATTTTTTATTTTTTGGGTTAATTAATATTATTTGATTATATTAATTTAATTTTTTTAGGAAGTGCTAAATTAGGTCTATTTTGCTGGTTTAATTTAATTTTTGCATATGATGTATGATTATATTAATGTTAATTATATGTTGCATAATATATGTCATATAATTTAAAATCTCACCTTAGGATGAACATATTCATGCATCATATTTAATATAAATGTTATATTATATAGTTGCATATCTTAATAAACATATCATGCATTTTTTATAAGTGTTATATTATATGCTAGCATGCTTATTATTTTCATTGGTATTAATATAAGAATTATATTAATTAATGAAAAGACATGATCATGCTTCATATTTAAATATAAATGTTATATTTAAAGTTTAGTTTAATTATTAAAGTATTTACATGCACGATTGTACTATATAGTTTGCATGATTATAATGTAAGTGTTATATTATATGTTTCAATGTTTGATTAAAAGCATGCCTACTAATATAGTTATTCATTAACATTAATATAAGAGTTATATAATTAATGTATGTTAATTAATGTGATATGAATGAGATATGATTTTATTAATTGGTTTATATATGCTTTATTCAGTTAATAATACCATGAGATGCATATATTGTTAGGATCTAATAGCATGCAACGGAAGGAAACAGAATCAATAAACACTCTAATTATGTTTAATTTGAGTTTTAAAAGCATGCTTAAACAGAAACTTTAGAAGAGGATTTCTAAACTACATACCTTTGATGAATTCTCCCAATACCAAGCTGCTCTTCACGTGATTCCAGCTCTGATTAAATAGTGAACCACCAAAAGATCTTCTCTACTATTCTATGCCTTGAATTTGAGTGGTGGAACTCCAAATTGGAGTGAATTTGTGAAGGAAAAAAGTGAGTTTTTGACAAGAAGAATAACACTGCAGCAAGAACTTTTCCAGCTGCAAAAAATCTTAATCACCTCTTCAAATTGAAGAGGTATTATATTTGATTCACATGCAAGCACTGAAGTTCAACAACTATAACACTTCAATCATCTGAAATTCAGTGGGCAAGATGTGTAATTGGAGAGGAAACACCTCATACTTCACAAAAGTGGAATGTTTTCACTTTCTTTTCAAATTTCTATTTTTTCTTTTATTTGTTTTTAATTTCAATTAATTAATATCAAAATCAAAATCTCAAATTCTGAAATTTAAAATAAAAAGAGAAATTAATTTAATTTAAATTAATTAAACATATATAATTAATTAAATAACAATTTAATATCAAATATTAAATTAATCACACACCTCATTTAAAACATGGATCCTATTCATGTAATTAATATTTAAATCAATATTTAAATATTATAAACTCTCCAATTTCGTTTAATTTTGAAAAATTAAACATTAATTAATTATATCAAATATAATTATACAAACCCTAATTTGAATTTGAATTATTCAAATTCAAACCCTAATTTTAATTTGAATATTTCAAATTGATATTATTCCAAATTCGCTCAATTCATTAATTTAAGGTATTCATGTTTTACGAGCTAGTAGAGGGACTTTATGGACTAATAGATCATGAGCTCCAACGATTTAAGATCAATTGGCTAAAACTCTTTAGACCAAATTAATCAGTATTCGTTAACTATCAAGTCACACCACTATAGCTCGATAGTTGCACTCTCCTTACTGTAGATATATTTGTGTCCACTTGATTTAACCATAATTAGTAAGTTGACCCTTCACAGGTTGTTCGTAATAACCGTTGGGTCAATATGTTGTTTTACCCCCGATATTACATCTTGTTCCTTAAGTTCCACTGATCCTCTAATGAACAATTGGTTTGTGATCCAATCACTAAACCTGGCCCGAGAGGGTGGGACTCCTTGTTCAAGACCTGGATTCAGTACTTTAGAGAACATCTCTTCTATCCTTAAATTGGATAGGCATGAATTTCTTATTGCACCTTATGTCCCTAGCTATCTACCCGGTCTTACCCTTAAAATGGGAGGCTTATTGAGTCAGCGTTGTTAAGTCAACCCTTACCTATGAAAATCTAAGGATAATCCTAAATAAATAGGAGTTCATAATTAGCTTAGGATTAAGATCGAGTTACCTAGGTCATCTAAGCGAAATAGTCAGTCTTAAAGAGTAAACAACATTATAAAGTAAGAGTGACTTATTTCTTGGTCCGATCTTATGCAAACTCATTGCATAGGATGCCCTTATTGCTTATGTAAATACATGAACGAATCAGGATCACTTTGTTTGTAGCACCTTTACAACAACTTGTAACAACTATAGAGTGAGCCGCATTCGATAGTGTTACCAGAATAAGGCACCCAACCTTATTCGTATACTATAGACCGTTTTGGCTATTTACTCGAACCTGATCCACTTTTATGTCTCCACATAAAGTTCAAGTATTCATATAATAACCATGAATCTTAGTTTATTGGATTTAGACTTTATAAGTGCAATTTATAGATTCACTAACAACTTTATTGAAGTAATGTTGAATAACATCTTTATTGATAATAGAATATGTTTAACTTTAAAAACTACGAGTTTTAAGACATACAATCCAACATATGTTATGATTACATGCTAGCCTAATGCGATTAGGATAAGATTAATTAATATGTTTTAATTAGTTTAAAACTATTTCAATTAATCTTTAAATTTTATTTCTAATATGCACGTTCAGTATGGTTAAAGATATTATAGTCTTATGTCGTGCCTTAATTAACAAATAAAATGAATAATCTAAATTAGATGCAATGTTTCTCCTATTAAGACCCATGTATAACTCAAAATAGAGTCTTGGTGAGCCTAGGGTCAAACATAGGGATAATCGACTAAGATGCATTTGAGCTTAATGCCCGAACTTAAGGCAACAAAATCTTAATTATGCGTTGAGAATGTTTTATATATCTAAACTAATTGGGAAGTACAAATGTGGTGGAGTTGTATGCTGGGGAATGATGTAAGCGATAGTGACTGATGATGCATCGAATAGTTGTGGAAGTGAAAGTGGTGATGACAAATTGCAAACACAATGAAACAGCGTGTGTGAAATATGAAGGAATCAATCAATAAAGCAGGGTTGAGAAAGATTTACTAACATTTTTCTAAGTAATGCATAAGTCATGCGTTCATGTCATTAACTCATAAAATAAAGCACCCACCTCTCGGTGCTTTTAAGCCATAATACCCTATTTCTAAGATGCATGGTTAGGTTAATTTTGGACAAAAGGTTAACTTTTTCTCTAAAATCACTTCTTTCCTATCTCAAGCTTTTGATTATAACTACTTAAACCATTCTCTCAATCAAATTTAAGCAATGTAATATGTACACATTAAACAAGATGAACTTTACTTATGCAAGACTTAGTAAAAATGTTAGTTTAACTTCCTCAAGGAGGAGTAGCTGAAGTGAAAGCTTGTCGAGCCTGTGGAATGATAGGGCATGCCTCTGAAGCATGTCCTTAAGCCCAAGTCAATGCAGTTGGGGGTTATTATAGGAAATATGACCTTCTGCTCCAATGTATAATCCAGGATGTCGAGATCACCCGAATCTTAAATGGGAAGGTCAAGGCCACAGTCAAGGGCATAACAGTTACAGTCATTCTAATCAACCGTCATTATCTTCTTTAGGTATGTCATTAGAGCATATTGTCAAATCTTTGGCTGATCATTCCCTAAAATTCCAACAGGATATCCAACAGCTGCAAAAAAACTCCCTCCAGTTATCACAGGACACTAAGGTATGTGTAGCAGGAAACTAGGATGAGTATGAAAAATTTGGGCACTCAAGTCACATAATTAGCTGCTGAGGTGGTTCGTTTAGAAAGCAAGGGTTTGGGGAAGCTACCTAGTCAGTCGGACTCATGCTAACATGAGTGCCATCACACTCAAGAGTGGCAAGGAGCTTCCATCACCCTTACCCTCGTCAGACACTTCGCCTCTACCTAGTAAGCCCAATGAAGAAGTTCAGCAAGATGAGAAAAATAAGACTCAACCCGAGCCGCCCATATACTCCTAAGGTATGCACTTCTCCCTTACCTTCAATTGAACCTTACATTCCTAAGGCTCATTTTCCTAGTAGGTTGGCGAAACCAAAGTAAGACAACATGGACAAAGAGTTGATCGAAATGTTTAAAAAGGTTCAAATCGATATCCCCCTCTTGAATGTGATCCAGTAGATTCCGAGGTATGCTAAGTTTCTTAAAGAACTTTGCACCAAGAAGAGGATAGGTAAGGGTAAGGTGCGAATTATGGTAAGTAAATGTTTTGACTTTGCTTAAACATAATATACCTGGGAAATGTCGAGACCCAGGTATGTTTACTTTACCTTGTATCATTAGTAGTAGAGTCATTCATCATTTCATGCTTGATCTGAAGGCTTCTATTAATGTCATGTCGTATCATATGTATGAAGATCTTAAATTAAATGATTTGCAAAAAACTACTATGTGTATCCGATTGGCTGATAGATCTTACATTCAATCCCTAGGGATAGTTTAGGATGTGTTGTTGCAAGTTAAAATTTTAATTTTCCTTGTTGACTTCTATATTATGAAAATGGATGAGGTCTATTCCCCTTATTCTTCTATAATTCTATTAAGTAGGCTCTTTATGAAAACTGTGAAAATAAAAATCGATGTTGATAAGGGTTGTCTTTCTGTAGAGTTTAATGGAGAAGTGGTTGCATTCAATATCTATGATGCTATGAAATTTTCTGAGGAATATCTATCCCTTTGTATGATTGAAACATAAGATATAGTGGATGTGATTTTTTTACATGATGGTGATGACGACTCTGATAAGTTGATTGTTCCATATATTGAATTGGATTTACACTACTTGTATGATTTATCTCTCTCTTTTGTTGATGTTAGCATCCACGAGGAACCTTTTTCTAATGTTGTCGATTTGCAGGTACAAGGGATCGAGTTGAAGACTCTCCCTAGTCACTTGAAATACGTGTACCTGGGGGAAGGAAACACCTTTCCAGTTATAATCTCCAAGGAGTTAACACCCACCCAAAAGGAATCTTTAGTTGAGACCTTAGAAACTTATAAGAAGGACATTGAGTGGACTCTTGATAGTCTTAAAGGAGTAAGTCCTTCTCTTTGCATGCATAGAATAACCTTGAAGGAAGGAGCCAAAGCCACAGTTCAACCTCTAAGAAAGCTCAACCCCACGATGAAGGACGTTGTTTTCAAGGAAGTTATCAAGCTCAATGAGGTCGGTATAATTTACCTAGTTCCTAATAGTAATTGGGTAAGTCATATTCATGTGGTACCAAAGAAGACTGACATGATGATTGTGGAGAACGATAGAGGTGAGATAGTGCCAATGCGTGTCTAGAATGGATGGAGGATGTGCATCGATTTTCAAAAGCTCAATGAGGTAACTAAAAAGGATCACTTTCCTATCCCTTTTCTTGACCAGATGGTGGAACGGGTAATCGGGAAACCATTCTTTTGTTTCCTTGATAGGTTTTCAAGATTTTGCAAATCCTAATTGCTCAAGAGGACCAAGAAAAGATTACCTTCACTTGTACTTATGGGACCTACGCCTTTAGGAGAATGCCATTCGGGCTTTGCAATTTCCCAGGTACGTTCCAAAGGTGTATGATGAGTATTTTTCTGATTTTATAAAAAAATGCATTGAGGTTTTCATGGATGATTTCACAATTTATGGAGAGTCTTTCAAGGATTGTTTGTATAATCTTAGTTTTGTTATGAAACGTTTCATTGAAACTATATTGTATGTGATGCAATATTGAAACTATAGGTTATAGATATAATATGATAAGTTATTTATTTATTTATTTATAATTTATTAACTATTAAATAATTAACATTTTTCTCTCTAACTACCCTTGGTGGGGAGTTATTCGGTTTTATGGAAAAAATAGAATAAAAATAGAATTTGATTTTATTATTCCAAGAGAGAGTGCTACACGATTTGTAAACTACTACACGATTCCTTAAAAGACTAAACGATCGAGTAAGAAAGTCTATGCGATAGATTTGATTGTCTACATGACAACTTTTGTCTTCCTCAATCATGTTCCTTCTCCAACTTAAGACTCCCCTCTAACCAAAATTAGCCAAAGCCCACCATTTCTGGATTCTCACTCTGAGAAGACCAAGGTCACTAAGTGGTAGTGTCCCTTTTTTTTGTTCAAGTTTCTCGTTGTTGTTTGTTGTTGTTCGAGGAGTGTTTGTGACTTTTTCGACGTGTTCGTGAATAGTACGATCAAAGGATTAACTTGAAGAACAGTTCTTCAAAGGTATAATCTCTAAACCTTTTGTTTATTATGAGAAAGCATGTTGTAATTTAGTTTTATGCATAATCTGTTCTTGTTGACTATAAATGTATGTGTTCAATCGAAATGGGATTTGGACGATTCGCTTTCGCTCAAAGGTTCTCTGTAAATAAAGTTCCTTCAATGACAGTGATTCTAAGCGGGATTATCAAAGTTGTCAGAATCTAAGCTCTATAAATAGATACTTGGAGCCTAAATTTAAGGCATCTAGGACTTTGCCTTGGGCAAATTTTTGTGATCACAGACGAGAGCATGAGCAGAAATTCTTTGAAAGTTCTTCATTTCTGCAACTTCCTCCGATTGAAGACTAGAGCTTCGTTGGAGATAGAGCTCAAGAGAGACTACTCCACCACCCACCCATGCACTACCGACAGCCTTGACACACATCTGATGGAAGCAAGAGATTGCCTACATTTAGCCTTCCACCTTTCTTTTCACTTTTGTATTGTATTACATTTTGGCTTAAAACATTAATATATTTGGTAATAAATGCATCTCTTTAATTCTTTCAACATCATTTTCATCATCTTCTTCTACTTTATCATCTTTTTCTTCCACCGCAATGAGTTAAGTGCAGATTGCAAGAGTTATCACATACTTAGTCATGCGGCATGGAGATATGATGCATTTAGCAAACCATCGAGAGGTATGCGTTGCGCGAGTATAGTGAGCTAATTCTGTTTGCTTAGTGCGAGGCAATCATAATGCCGATCTATGAGCGAAGTAGCCGTAACCAACTATCCGAAAGGGTAAGTAGTGAAACTCACTAAACAAAGTAAGCAGTATTCCTAGAGATAGGAATAACTTTATGCTCAATGCAACCATGTGTTATAGAGATATAAAACATGTGGCTGACCACTGAGAGGTGTATGATGCATTAGTTTGGCGAGTTGGGATTACATTTACGACCAAACTTGAGGACTTAGTGATATCTCCTCCACAACTCTACTTCTTCATATCTTATTACGCGTTAACAGTTACCGCATCTCTACCGATTCTCACAGTTAAACTTCAATTGTTTAGTCTGTTTAGCCAGGAGTAGGAGTAGCGCATAGCAATCAACTTCTTTCTTTTTATTTTTATTCTCCACCTCTAACACATTACTTTACAATCATCTTTTAGTTGCAAGTCCTCGTGTTCGACCTCGGATCATCCAGAGAAACTTGTGATCTCGTTATACTTAGCGAGAGAGTAAAAAAACCTATGACAGGGACGCATGATCATTGCATACACGATTAATGCATTCTGCATATTCGTCAGACCAACGCATGATCATCACATGACCATCAATACATATCCATTAATGTATATAAAAAAAAACACAAATTTATCCTTCAACAATAAACCACACAGTAAAATCGTGTTAAATGAGCTTTCCAATGAAACTATTGAAACTTCAACAAGAGTTGTTGAAGAGGTTAGTACATCAGAAAGAGTTGTTGATATTGGTTCATCTAGTCAAGCACATCCACATCAAGAGTTGAGGATGCCTCAACGTAGTGGGAGGATTCCGACCAGCCTACTCCCTATATGGGTTTAATAGAAACCCTAGCCGTCATATCAAATGATGACGTTGAGGATTTCATTGACCTATAACCAGGAAATGCATGATGTGAACAAGGATAAATGGGTTAAGGCTATTGATCTCAAATTGGAGTCTATGTACTTCAACTGTGTCTTGGATCTTATAGATTAACTTAATGGGGTAAAATCTATAGGTTGTAAATGGATCTACAAAAAAAAAAGAGTACAGATGGTAAGGTGCAAGTCTTAAAGACTAGGCTAGGGACAAAGAGTTATACCCAAGTTGAGGGAGTGGACTATGAAGAAACTTTCTCACTTGTTGCTTAGTCTATCTGGATTTTTTTGTTCATTGCTACATATTATGACTATGAAATATGGCAGATGGACGTAAAGACAACTTTTTTTTAATGGTAATCTTGAGGAGACCATTTACATGCAGCGGCCAGAGGGATTTATTAAACAAGGTCAAGAGCAAATGGTTTGCAAGTTTAATCGATCCATTTATGGATTGAAACAAGCATCTCAATCTTGGAATATAAGATTTGATACTGCAATTAAGTCTTATGGCTTTGACCATAATGTTGATGAACCTTGTGTCTATAAGAAAATCATCAACAATGTTATATGTGGATGATATCCTACTCATTGAGAATGATGTAGGTCTACTAACGAATGTAAATAAATGGTTGTTGCCCAATTCCAAATGAAAGATTTGGGTAAGGTGCAATTTGTTTTAGGGATCCAAATCATCAGAGATCATAAGAACAAAACACTAACCTTGTCTCAGGCATCGTATATCGACAAGATATTTGTCAGGTATTCGATGCGTAATTCTAAGAAGTGTTTATTACCTTTCAGGAATAGTGTCTTAAGATTCCTTAGTATGTTAAGGAAATGAGACGATTCCCTATGCATCGGTTGTGGATAGCCTTATGTATGCCATATTATGTACAAGGCTTGAACATTTGCTATGCAGTAAGGATTGTCAGTAGATATCAGTCCAATTCAGGATTTGATCCCTGGATAGCAATTAAGATTATCCTCAAGTATCTTGAAAGAATGAGGGACTACATGCTTGTGTTTGGGGCTAAGAATTAGATCCTTACATGATACACTGACTCTAATTTTCAGACTAATATGGATTCTAGGAAATCCACTTCAGGATCAGTGTATAATCTTAACGGAGGGACTGTAGTCTGACGTAGAACAAAGTAAGGCTGCATTGCTGACTCTACCATAGAGGCTGAGTATGTAACTGCTTGTGAAGTTGCGAAAGAGGTTGTACGACTCAGGAATTTTTTCACAGATCTGATAGTTGTTCTTGACATGTCAAAATCCATCACTCTTTATTGTGGTAAGTACTTTTTTCCTCTTCCTCTCTATAGAAATTGTATGCTTATAGGCTTTAAATTATTTATCCTGCGGTTCACATATGTATGCTATTCTCTACAATTTTTGTTGTTTTCAAAATTAGATGTCATGTCTTTGGGTACTCTGATGCCGACTGGGCAACAAACATAGATGATCATACATTTATTGTTGCATACTGCATATTTGTTGGAGGCAACTTGGTATCCTGGTCATTGAAGAAGCAAACAGCTGTAGCAAAATCTAGCATAGAGTCTGACTACAGGGCTCTTGCCCAAGCCTTCTCTGAAATCACATGGTTACAACAATTATTGGGTGAGATAGGAATACGAACATCACAAATACCTATATTATGGTGAGACAACCTTAATGTCGGAGCTCTCAATTCAAATCCGATGTTTTATGTCAAGACGAAACATATTGAGATTGATGTCCACTTCATCCATGATCAAGTCATGAAAGGTCTTCTTGATGTTCGTTATGTTCCAATAATTGGTCAAACAGTAGACTACTTGACAAAAGCGCTAACTCACTCACAATACTTCTACCTGCACCCCAAACTTGGAGTTATTAATCTACCCCCAAGTTTGAGGGGGCATGTTAGGAAGAATGCCAAAGTGGATGAGGAAAGTCAAAGTCAAGTGGTCAAGCCTAGACAGACAAGCAACGTCAGAAAGGAAAGTCACACATGAGGATTTATTCTAGACGAATTTTTCTTATGAATTTATTATTTCAATTTCTCTAGGTCCTCTAAAATTAGGCCATCTGTACACTATTATTTTATTCTTTCATTTATTTTATTCTCCCTCATTAGGGTAGAATTCAGTATAAATGTATCAATCGATTGCTGAATGAAATATTGAAAAGAGCTGAGAAGATTTCTATCTAAAATTCCAGAATATTCAAAACCTAAATAGATCAGCCTATTGAATAGTTAAGATAATCTTTATGACTTGTGTGTGTGTGAACACACAACTCAACGAAACATTCATTTGATTTGAACGAAAATATTAAAAATGTTTATTAAATACTAAAATAAATCAAACGTGGATAGCGATATCACATTATCTACAATAAATTTAATCATATTAATTATATTATGGTAGAAAAGAAAAGTAGATGAAAACACGTCTTCGCATGCATCACATGTATTGCGAGAGACAAATAAACAGGAACAATATTAGGTGGGCTCTAGTTATACTTAATTTTTAAAAATACCAACACTTCGGATAGATATTGATAAATTTCTATTAGCCTTATCAAATAAATTTTCTATTTTGTGTAAATAGTTTATCTTATTTTTTTATTTTTGAGAATTATCTTTAAAAAACGGTCACATGACATATTTTTTTAAAAAAAAAATTAATAAACTCAATCCTTCTTTATTATTATTAATTTTAAAAAAGCTCACTTAAATACCTTTGGAAGATAATTATGATACCATCAACATGTATAATAATAATATTTGGGTACGTAGCTCAACTGACATAGTATACTGTCAACCTCGAGGTTTGAGGTTCTTGGGTATTGTCAAGATTCTAGTTGCACAAGGATATGTGTAACCCAGATCCACCCAAATATTTATTTTTTCCATGTACAATTATATAAATTTCAAAGAAAACTTTTCACCAATAAAAAAATGTCAAACTATTTATAGAAATAAAAAAAAATGTCAAACTATTTATAGAAATAAAAAAAATATATTGATAGACATTGATAAACATAACTCAGTCTCTGTAAAGAAGATTAAAATTTTATTGTTTTATATAAATAGTTTTTCTCATTTTTCTATTTTTAAAAATCCATCGATATCAAATATATTAAACCATATAACCAATATATAAATGAATATTATGAATATTATAATAGAAAATAGATACCCATTACTTAGTATCCCAAAGGCTATGTGTTGCCATTCATGTTGTCCATGTGCCATGTATTTATTCATGCTTGGTGTCCATGTAAGTCTACATCCTACTTGCCACGTTGCCTATAAATAGTGAGAATTCCACTTCCACCAATTTTCATATTATCCAATTTCATGATTTTGGTTATTTTATGTTTTAGTTATTTTATTTTATAATTTTAGTTTTTATTTATTTATAATTATTATATAAAAATATTATTATATTATAGTTTTCATATTTGTATTCCCACTGTGCTCCTCAATTTTCATAACACGTTATCAACACGAGCTCCTGATGTTTTCTCCGCTAAAGGTGCGTCCTAAAGGTATGTCGATTTTTTCATCTTCGTTATAATTAATAAATTAAATGTTATTTTACATATTTAGTACATATTAAATTTCTAATATAAATAAAATATTTTGAGATAGTGTTGCCATAGAAAACCTTACAAAATTAGAATTCGTAGCCCTTGACATTAATGGCAATAATTATTTGTCATGGTTGCTCGATGCCGAAATTCACCTGGATACTATGAACTTGGGAGAAACAATTAAAGAAGGAAATACGACATCCAGTCAGGACAAAGCAAAAGCTATGATTTTCCTTTGTCATCATCTCCACGAGGGATTGAAAATGGAGTATCTTACAATAAAAGATCCTCGTATCTTGTAGAAAAATTTAAAAGAGATGTATGATCATCAAAAAACAATTAAAGCTTGTTATGAGTAGATGCACTTGAGACTACAAGATTTCAAATCAGTAAGTGATTACAACTCCGCATTATTTAAAATCAGTTCAAAATTGTTATGCGGAGAGAAAATTACTAATCCCAATACTATTAGAGAAGACATTTTCTATATTTCATATCTCGAATATGCTCCTGGAGCAGAAATATCGAGAGAAAGGTTTTAAACAGTATTCTGTATCAATTTCATGTCTTCTCATGGTTGAAAAAAATAACAAGTTATTGATGAAAAATCATGAATCTCGACCAACCGGAACAACACCATTCTCTGAAGTGAATGTGGTGAATTTTAATAATAATCATAGTCGAGGTCATGGTCGTGGTCGAGGTCATGATCGTGGCAGAGGAAGAAATAATTATTATTTTCGTGGTGGTCGTTCAAATCATTTAAATTTTAAAACAACCACACAGAATATGATCACAAAGAAAAAGCTCCACAAGATAAAAGTTCAAAGAGTGTTGAAATAAATGCTTCCGAACGAAATGAATGAGCATTAGTCATCTACCTGTCGTATGTCAAAACACTTAGTTAACCTCTATCAAACCTCCCTGAAGGAAAAAGAGAAAAATATGGAAGCAAATTTTGCATACCAGGATAATGACATATTTGACCCATCCCATATGACAAATTTGAATGTGGTGGACTTCTTTGAATCTCCTGAAGAGAAGATTGGCACAATTGGTGGCACATCAAATGTTTCTTTTGATTTTGAGAATATCTAGACTTAATGTTGTTGTTTTCTTTTATATATCTTTCTGTTTTTTTAGTAACTATTGCATATTTTAAGTGTTGTTTTTCTTATTGTAATTGTTTTCTTTTAATGAAGAAACATGGATCCTTTTCATATATTGGGTATTTTAAAAATGAGTAAAGAAGATCTATGTCTGGCGGACAGTGCAACTGCAATACAATACTTACAAATAAAAAATACTTTTTCAAATTGACGATACTGAAAACAAAAGTAAATACAATATCAAGTTCTACAAACTTGATCGAAGATTTTGGAAAAGCAAATATTATTTTGCCTAGAGGAACAAAATTTACAATTGACAATGCATTGTTTTCTAGTCAATCAAAGAGAAATCTCCTAAGTTTTAAAGACATACATTGTAAAGGTTATCATATTGAGACTAATAGTAAGAATAATGTGGAATATCTATATATCATATCTACTGTCTCAAATGAAAAACATATATTGGAAGAGTTGCTTGCTTTATCTTCTAGATTGTATTATATTCATATACGAGTAATTGAAATATATTCAACAATGAACCTGAAGTTCATGAATCCAGACATATTTACAATTTGGCACGACCGATTGGGTCATCCAAGATCTATAATGATGAGAATTCTTGAGAATTCAAATTGACACTTATTGAAGAACTAGAAGATTCTTCAATCTAATAAATTATCATGTGATGCTTGCTTTCAAGGAAAATTGATATTAGACCATCACCAGCTAAAGTGGGGAATGAATCACCTGCATTTTTGAATGAATTCATGGTGATATATGTGGACCCATTAACCCACCAAGTGGCATTTAGATATTTTATGATATTAATAGATGCATCCAACAGATGGTCACACATGTGCTTATTATCAAGTTGAAATCTTACATTTGTAAGATTATTTGCTCAAATAATTAAGTTAAGAGCACAATTTCTTGATTATACAATTAAGACCATTCTTCTTGATAATGCTGGTGAATTTACATCTCAAGCTTTTGATAATTATTGTATGTCAATTGGGATAAGTGTTGAACATCCTGTAGTTCATGTTAATATACAAAATGGTTTAGCAGAATCATTTGTAAACCGTTTGCAATTAGTTGCAAGACCATTACTTATGAGTGCTAAGCTTCCTTCATCTATATAGAGACATGCTATTTTGCATGCAACATCACTTGTACGCATTAGGCCAGTAGCTTATCATAAGTACTCACCATTATAATTAGCTTATAGCCATGAGCCAAATTTTTCCCATCTGAGAATTTTTGGATATGCAGTATATGTTCCAATTGCTCCACACAACGTACTAAGATGAGTCCTCAAAGGAGGTTAGAAATATATGTTGGATATGATTCCCCATCAATTATTAAATATCTTGAGTCCCTGACGGGTGATGTATTAACTGCACGATTTGTTGATTGTCATTTTAATGAAACAAATTTTCCAACATTAGGGAGAGGAATTAAGAAGTTGGAAAAAGAAATTACATGGAATGCATCATTATGGTCTCATTTAGATCCCCATACAAATCAATGTGAACTTGAAGTTCAGAAAATAATTCATTTGCAAAATATAGCAAATCAATTACCAGATATATTTATAGATGCAAAGAAAATAACTAAGTCACATATACAAACTGCAAATGTTCCATAAAAAATTGATATCTCAACCCAAAAAGTTGTATCTAATGAGTATGGAACACGCCAGAAGCGTGGTAGATCAATAGGTTCCAAAGATAAAAATCCTCGGAAACAAAAAATAATTAAGAGTGAAAAAGATTGATTGAGGATGTAAATACCCATAAAGAAATCCTCGACATGACTAACAAGGAAGGTGAAATACCTAAAGATAATAATGAAATTTCAATAAACTATGTCATGACAGGAAAAATATGGAATTAAACTAATGTAATTATTGACAATGTTTTTGCGCATAATGTTGCTCTTGATATTATATCTTTAAATGAGGATCCTTAACTAAAATCTGTTGAAGAATGTCGACATAGAAAAGATTGGCTTCAGTGGAAAAAAGCAATCGAGGCAGAATTAAACTCACTTTCAAAACGTTCAGGTTTTTGGACTTGTAGTCCGAACACCAGAAGGTGTTAAACCTATGGGATACAAATGGGTATTTGTGAGGAAAAGAAAAGAAAATAATGTGGTCACAAGATATAAAGTAAGACTAGTTACACAAGGTTTTTCACAAAAACTTGGTATTGATTTTGAGGAGACGTATTCTCCAGTGATGGATGCAATTACATTAAGATATTTAATTGGCTTGATTGTGTATAAAAGCCTTGATATGCATCTGATGGATGTAGTCACAACATATTTATATGGATCTCTTGATAATGATATTTATATGAGAATCCTAGAAGGATTTAAGGTACCTGAAACGTATACATCAAATTCATGGCAATGGTATTTAATAAAGTTACAGAGATCACTATATGGATTGAAACAATCAGAACGGATGTGGTACAATCGCCTAAGTGGATATTGATTGAAAGGAGGATATCAAAATAATCTAATATGTCCTTGTGTTTTTATAAAGAAATCACAATCAAGATTTGCTATTATAACTATATATGTTGATGACTTGAATATAATGGGAATTCCTAAAGTGCTTTCAAAGGAAATAGAATATCTTAAGAAAGAACTTGAGATGAAAGATCTTGGAAAAATAAAATTTTGTCTTGGTTTGCAAATTGAGCATTTAGCAGATGGAATATTTATTCATCAGTCAACTTATACAGAAAAATTTTGAAAGATTTTATATAGACAAAGCACATCCATTAAATATTGCAATGGAAGTTCGTTCATTGGATATAAAGAAATATATATTTCGACCTCGAGAAGATAATGAAGAACTTCTTGATCCTGAAGTACCATATCTTAGTGCAATTGATGCACTTATGTATCTTGCTAATAATAAAAGACCAGATATTGCATTTTCAATAAATTTAATAGCTAGATATAATTCTTCTCCTACAAAAAGATATTGGAACGAAATTAAGCATTTACTCCATTGTCTCTGAGGAACAATCGATATGAGTTTGTTTTATTCAAATAAATCAAATTTTGATCTAGTTGGTTATGCAGATTCTGGATATTTATCTGATCCACACAAAGCTAGATCTCAAACAGGTTATCTGTTCACATATGGAGGAACTGCTATATTATGGTGATATGTGAAACAAACTATAACAGCCACTTCCTCAAATCATGCTAAAATTCTTGCAATTCACGAGGCTAGTCGAGAATGTGAAACAAATTATCCAATTTTATGATTTTGGTTATTTTATGTTTTAGTTATTTTATTTTATAATTTTATTTATTATTATTATATAAATATCTTATTATATTATATTTTTCATACCCGTATTTTCATTGTGCTCCTCAATTTTCATAGTAATGAAGTATATTTTGTATAATATGCCTAAGAGAAAAATAACATATCGAATTAGGTATATATATAAAAGATATAATATTATCATTGGTATATCAGATAAACTTTTTGGACTCCATGTTCAATGAAGGTATATTGGACTTTTGCTTTCTTTAATGTGGTCATTTTTGCAAAATTGAAAGGTAATCCTTTCTTTTTTTTTCTTTTTCTTTTTCTTTTATTTTCTTTTATTTTTTTATTTTTAATTTTTCTTCTTCACCTTCTTATTATTATTATTTTTCTATTTTTTTCAAAGTGTCCCTATCATAACAATAAAAGAAACAGAAAAGTTGATAAAAACACGTCTTCGCATGCATCACATGCATTAAGAGATAAACTAATAAATAAACTCCTTTAAACGTGGAGTGTTTTGAACGAAAAAATATATTCTTTCCATCGCTTTATTTATTTATTTACTACTATTATTATTTGAATTTTTTTAGACCAAACTAACTACGACGTGGGTTCCCACCTCTAAACCATGATTACCTTTGAGATTAAGGTGAAGATTAAGAGAGAAAAATAATAAGAAAAAAATTTGTGCGTATACAACTATAAAAGCATAAATGTATATATATCTCAATTGATTAAAGTATTTATAAATAATTTTCTACTTACCAATAAAAATTCTCTATTTAAAAGATTTAAAGTTTAAATTTTCTACTTACAAATAATAATAATATTCGACAAACAAATTTTAGTTTATGAAGACTTTATTATATTATCTATGGGTAGAAATTTTTTATTTTTTTCTTTTGTCCATTTTAGTGGATAGCTGTAGAAATTATCTTTGTAATTTTACATTTTAAATAATTAAAAATTTCTTTTCCCCCAATTTTTTGGTGTCACGCGTTAAAAATAATTAAAAATCTAAATTTTCTCATTTTTGAGTCTACATAAAAAGAAAAAAATGTAAAAAAATCTAATTTTCTTCTCTATTTTTTATCTTCATTCACACGTAAAAAGAAAAAGAAAAAATCTCACTTTTTTTCCCTATTTTTTAGAATGGAAAAAATCTATTTTTTTTCTCTATTTTTGATTCACACGTAAAGAGGAAAAGAAAAAAATCTCATTTTTCCCTATTTTTTAGAATGGAAAAAAATCTAATTCTAATGTTAAAAAATTATATTATATCTCTAATTCACATTAAAAAAAAAATCACAATCTTTAAGTCACTTTAAAATAATAAAACATTTATCTAAATATTAATTAAATCATTTCTTTTTATTTCGCTTATACTATCTAAATCTATACTAATTGGGGGAGAAATTTTTTATTTCTCATTTTGTCCCTTTGAGTGGATAGTTATAGGAGTTATCTTAGTAATTTTACATTTTAAATCATTAAAAAAAATCTTTTCTCCCCTATTTTTGAGGGTCACGCGTACAAAAATTAAAACAAAACTTTGTTCCCCTATTTTGAGTCACACGTAAAATAAATAAATAAATAAATAAAATAAATAAATAATCTATTTTTTTTCTCTATTTCTGATCTTCACACAAAAAAGAAGAAAAAAAAAGATAAAATCTCATTTTTCTCTGTTTTTTAGCATGAAGAAAAACTAAGTCCAATTTTAAAAAATCGTATTATGTAGAGAATTGTAGCGAATGACAAAATTTAGGGTTTCGTTCTAAAAAGTGGCAAAATCAATCAATAATAAAATTTATGACAACTCATTTGACATGCACATGACCACAAATTTCTAAATAGTTGATTTATCCTTATCTGATTTGTAGTTGTTGTTATTCATAAAACTACAAATACATGGTAAATTTAGAATCATAAACAATAAACAAGGTCGAGTTCTATATACAAATAATTGCTGATTTTAACTTCCCTCCTAATTTTTAACTTAATCTACATATTTTATTATTAATTTAGGTTCTTTAACCACTTTTCGAAATAATCTCCTTTTAATTAAATATCCAGATTTTTCTACCAAATTTTATATTTTAAATTTTCATAAATTATCAAATTTTATTTTATCTAATCAAATTTCAAATTTATTCTAATATTTGAATTGTTTTACATAATTTTATACATATTCTTAATAAATTAGCTTGATATTTCTCATATCCTTGAAGGTTTAAATTGTTTTATATCATTTTAACGATTTAAAAAAAAATATCCTAGATTTTGTTAAGAAAAAGAAAATGTATTTTCAATGTATCAATATCCTCATTTTTTAGAAATATACATATATTAAAAAAATATTTAAAAAAAGGCATATCTTTAGACGTAACCGTATCTTGTCTGTGCTTTATAGTTTTTGGTATTCATACATTGAAGAAAAATAATTTAATTCAAATTTTAAAAAATCAAAATTTATCTCTAATTATAAAAAAAAAAAAAAAAAAAAAAAACCTCATGTTATCTAAAAATTTATCATTCACATCAAATATCTATATCCATTTCCATTACCTGTAAAAGAAAAAGATTTCCGATAAAGAGCATAATCAAACATCTTTTTTTTATTGTGCCTAAACTTTAAAACATATATTTTTTTATGTTTAAATTAAATTTTGAAACTTGATTTGGTGGAAAAAAATTGGCCAATAGATATTTCCGTAAACAATTACACATTTTCTTAAATTATTTAAATACTTATTTTGTTGAATACATTTTTAGAGATATGTATTCTAATATGGACAAACACAATACTCTATTTACCTAAACAATTTTAAAAGTGTCATTTTTCTCACTGCAGTAAACAAATCAGAAAAAATGAGATTTTTTATTAATTTTCGCAAATAGGAAAAAATATTTATTAATAATTGTAAATGTAAAATTAAGAATATATTTGTAATAGAAAAAAACAGTAATATTATTTTATTTTGTGGAGAAAAGAAATAAGAATATAAAATTAGAAGATATTATATATATATACATATATAGTGCATATTTTTATGTTAAAAAATTTTAACTTCTGCGTTAGCCGCCCACCTCCATGTATTGGAGGACAAATTTTTGGTGCGTCTTTCAAACTACACATCCCTTTTGTCTAATTATTTTTGTAGAGTATCTTATTCTTCCAATTAACTCGATTTATTCAATTGTTGATACTGTACATTATTTAAGCTTAGTAGAAATTTTATTTTAGATTTTGTGATACGATAATCCTAGCAAATTGATATTAAAAGTCTTTTTCTTATAAAAACTCCTAATTATTAATCACTAGAATCCCGAATCAATATGATTTCAACCCTAAGAATTGAGTCATACACAAATTGTCTTAAAATTAAAACTATGGAGCCAAATAAGTGTTGGCTCCTTGACCCAAAATTCGAATACTCCACAAGATAGAACAATCTATCCAACTTGAATGTTGTTGACATGCAACTTTAACACACGAATTGAAAAAATACAAAAAGAAAAACTCCCCTAACTAATTTGGAGAGAAAAAGTTCAAAGGCTAAATTCAATTTATCATAAAACTTTCTACGAAACAATTTAATAGGGAGACTTTAATAACCTCCTAAAATAAACTTTAAAGTCACGTCATAGTTCATAACGAAATTAAAAAAAAAAAAATGCTCCTATTTAATATGTCATAAATGAATAAAATTACATTAAAATCATTAAATAAAATATAAATAATAATTTGATATTCAGACCGTTCATATCGTCTCGTTAAATATTAGTGGATGAATTAAATGGAATGTTAGATAAAAATTTTATGAAAATAAAAGTTTACTGGTTGGGTTCAAAGGTAAAAACTGTCATTTATTCTTTAAAATGTGTGTGATTGTTTGACCCAGGGAAATTACTCTGTCATTTCCTTCTTGCCTCTTAACCTAGCCATGCGTTCTGCATAAATGATAAATTTAAATTATTCATTATATTTATAAATTGAGGTATATCAAAATCTCATCTTTTATACTGTAAACAATTAATTACCAATGTCAAATATAAGTTAAATCAAATTGATCAAATTTTTATAAACTATTTGTTTAATACCCAAATAAAAATTACACAAATTAATCAGGTTTGATTTTCATCCAAAGTTTTATTGAACTAGACATGTTCGAGTAATCAATACAAATTGTACTAAAAAAGATTACACAAAATTAAATCAGATTTCCACCCATTTATTTATAGAAGGTTTCATAGATTAATTATCTTTTTTCTTTAATTTTTGAGTTTTAGAACTAATGATACTTAATTAACTGTGTTTTATATCCTTCAAATGGAAACCGAATTTGTAGGGTCAAAGTCAAACAGCCATGTAAAAACGTGAAAAATTATTAAAGCAAAATCTGATTAACACAATAACTAGCATTTTGTTTGACTTAAGAAATTAAATTAATTATTTGTTGAACTTTTCTTTCACACACCCATCTGATCAATAATTATAATTTCCTTAGCTTCAAAGACGGGGAAATGATATTCGAGAATCATCATAGTATTAAATGCCGAAGTTTTTTTTTTTTTTCTTCTTCTTTATTTAAATTATTCGATGTGACTATACATGTTTGTTAAGTGAAAATAAAAAACAATATTTTATCACAATATTTGATATAAGTTTTTAACCTTGAATATCTTAATCCAAGACATTTTATATTCTCATCCACATAGGTTTACCATCTAAATAAATGAGTTTTCTTCATTTCCAATGGTTTCTGTCTCTCTCTTTCTTACTTTTTATCTTTTTCTTCTTTATTGATATTGATTAATTTATTTAATTATTATAAATATGTTTAAATTAAATTTATTTCTAGTTTTAATATGTAATCATACTATTTTTTAAAAAAATTAAAAACATTTTTGATGATTTAAAATCAATTAGTTTATATCAACTTATTTTGTGTATATATATATAAAGCTCATAATTGACATTAAAAAATTAGTTAATTAGCTCTTCAATTAACAAAACTAAATAAAAAAAAATAGATATTTAAATTATTTTTTAATAAAAATTGAAATATAAATCTATAATATAAAAAATTTAATTCATAATAAATATATTAAACTGAAAGATGAGTAGGTAAATTTAGTGAAATTTGAATGGCTTAAATTGATTTAATAACTTAATGTAATAAAAATAAATTAACAGACAAAAATTAATTATTGAAATTGATGTTTATTAATTTTATACTTTATAATTGCATAAAAAAAAATAACATATTCCTATTTTCAGACATCCCATTTTCATTATCATACATAATCAACATAATCATCGTTCATTTCTAGATACTTTATTGTCAGACATCCTAAAATCTTAATTCAAATAACTCCTAGATGTAATTTATATTAAGTAATTACTAAGAGACATAAATTTTAGAATCTATATCTATGACATATAATTTTTTTTAAAGTCAAATAAACATTTCTACTTTAATCTTTTCTATTGTTATCCTAAAAACAAAATACAAATTTTTTTTTAAAAAAATTTCTTTAAATCCTAGGCTTGTTTTTTAAAAGCATTAGAAAAAGGTGTGAAATAAAACATATAAATTTTATAAGTCAAACCGTAAAAAAGTGTTCACGGTCTATAATTATAGGTTTAATTTTAAAAACTAAATGGTTATTAAATTATCTCTTAAACTTTTTATTTTTGACCTGTTAGATATTCTTTTAAATTTATAAATGTATTAGAAAACATATTCTTTTTAAAAAAATCAAGAGTTCATCGTTGAAACCAAATTCTTTTTTGAGTTTATTATGTTTTCAATTTTTTTTTTTAAAAAAAAAACTGGATAAACAGTCCCCATATGTATCAAAATGATATTTTAATCTAAAATTTCAAAACTTAAATTGACACCGTAAACCTTATTTCTTTAAAAAAAGATTACGAACTAAAATTTATAATTTAAATTATATTTTACTAAGATCACATTAAAAACTATTTAAAAAATTTAAAGGTTGTAGCCAATCAAAAATATAGTTGGATATCCGTTACTATTTAAAGTCAACCTTAACATAATTTATACTACAAACTTTAAAATTTGAGGTCTGATTTTCACTCCATAATTACATATTGTCAAAAATAAAAGCAAAAAATTATCATCCTAAACGTCGATTTAAGGATAAAGAAGTAGTCAATGTGAATATATAAAACTTATATTATCGATTTTGAAGTGAGATTAGGTTTTCCAATTAAAATTAAATAAAAAAAGAGTAGAGAGTAATAATAAATTGGAGGGTAAATATCAATTTATAATTTTATATTGCTAAAACTTTGAGATCGTATCAATTTAAATCTAAACTTTGGGGTTGTATCAATTTAAACCCCAAACTAATAATTATATCCATTTAAATCCTGAATTTTCATAAATATATCAATTTAAACTCTAAATTTTAATAAATATATCAATTTAAATCCTGAACATTTATAAATATATCAAAATAAAATATAATGAAGAGTTTAAGAATTAAGTTGATATATTTCTAAAAGTTTAGGGTTTAAATTGATATACTTATAGAAGTTCGGGGTTTAAATTGATACTAGTTAAATTGATATTAGTTTAGGGTTTAAATTAATACAATCCAAAAGTTTAAAATTTAAATTGATATAATTATTAATTTTAAATTTAAATTGATACTTATTCTAATTTGGAAAAAGAGGAAGGAGGGAGGGTCTTAGGAGAGAAGTCAATGATGAGAATGGAAATAAATAGCAGAGAGAAATGGAGTGTGTGAAAATAAAACCCATTTTCTGATCTCTCCTTCCAAACCCAACGCGTCTCTTTCTTTCTCCATCCGTCATTAAAAATCACCACTCTGTTTCTTGTTTTTCTTCTTCCTCACCGGCAAAAATGGCGAGCCCTAAATTCAACAAATCTAAATCGTCTCAATCCGCCGTCGTTTGGGACTGCGGAAGCTCCCTTTACGATTCCTTCGAACTTAATTCCCTCAAACGCCAACTCGATTCCGCTATTGCTTCAAGAACTCTGTCCATGCCTCATCTCCCTGGTCGCCGCTGCCTTCTTCCTTCTCCTCCACCTCCGCCACCGCCGCCCTCCAAAAGGCCCTCCAAGATTTCCAGGTCTCTCCACAAATTTCTCCGGTCGGTTTTCAGGCACAAGCCGAATTCCAGCCCTAGCTTTAATCCGGAACGACTCGACTCTGGATTCTATGTTCTGTATGAAGATGAGGCGAATTCACTCTCTAAGATTCCGGAGGTTGGATTTGCCGGATTTTCGCCGGAAATTGCTTCTTTGGTTCGACGGACTGCGTCCGAGAGATTCACGGCGGCCACTTCTATGGGTATTTCTTGTGCTTGAATGAAGGAGCCTTCTTAGAATATAGGTAAATTAGTTAAAATTTTTAATAAATAATTTTTAACAATTATCTTTTTTTTTTTTTTGTAAATTGAATTTTTGTTTTTGAGAGATTAATTGTAAGACTTTGTAGAACCTATATTAACATGTTAGACATATCTGTAATTAATTATTTAAAATTCTCATTTGCAAGTATTATTATCTAGCTAACATGAGTGTAGCTCAATTGATATTGTACTTGTATTATCAAGTTTGATCCCTTTACCTTCTTATTTAATATAATATGTTAATACCTTTGTTCAAAAAAATATTATAATCTAAATAACTTGAAATTAATATTAATTGAAAAAGAAACCATATTAATATGACTAGTTTGCTTTTATACAATATTAAAACTGTTTCAAGCCTTTATTTTTAATAATATCAATTACTTTAATCATGAGTATTGATTGAGTAATAAAAATATATTTTTTTCTTAAATGCAAGGGTTAAAAATTTGAAAATAAATGATATATTAATATTAAAATGAAAGAAAGAAAGAAAGAAAAAAGTTTAGGCGTAAGTTATAGGTTTTTTATTTTTTAAATTCTTTTAATGAAAAATAAATGAAAGCAGAAATTTTATTTGGAAAGTTATTTCCGTTTCTGGTAATTAGAAACAAATAGAAAAGTGAGAGAAAATAAGTAAAAGAATTGATTGCTCACGACTCAAAAACATCTCTTATGTGGAAAATTTGTTTAATTACGTACAAAAAATGAAGATTTAGATTGAATAATTGAGGAAAGAGAAAATTTAATGGATGTGTGAGAAACGTAAAGATTAAACATAATTTAGATAAATTTGTTCACTATTAGTTAGTTAAAAGCATGTTTTTATTTTCATGTTTACTTGAGACGAGTTTATCATATCCAAATTTTATATACGTAAGTTTATATTGTATTTTTACATCTTCTTAAAGAAAAAACTTAAAGCGTAGTCCATCTTTGTACAATTTAACTGAAATCAATAACAATGAATAACGTGACATGTGATAATTTTTTTATAATAAATTTGAATTATTTTTATTTTATTTTTAGTATGTAATAGATCTACACTTAGTTATTGTCCTTAACTAAAATAAGAGTGTTCCAAATTAATAAGATCACCTAAGTTGTCAATCTTATACTTTAGCAATTCAAAATCAAGATATAATCTTCGATATTGATTGAATAAGCTAAAAACTAAAAGACATTAAAAATAAACATCTTTGATCGACTTAATGTAATTTTTCTTTGAGAAAATAATCCTTGTATGATAATGACGTGAAGACTTGAAGTTGAAAAAAAAATAGCTTTAATATACTTAAAATTAAGTTTGTTTTTTCATATTTTTTATAAAGTTGATAAGTTAATGTATTATATTTATACTAGTGATGTTTTGTTGCTTATTTTGAATTTTTCAATGATATAATGGAAATGTCGATTTACTTTTCTTATCGATTGAATTTATGGAAATGTGAAAATATCGATATGTCAACAGAAATATAATATCATATAGATAATAAATTCAATAAACTTATACATAAATAATGTGTGAAAACATCATGGACCAAGTCTAAACAACAAGAAATTGATTTTAACCTTCTTTTATTAGGAAAGAAAAAAGTCTCGTCTTTTTTGCACACTCTCTTAGGTGTCAAGAATTTCGTAGAAGAGGGGCAAAGTATTGCGAAGAAGATGGAGCAGTATTATTTTAGGTAAGCTTTAATGAAGGAAGCTTCTTCTTTAATACATTTTTATTTATTTATTTGTTATTTATTTTGAGACGCTTCTTTATTACATATACAGCTACAAATATGGCATGAAACTTGTCATTAATAAAGCCTTATAATGGTGTGACACTTAAAATAGAAACCACTAGAATGATGTACAAAAATTGAGAAGTAGAAGGGGAATTTTTTTTACCACGGATCAAAGTGAGTTTAGTTCAACAGTAATTGGTATGATATCTTTCTAAAGGTTGAATGTTCGATTTCTCATCCCACAATTGTTGTACTAAAAAAATTGATAATGTTTTTATGTTTATTTATTAAATATTATTATTATTTTTTGACATCATTTTGAATTGCTGAAAAGAGAAATGGATCTCATAGTTTGAGGTCAAGGCACAAACAATACACAACAAAAATAGATAAGAAAAGAATAATAACGAAAATCTACCTAACATGCCTAAGATAAAACAAACACAATTCAAGGAAAAAAAGATTCTAAGGATAAAAACCCTCTTGAGTATCCTTAATAGAAGCTCCAAGTCACTTACACCAACAAAGAAAAACATCATATTGGATAATCTGACTAACCATGCCCGTAGAGGATGCAAGGTACCTCTATGGACACACACATATTACTTTAAATCATTGTTGAAAAATAGATACCAAAGGAAGAAGTTTGGAGGTGAAAGTAGTGTTCATAGGCTTAATTTTCAAAAACAAAATGATCATCAAATGGGGCCTAAATGATCCATAGACTCAACTCCACTGGTGCACATAACACAATCACTGGGGAACTAATTTCTTGTGATTGATATACAAAAAATAAAGTGGAACTCATTGATATTAATATATGATCCAAATCTATAACGTGAACAAATGGGGTATGATACTCTCGTAATATTAGAAATTTTCTAGAAAAATTGAATAATCTGACAATGACTTAAAAATAAAAATTGAGACTCGAGAACACCACCACACCATTCTATAGGTCACTACCATATCTGTTTCAAGCCTTTATTTTTATCTAAAATTTTAACGAATTTATATTTTAATGATAATTATGAATAGACTTAATGAATACATTTGTGAAAGGTTAAATTCAATATTGCAATAGGTAAAAGAATAGAGAAATCAAATTTATGACTTTATAAATTTTATGATGTGAAAGATACATAGAGCATATTTATGGCAGTAAAGATGAAAAAAAGGTGATGGTATGTACTTAAATTTTTCTACCAAACTCACTCACTTGTTTCTCGTGATTTTTATTAATGCAAAATTTAAATCAAAACCCCACAACCAATTCCATGTTTCATTTATATACATCAAAGATATTAATTAGAATCATTTAAAACCATTGTCCTCATTTTAAAGCAAGCTTTTCTTCCCAAAATGGTGTTTTAATGAAGTGTTTGTAATTAATTTTGATTTTTGAATAAGGGTGGGCTTTTAATTTGATTCGTCGAGGGTCAATTTTATGGCGTTTGATTAGAGAACTAAAAGTGGTTTCCAAAATTTAAAATCACATTTGAGAGTATTTTTACTTTTTAAAGAACAATTTTATTAGTATTTGAATACCCTTAACTTTATTTTTTGAATTCAAGTAGTCATAACACATCTTTTTTTTTACCCTTCCATGTGAGTTTTCTTTAGTCCATAGACCAAATCATAACTAAATAAAAAAGAGTTTAATGTAATATATGAACCAAAACTTCACTCAAGCTTTGCGTGAAAGAGAGTTTGATGCAAGGTATCATCTAAAGTGCACCTTATTTAGCTGGATTCAAGTTTTGTTGCGTTGAGGATCAAACAGTTGAGTAAAAAATTGTGGCACAAATGGCTCACACTTTATAAGCACGCATTAAAATCCTATATGAATTTATCTTAGTAGGAAATCTTATCAAAAGATTGGATAGTAAAACCAAACTTTGATGAACATTGCATTTACGATAAAGAAAAGAAATATAGTTTAAAAAAGAACGAGAACATGTGACCAAAGGGTCGTTTCTCAACTACAATTACTAAGAACTATGAAGATTAGCCCAAACACACTCTTAAATTGATCTAAGGTATTGATTTACTTTTATTGATGACTTACTTTAGAAATATTCTAGGAAATGAATGAACTAATTGAAAACCAAACCTCAAGATCAAGAAGAAAAAAAAGCTAAGGCTGGTTGATTTGTAGTTATACATAATTGATATATATTCTCGAAAGACTATCAATTTCATTACACTTGAGAAAAAAATGGATGAATTAAAGTTTTTTGTAGTATTGATTTTTTTTCCATAAACCAAATAAAATTTGAAAACACATACTATATGATAGATGTTATTCGCACTTTTATATATATATATATATATANAACCATGGAACCCTATAAAAAAATATAGATGTCATGTTCTGAGAATATAAGTTATTTATGTATCAAGATGGACCAAGAGACCAACTCAACCAAAAAGTGCACTTTGTTGCCTCAATTCGAGTTTGTTGAATCATGAACCAAAACTTTACATCAATGATAGCTTGGCATGATGTATGAATCAAAAGTGCACATTTTTTACTCTATTTAATTAATTTTGAGTTTGAAAAAAAATCGTAAAGGTACATTCACTCACAATATAGCAACTTGAAATCTTCTTATCGTAATTGGATCACCTATTATTTATGTAGCATGCAATAGTTGAGGCTTAGAGTCGAAAGTTCAAATTTCTAACCTCATATTTATAATCCTATATTTTAGAAGCAAAATACAATTAAATTTTGATTTGGGTATGCAAAATGACTAAGAACTTATGGAAGTTTTACTTTCCTTCCAATGTTGATGTGTTTTGGGGAGGGGGGTTTTAGGAAACTGATGGAGTATTGGGATTGTCCACGTAAATCCAACAACAAAGAAGATTTGGCAGAAATCGTGTATATGATGGAAGGTGTTTGGAGCTATCGTAGCACAATTAGTTTTAACCATGCTCCTCTTGATACTCAAGTTAGCAATCTTCCCGTGGAAAAAGCTTTAGAGATTTTTTCTTTAAAGAGGAAATTGCTCTTCCTAAAACCAATTTGAGCATTTATCTACATGTTAGTCATTAGAAGCCGCTAAAAGAGGATTACTTGGTCAAAGAGCACTCCGTGTAGTGGGACCGATCGGATTATTCGTGATTGTAATGGTCGTCCTATTGGGGTGGTTGCATCCCAATATCTATCAATTAGTTGGTAGAAGCTGAAGCCATTGTTGATGGCTTAAAATACATCATGATTTCTTGGAATGGGCATAACTCCCAATGAAGGTAGAACCAGATTTAATGTTTATCAAACTATCGAATCTTGAGAATTCTGACTTACCTGAGATTTATCTTTCTAATCATACTTCTTAGTAAATGTTTCTAACTTTTGTAAAATTTATGAAGAGAAAAACAAAGTTGTCCATAATCTAGTAGTTTTGTCTTTTTCTTGAACGTTCTCCTATTGGAGAGAGTTTTTTCCTCTTTTTATCTTATCACTCATCCCCGGGAGAGATTGATGTTTGGTTCTTGGATTGTTCGAGGGCTTTAATGAATTTCTGTTAAATAAAATTATAATTATAATTTAATAAAAGAAATATTCAAGCAAATTTATACTTAATACTCAAAAGTTAAAACCAATAAAACCCTCCTATTTTTCCTTTAACTCCAATTTTAATACCCAAAAATCATTTTCTGGATTTTTCTTTACTGCACATGAACCAATCCTTGTAGTTTGGAGCTTTGGGGCTGCAAATCTCAACTACCCAATTGACCAAAACATAGAAATCAATCCCATTTCCTTCCAAAGATGATAATCCATCTCTGTTCTCTTCGTCAACCTCCAACCTCTTCATTCGTCTCAACTTTTCTGAGTTCTTCTTCTTCCTCCTTCAATGTTGGAGCAAACCCACACAGGGTTTCAATGAAGCCCCACCCTCTTAGAAACAGAAGCTTCAACAGTAAAAGAAACGGGATTATCTGTGGGGCAATTTTGCCTGTGGATCCATGGGCGCCCAACATCGATTCTCAGAGCATAGCCTCCCAGATTTTTGCTTTTTCCCTGTTTCCTTACATTGGTTTCTTGTACTTCATCACCAAATCAAAGACGGCTCCCAAGCTCACTCTCTTCGGTTTCTATTTCTTGCTTGCCTTTGTGGGTGCTACCAGTGAGTTCCCATCTCCTTTGTTTTCGTTTTTAATTTGATTTACGGTTCGATATGGATAATCATTTCCCTTTTGTGTCAATAATCCATTGAAATGAGTGGCACGACTTCTTAAATTTTAATGCAATTGGCTTGTGGGTCGATGGATTCCCACTGATTTTGAAGTTTTGGATTGCTAGACTAGGATACGTCTACCCATTGTACCCATTTTGTTACAGATTTCAAAACAGTAAGCACAGTGTTTGAAATGTTGTTGGGATATATATTAGAAATATCATTTGCATACTGGCGCTTTTTCTTCTGTTTGAGTTCAACAATGGTGGAATTGTGGGGTGCTATCAAACCATTGACCTTGGGATGATAATAATTCATATTGGTTCATATTAGTTATTATGTCAATATTCATATTGGAATTTTGATTTTACGGATATGACGATAAAATATCTGACATCGATGGATATTTTGGCCAATCAACAAATATATAAAAATTATTCAAATTATTGATTAAGTTGTTTTTATTTTAAAACTTAGTTATAGATATGGTTATTAGTATTCATATTCATATTTAGATTAATAAAACATATTTTTTATGTTTTATGTGTATTTAACAAAGATATCAAAGATATCAATTGATTTTTAGTATTGACATCGAGCCCTCTGTTTTATGGATACACTGACGGACATTTCAATCATTGGTTATTAGGAAATGGGTTGTTTGGAAAAAGGTGGTTGTATATAGAGCGGGTTAGGGAGAACTTGGAGTAGACCGTTTGCAGAAATGGTTTGTTGAGGAGTTCAAACCTCTCCAAATGCTTGGGATATTGTAATTTTTTCCCTTATCAGCACAATTTTTCTGTTAGTTTCCATTTTGATTTTTGGTTTCTTTCACATGAACTTCCTCCAAATCTGGTTGAAATACCACAACTCTGTATGGGGTTGATTTTATTTATGATAATTCTATTAACAGCTTTTTAATGGAAATTTTTATCCTGATGCCTATTATTTATTGCTGATAACTACTTGATTTCAACTCATGCTGGCTACAACTCTGCAGTCCCTGCTGGAATATATGGTAATTATTCATCATCAAACACCATTTTCTATTCACATTGCTTTCTTTTTCTTTCATAAATGGCCAAATTGCTTAAATACCAATTGTTTTGCTCTCTTGGAACAGCAAAGGTTCATTATGGAACTTCCTTGTCTAATGTTGATTGGTTACATGGAGGGGCTGAATCACTTCTCACTCTGACAAATCTATTCATTGTGTTGGGTTTGAGAGGAGCTCTTAGGAAATATGGGGAGGCTGAAAACTCTACATCCTCACCTGTTCTAGAGTTGGAAAAAGAGAAGGCTGTGTTAGATAAATAGTGACTATATGTTCCCAACCTTTTGTTGAAATATTTGTTTCCATGGGCGTGGCCCGGTACATATAGGACGAAAGGCCGAGCAATGTTAGAAATGTGGAGTCTCGCTTTTCTCTCTCCTCTACTGTTATATAAACTGCCCCTTTGAGTTGTATGAATTTTCACTGATCAACCACTATAATTGTGAATCTGTCCTGTATTTTCTTTGTGGAAGCTTTTGGCTAACTTCTTAGCATTTGCACAATATTAAGGTCTTTTAGGTTTCAATAAAATTCTCCACTGTGGACTACTTTGATGCTTTTACTGCAGCAGCCATGCTAATGTCTATTGTACACATTTTTTTCCTCTGGTCATTGCTTTTTATTAAGAACTTATCTCTGTGACCTGAGTTACAGTAGCTACAAGGAACTATTCTAAGCTCCTACAGAACTGTCTCTTAGTTCCAATCATATCTTTTGTATTTGATTGGATTTGAGGTTTGAAGAAAGAACATTTACCTTTTGGAAGACAATCCAAAAATATGCCTATAATTTTCTGAGCAAAGCTCTTCTACTGCTGCAGAGCCAATTCCCACATGGATGATCATGGGTTAAATAAACCATTCTTTGGTGGTGTATCTTACATAGATCTCACTCAGTTTTCGAACTGTCAGATGCAGTTTGTCGTCTATGAATTTGTTGATTCTTGCAAGTAGTGCATAACTTTCCTCACTTGTCCGCTTCAAAATGATATTTGCAAAGCATTGTTTCTCTTTTTCTTCATTCCACAGTTGCTCCAAAGCTTATTTTACATGATTATAGTAGTGTGACTGCGAGCTAGAATTGATGATCGCCGTTCTACAAGTGTTCCATTGTTGAAATTTCTTTGGTGTTTCTTTTATTTTGCTATGTTAATATGAGTGCAAAAACTCACATTGTTCAGAAAAAGTGCTAAATATATTGAACTCTGGCCATGCTCGAGTTTTGCTCCTTCCCCTCTGTTGGGCAAATTGTTGATTCACATGATCATTGTTAGCGTTTATTTGTCACTTGATTTCGGATTCTTTTGGACAAGCTCACTGTTTGAGATTATTTGTAAACAAATGATCCATTAATATCAATTTAGTCTCTTCTAAAGAAGTGAGCTTTCATTTTAGTTTGTTCAGATACATGTGAATTTGGATTGGACACGCAGAGGAATGAAGTCCCTTTAAAAAGTTGAATTTGAGTTGTTTGAACATCTGCAGAGCCGTAGTAAGTATTCTTTCTTTTACTATAGATAGATAGAGAGAGAGAGAGAAAGAGAGAGAGTTGTATGTAGCATTTGAATCTGAAACCGACTTAGGAAAGTATAAATGGCTCAGGAACCATGTTTCAATATCCAAAACCTCTCTATTTCTACTGCAGTCCGTCCTGGAATTCGTCCAGCGATCAAATCCCACCTGAAGTTCGATGTAACAGTAGTAAAGCATGTTCAGAACGAGAGTGGCAGAGAATCACATCAAAATTTTCAGAGAAAAAGAGAACCATTTTTAAAGAGGGAGAGATAGAACCTGTCTCCAACAAGCCTGTGCATTCTATGAATGAGATCCTCCTCCTGGTCACTGATTTGAATGACCTCCCATTCCAAACTGGTAACTTCTACAAAACAAACACATTACAAAGAAGAAACTATAACAACTTCTTTTACCAACCAAAAAGGTTCTCAGTAACCATGACAGCAAAACAAGAAAAATCAGGACACCTTCTGAGTTCGATTTCCTTCTCTTGGACTGTTTCTGTGGCTGTTTCGCTGTCTTCTTAGCTTCGATTTCCATTGCCACGGAATGCAACTCTTTTGATGGGGAATGAAATCTCGTTTCGGTTTCTCTGAAGATTTGTTGCTTATTTATTTGTGGAAGATTGGTTGTTTCTTTTTCCCTTAGCTGCAGCTAGCTCTCTGAACTAAACTGGAACGACCAGTGTAACCAAACAAGCAAACAACTGATCAGCCATTGACTTGTAGTTATCAAGCTTCAAATATTTGACCCACTTGACCCTTCTCTACTCTTTTACTTTTTTCTATATATCATTAGAGTTTCTGCCACTGTGAAAAAAGAGAATATTACCTTTTATTATGGGTAAAAATGAAAATTTGAATATGCGGGTACGATGTAAATTTTGATCAAAAATCAAACCAAACCGATCCATTTTGTTTGTAGAAACAGTTGGTTGTGCTTGTCCGTTGATACTAGGTCTGAAAGGTTGATGAGGACAAGGCCTACTGTTTTGACTTTGAGGAGTGTAAGTGTTGGGTATCTTGTTCTTTAGTCAGGTCGGGTCAAATTGGACTCTTTGATTCAAATTTGGTTGAAGTCTAAAAGAAGACACCGTAAAGGTCGATAGCATCACAGTATAACGGCCATTTGAACTATATTTTATAATACAATTATTCAATGAAACTGTCAAATGTGATTATTTTTACTATTGGATTATGCTCCTAAATAATTACTAGATATGAATTTGAAGTATTTTTCCGTTCCTATCGCATACATTGCTATCCATATTGTAGCGACATTGTGAAAGCTTTATGCAATTTTTTCCTACGGTGTATGGTTTGTATTGAATTGTGTGAAAGAGTTTATTATACAAACTTAAATTTGTGTAACTTATATTTGTTGTAGGTTCAAATTTTATTTATTTTCATCTCTGAATTTTCTTTACTTTCTAAATTTCAAATATTTTGTTCTACGCTTTTAAACTTTTATATATTTTACGTGAATTTCTATTTCATTTATTATTTGGCAGAACTTTATTTTGAATTTGGAATACCTTTTATCACCACATGTGACTTCATATATTTGTTGATGTAGTTATTTATTTATTCATTATGTAAGTAAACCTAATGCATCTCTATATTAGGTCTCCGTAAAATAATATTTTATTTATTTATATATATAAAATAATGACAACAACGAAAATGTTTTTTAGGTAAAATTTGAAACAAACAAAATGGTTGAGATTTCAGAATGAAATAAACGTAAATGTTTAACCAACAAAATAAGATTTCAAGACATTTGATTTGTAACAAATAGTGTATCACATCAAACCAGCATATCATTAAACTTTAGGGGGTGTTTGTTTCAACGGTTGGGATTGGATGAGTTAAGCATCCTAAGTCCAACTCTTATTTTGGGCTTGAATTTAGGAAGCTTTGGCTTACTACATCCTTTTCCTGTGGGTTTAAATAGTATCTACTATTCAAACCTATGGATTACCCATCTCTCTGTTTTTTACCCCTCTCTATTTTTTTTCCTAATTTAATCTAGGAAGTATGTCGTGTTGGAGTTAATGTCTTAAATCTCGTAGGGTCTTATAGTTTGTAAACATTATATGAAAAAACTCTTTATATGATTAATAAAATATATGATATTTTATTCACTTTGTGTATAAAATATGTGATATTTTAGTTGCATTAATCACAAACTAATAAACTAACATCCAAGATTATCATTGTAACTTAAACATGTATGTGGTGACATATAGGTGGATCATGTTTAAGTGATAACCTAAATGATATGTAGTAGATGGATAAGACTGAGTACCTTATCTTGGTGACACTATGAGTATGATCTGCTTTGTAGGTGTTACAATTGTTGTAAAGTGTTATACAAATGATCTGATTCTGATTAGTCATGTATTAGACATGCTAGCAGGGATATTCTTTACAAAGGAGTTTGTATAAGACTAGACCACGAAATGTTTAGTCTCATTATATAACACCATTCATAATAGAGACTTACATTTCACTAGGACGACCATAGGTAACATGACCTGAATCCTAAGTGAGAACTCCTACCTGTGAGGGTGGTCATTTGATTTGTATGAGTGAGAGTGGTCAGATCGCCGACTCAACAAGGTTACCATTTTGGAGATTTGTCTAATTGGGGAGCTGGAACACAGCTATACAAGATGGAATTCAATCCTTCCCCAAAGCAGGGATAAGTAGATAAATTGCTCCCTTAAGGGCTGATTACGGGTCTTGAACAATGTGGCGCCACACTCTCTCTTTGCCCAAGAGGGGTTTAGTCATAGTAGGACTATGATCTATTATTCATTAGATGGATCAGTGGAACCTTACGAGTTAGATGTAACTACAGGGGCAAAACGGTAATTTGGCCTAGCTGTACTTACGAGCAATTTGTGAAAGGTCATTGTACTGTTGATTGGTTATATCCAATGGACACAGAAATATATCTGTAGTACGAAGAGTGCAGCTGGTTTTTAGTGGAGTGCCCGACAGTTAACAGATGGTGAATAATGTAATTAATGGTGAATAATGTAATTAATGGTGAATAATGTAATTAAAGAGTTTAATTAATTATTCATGTACCTTAGTGACCGTCGTCGGCCAACCTCCAGTCGCCATTGGCCAACTTCAACCACCATCGACCAACTTCTAGCAACCCCCTTCCCCCACACTGGCAAAATTCCGGCCACCAACTCCGTTGGCCACCCTCCAACTGCCACCTTCGGTGACCGCCACCAACCAATCTTGAAAAACATTAATAAAAATACTCTTAGTATATAATAAACTAGATAATTTTGTATATAAAAGCACTTTTAAGAAAGAATTGCAATACATGTATGTTTTATTTTTATTTTTATTTATTTTAATTAGTTTTTATCAAAAGTGTTTAATTAAAAATGAATTTTTGAAAGATATTTTTTTCTAAGTCATTCCAAACATGCCAATAGATTACAATTGTATAGTTATATTTTTTTAGGTTATATGTGTAGAACTATATATGTATGAAAGCTCTAATTTAATTTAATAGCGTTTTATTTTTTTTTTAGATTCAGAATCAATTTCTAAACGAAAATTTAAAAGATTTAAAACAACTTAGCAACCAAATAAAAACTAAAACTCAAAATTTATGATTTTTTATTCTTCAAATGTAATTTGATAAGAAAAAACTATAGTTTTTCAATTATTGAATTTAATATTAAAATACTAGTTTATTTCAATTTTAAGTTAGTATATTATGGTTAAAAAAATGATCATTTTCAAATTAGTTAAAGTAACAAAAGTCTATGAAATTTTATTTTAAAATCTAATAAAATTAAAATATCGAATTATTAAAACAATAGATTAAATAAAATTATAATTTTAGTCAAAATCTCTATTTCAATTTTTTTTTAAAAAAAATATTCTTCTAATTTTTTTAGTTTATTTTAAACTTAACTATACTAAAATAATTAAGATGAAAAATTTAAACTAATCTAAAATCTAACCGGTGATTAAATACAAGAAAATATTTTACAAACTAAATATTTATAGATCTACACTCCCAGGCTACTTGCCTGCACTCCAAACACAGACTTCTTAAACTCAGGCTTCCAAAATCTGCACCAAACATAGTTTTCTTAAACCCAAATTACCTAAACCTCTTAGTTTAATCCTCAGGTTTAAGATTTTAAACTTGTGCACCAAACGGAGTTTACGTAACACATCGAATTAGCAAAATATTGGTATGAGATAAATAAATCGACGTATCAAATTAGACTTAAATATGTTCATTTTTCAAAATATACAAATTTAACTTATGAGCCAAACATTGTGTAAACGACTTTCTTGGGATTAAATTATCAAAAAGTACCCCTCAACTACAAGGTTAGTTTCAATTATTGCATTAATTGATAGTCTTTAAATGTTTTAACAGAAAATTTTTAGTATTTGCATCCTTAAAAAGTGTAAAGTTTTTAACTGTTATTTTATGCGAAAATATTCATTAGTAAAATTTTCATTTGAAGTTAAATTATTTCTAAGTTTTGTTTTAAATTGCATGCATTGTAGTAATAGAAGAGATCGAATTCTTAGTGGAAGCAATTGATCGCCATGCCATTAATTTTTATTAAGAATTCTAAAATATAGAGAAGACAAACTTTCCTCTGAAATTCGAAAAATCACATTTTATCTTTGAAGTTTGATATTTATTTCAAAAGAGCTTTTGCAAGTTTTTGTCATTAAATAAATTGGTAAAAACAACGTATCTGCTACCGTGAACGAATCTAAACATATTTATGCAAGAAAAATTAAGACACGTGTAGCATCTATATATGAAATTTGTCAAAGTTTAGAAGTATAATTGAAAGCAACCCCAATTTACGGACATTTTTTTTTTTTAATAATTTAACCTTCTCTTTATTGTTTAAACATATTTTGACCACTATATTTTCATTTTGATGTTTGTTTTTGGCTTATTCCCTTTTTTACTTCTTATTTTTTTATTTAACTTTAATTTAGGGTGGGAATTAGGACCATATACATTATTTATATAAGTTGGCAAAAAAATCTAGCTTGTAAAGCATTTGATTCTGAATGAGAATGCATTTGTCTCTTGTAGCAGCAAGTCAATTAATACCCATCTTTTCTCATTATATTTTTCTTTTTCTTCTTCTTTGAATCCCTCCCATGTCTTCTTTTTGGGGCATATATTCTATTTCCATTGCCTTTTTATTGAAATAATTCAATATTCTAAATAAAAAGGAGAAAAATAATTATTAGATGGTTACAAACTAACAATAGCAAAAACACATTTAAAAATTTTTCTAAATTTAAGTATTAGTAAACCAATCATGTCAAGCCTTAAAATCATATAACTAAAAAAAAATTATGTTAATTTGAGTATAGTTGAACTGGTTAAGACATATGTTTTTAGATCAAATAGTTAGAAATTTGAATCTTTCACTCCACATATTCAATTGAGAAAGAAAATTAAGAAACTATACTTTTGATGGTCAATACTTTAACCGTTGTTATATAACAACCAAAGCTTATTGTATTTATATTTAACGCATACAAACTTGATAAATTTTCAAACTTATGGAGATAAATACATCTAAAATTATGGGATCAATCTATAAGCATAAGATACATTTTCTCCTAAATTCTGAAGGTCACTTCAATTTTGATAAACACAGCTCATCCTTTATTCTTTTTTTTTTTTTTCACAAAAGAAGAATCTGATTTCATCTCCATAAATTGAGATAGGCAGTCTTGTTTTAGTTGATGTGAAAACTGTTTTTTAGCCCATTTGAATATTGATTGATGTGACTTTATTGACTTTATATGCAAAATAGTCCTAATTTTCTAAAATAATTTCCAATTAATATTTAAAATTTTTTAATTTTACTCGTGACGTAACTTACAAATTTAGTTCCTGGACATTTATTTATCTATCTAATAGATCGTCCTTCAACTTTAAAAAATATATTTATAAGTTTAAGATACAATCGTTGTGGTTTAAATTTTGTGTGTAAGCTTCATGAACTTAGAAATATCAAATAGGTCCATAAACTTTTATTGTTGTTCTTTATAGGTCTATAACATATGTCCAACATTTTTTTAAAACTAAACATTCTATTAGACATAAATTTGAATTTTGTATTTATTAAAATGTAGTTGACTTTCAAACCATGTGTTCAATAAATTCAAAAAAATTTTAAAAAAATTCTAGTTAATAGGTAAAAAATCTATTGGACACAAAATTGAAAGTCCATGTAGATATGTATTTTTAGACATAAAATCAATACCTTTTTTTATTTATTAAACACTTTTTAAAGTTCGAAAAACACGAAATGACATTTGAGAAAGATGGTTTATTAAAAATACTAAAGATTAATATAAAATTTTCCAAATATGCCTTTTAACTCATCAATGACTTCCAAACCGAGCATAACTTAATTGGCATTCTAGTGTGTTGCTAACCACAAGGTCTGTGGTTTAAAATCCTCCTATTCTCAATTAAAAAAAAAAAAAAACTCATCAATTACTTTTTTATTTCTTCTTTTTGATAATATGGGATGGAGAAATTGAATCTCTAACTTTAAAATTGATACAAGATGGTAATGTCTAAGAGATAAAAGTACATTTTGATTTTTCATGAGTAATGATATGCTTATATACAAAAAATTCCTATAACCTATCAAATCAACTAAAAAATGAATCACAAAAGTAAGTTTATTGAAAAAAAAAAAAGGAATAATTTGAAGATGGAGTTCACTATCAATTTCACTTTTGAAGAGTATAAAAGCCCTCCAAACTTGGAAATGTATTAGCAGGCAGCTCCTTCCAAATATCTTTAAAAGTCTCAACAAAAAGCTCCAAGTTCTATTGCATCAATGGCATCTCTGCAATGCAACAAACCAGCTGACCATGACCAGCAGAAGCATGACCAACAACATCACCATTGCTTCGGCGGCCACGTCTCCGACAAGATCAAAGGCGTCTTCAAAGGCCACCATCACGGCCAGGCTCCACTGGCATCAGCGCCGGTGCACCACTCTGCCAATGCCAGCCACTGCAAGCCAACTGGGTCAAAGAAGAAGAAGGAACATCACAAGAATAAAGAAGGGGGTTTGTTGCATAAAATCAAGGATGCCTTTTCTGACCACAGCAGCGATAGTAGCGACAGTGAAAATGAATGTGACAAACCCCATCATAACAAGAAGGTAAGTTTAATTTTATTGCTTCAGTTCTCTTATTTTGAGTTCTCCGATGTATATATATTTCATGTCGGGTTTTATTATCATCGTGAAATAGAATTCACCAAGTGTTGGATTGTTCATCTATGGAAACATGAGTTATCACCGTTGATTTGCACCGTTGATCTTGAATCTAGTTGAAATGTGACGTCTATGGTTTTCATGAGTTATGCTATGGTGTTTGTAGTTATTCTTGTAGTGTGGGTGGTGAAGAGTAACCATTAAACGAGTGCAAAATAAGAAGTTTCCAAATGATCATCTATATATTTTTAATATATATCGGCTAGTTCAAGCACACTCAACTTCAAAGTTTTGATAGGATCTAGTACATTAGAGTTAATATCTTTTCGTAAAATTTTTATTTGATTTGTATTTTCTCTTATGTAATTCCTTTGCCTGGATTTGCAGAACTGAAAGGGAGAGAAGGAAGGTGAATGGATTGAAGGAACAATGTGGATGCCTCCAAACTACTACTACTAAGAATTTGAGTGAAGCAAAGATAAAGATGCACAATATAGAATAAAGATGATAATTTACGAGACTTCAATTCTACCTATTTTCCTTGTTTGAAATAAAGCTTCTGTATTCCTATCTTTGTCATCAATATGAAAAGTATGTTATAAACTAGATCATTGTGTGTGAATTCAAACAATACACATAAGCACACAAATATTATCTATCAGCAAGCTTGTTCTTTTATCGAGAAATAGCTAATGTTTAAAAGCACGTGAATATGTAAACTCATACATAATTCAATGGATAAAACACCAACTACCATTTCAAAAAGTGAAAGTCAGTAGTTCTTCCTCTGAAATAACCTCTCGCGATTCATTCCATGCTTGTACCTCTCGCGATTCATTCCATGCTTGTCAACCTCAAATGTACTTTGTCAACGTAACATTACTTTTACCCAGAATAAAAGTGATTGAAATTTCATTGATGAAATTAAACAAAACAGTAAAGGAAAATGAGTTCCCTATTGACCAAAACTAACTAAAAAGAGAAAGGGGAGGTATTAAAACTAGCATATATAATTTAAGATGCAAATTTATAAGTTGACATTACAACCGTCTATGTTACAAAATCAACCTCTAAAAAGACACATTTGTACAAGGAAAATGAAGCTTTGGTTAAAGCCATCCAAGAAACCCAGAA
The DNA here is from genome assembly GCF_009727055.1 of Benincasa hispida. Classification (NCBI taxonomy): domain Eukaryota; kingdom Viridiplantae; phylum Streptophyta; class Magnoliopsida; order Cucurbitales; family Cucurbitaceae; genus Benincasa; species Benincasa hispida. Next base: position 4,614,497 of record NC_052360.1, on the reverse strand, counting down.
ACAAAAGTGGCAAGGGCCTGAGCAGCAAGATTTTCGGCTTCGTCTTTACTCGAACCTTTGCCTTGAAGGTATTTCTTTGAAATCTGGAAAGAATGGTCACCACCATCAATAACATGTAATCCACTGATTGATTTCATCCTCTTCCGAATATCCTCCAACTTCTCTAAAGGACATAGAGCATCCCTGCTACCCTGAATGGCACAATGATGAGATTAAATACTGCACAATGCTATCATTGAACATCAATCAAATTTCTCAAGTGTCTATGATTGTTTATGTTTCATTTAAGTTCTATCATCGACCATCTATACCAGTGTTCACTATGCAAAGTGCTCAAATATTGGGTGTAGGATAGTAAACATTCAAACGCAACCCATGGTCCAAACGACAAAGGCGAGCCACAAAAATATTTGCCATTCAGAACAAAGCATGAGAACAGTTAAATAGCTTGGGTGACAATAGTTAATGATCCCTCGTCGAACCAAGGTAAATCCAGGCTATAGTATTACTTTGCAATAGAAGATGCGAGTTATGCTTCATATCTTCCGGAAGAGAATATTACAGCATACATTGTTCAGTTGTTGATGTAAGTTGTGTAGAGATGAGGTACCTGTACAAACATGATAGGAACGGTAACTTGCAACAGCATCTGGTCTCGCACATCCCCTTTCAAGCCCTAAATATGCAACTTTACATGATTAGTAGGCACAAGCTTGAAGATTCATTCGTACAGCGTAAAATGTCACCTTCATTGCCATTTCTAACCGTAAAGATCTTCCAAACCCATTAAGACTGACAGCTATTATCCCCAAACACTTTAATTTCAGAATGAGTCCACATCCAACATATATTAGTCCTCTGTCAATAACTTATTGCACATCTGAACTAGAAGGACAAGTTTATTTACCCATTTAAAATTCCTTATTGAAAAGTTAAGGCTGTCCCAGGATTGTTATGACCATAACTGTTAGTATACATACTTATAGATAACCATTTACAAGATGCAACAAAAACCACAACTCAAAATCAGTTTATTTACCCTAAAGCCTGAAAGGCTTTTTCAATCTGATATGCAAAAATAATCTCAAACCTTCAAGGGATACCCCAAGCAAATAATTGCAGAAGCATGAATGCCTTCCTCACAAGCTACCATGCAACTTACTCTGCGAATAAATAAAATAAGTAAAAACCACATACATGACAGAAAATCTCACACCTATTATATATGAATGAAGTTGAATGTTGCAAAGTTATATATTATTGAAAAAATTTGAAGTAAAAAATGAATTAGTCCCAAAAGTCACCAGGGATATTTTCATTCATTTCAATAGGGTATCTGAAGAAATCAAAATTCTCGTAAAAAGAAAAACACTTGAGAAGTTTATTCCATGTATGGCGACCAAAACAATACAATTTTGGACATATTTCAAATTTTCATACTTAAGAAGATGCTAAAGAGAACTCCACAAAATTAGCAAACTGATGATTGCAAGCAAACAAAAAATTATTACCTCGAACCCATTGATTTACCCGCCAAAATCAAAGGGTGCCCAGGATACTTTGCAATCGTCCTTTTGACAATTTCTACATGATATGGAACCAATTTTTCTGCCTTGGGAGGAGATTTCCTTCCACCAGAAATATCTGTCAAGTCAAAACTCATAATTTTGAATAACCAATTTTGAAATTCATTATGTTCCAATACCTAGTAATATAGCAAACGGTATACAATCCTATATCAATGTATTGTTAAATGTTGAGCACTCACATGGATAGTCAAAGGTGACAACTTCAACAGCATGCAATGCCTTGCCTAACATATCCTTCCATCTGGATGCAATCAAGAAATTTTAGTCTTCATAAGTCAACTAATTGGTCAAAAGTGTTATACAGGATAAAAGCCAACCATGCAACAATTTGAATCTTAAAGAAGAGACAAGAAACGGCTTAGAAAACACGGTAAAAAATACAGAAAAAGAATTCCACTCAGCTAGAAATCCCAGGCAAGATTTCCCAATATCCATCCACAACTGAAGAAGAATTCAACCCTTATGGGACTTCACGATAAAAACAAATGAATTCTGAAAGATAAGCCATAGAGAGCAAAGCAAAAGCCAGTAAACTACAGCAGCAAAGCTCAACGAACAACTATCCCCATTAATGTTAACTACTATGAAAATTGAACGCTAAATTCGTATCACCCTTGTCACTTTGTGATAGTTCATGAAGTAAATTAAAGAGAAGAGATAAAAGGAGAAGAAAGACCTGATCATCCATTCAGAAGAAGAAGAGGCACCAGCACCGTGAGCGAAAACGACGACAGGGGACAATCGATTAACGGAGGAAGAAGTTGCAAGTAAGGTCTCAAAGGTACCATCAACAGTGAGGCTTTTACGACGGCGTTTAGAAGGAGGTGAGGAAGCCATTGATGAAACCTAATCCCTACCAAAATCAACGAAACCCTAATAATAAACCCCACAGAACAGAGCTAACTTTGGCGCCAAACTGAGAACGATGACATTGACGAGTAGAATTGTTCATCCTCGTGCGTAAGCTTCCACTCTCCTATGTCATCCGGCCCACTCAGGCCCAAAATATATTGGGCTTTCAATCTGGAAGCCCAGCCCACAAGGAAACACCTATTTACTTCACAAAATTTCGGCTAATAGTTGATTTTCTGTTAAATTATTAAAATTTTCAGTTATGCCTTTGGATTAGGTTTCTATTTAATCATGGGATGCAAGTTGTTTTTCTCTCTCTCTGTGAGTTCAATATGAAGTTGATTTGAATCTCTAATTTCTTAATTAAACGTATATATTTTTAATTAATTAAATTATATTCAAATTGATAGGAAAGTTGCAAGTTTGAATTAGAAAAAGTAATCGACGAAATGGTCAAACTTGTTAGTTTAATTTGGAAGGTTATTCATTTACTAAGATTTTTTTCTCGTTTTATTTAGTATAAGTAAAATATGAAAGAACTTTCAACCTAAAGGGAAAAAAATACATACCAACTACTGTTGAGTATCTTCTTATAAAGTCAAAAATAGTCAATTCTTCTAATGATTTGAATAGAGTGGTCAATTCAATTTTCAAAAAAATCAATTTTGACATTATGGTTTTTTTTCTTTTTCTTATGATTGTTATTTGACGACGAAAAGAAGAACAAAAACAAAAACCGATTTATTCCACAGTGCACAACATTTTAGAAAAAAGTTTTGAATTTTCTTGGATTAAAATACCATCTTTAGCCCCTATATTTTAAATCTCATTCTAGTTTAGTCTCACTTTCCGAGTCCAAATTTAGTTAACTTTCAATAAATTTTAAAAGTTTCATAATTAATAAATTCAATACTTCCATTATGATATTGAACACCATAAACACTTGCCAGGCAAATGAAATATAGATGCTACAAACTGAGAGTGAAAATTTCACAAGTTTAAAGAACAAAATATACAAAGTACATGTATTTAGAAGTTATCAGAGCACAAACCATCTTGCTGTGTGCTGGTGAGCTCCGAGCACGGCCATGGACTAACCAAAAGGGCTGCACCACTTACATACGAGCAAGTCCACGGTACTGATCTCGGCCTTCTCGCACCACGAAGGTTGATGTTCGAAAGACATATACCAGTAAATGGAGAGTTCCTCAAGCCATATATAGAACCTGCTTGCTGTACGTTCTCGCCCCAAACATTTTTAATTGTGATGTCTTTGACAATCGGAAGAGCATTCGGGTCATACTTGTCGTCGGGATGATCTCCAGTATCACCAGCAATCTTTAGACCCTTTCTTGAACTCTCCATGTAGACATTGGACACTGTTATGTTCCTTATGAATCCTCCCCTTCCGATGTTTGTCTTGATGTTGATACCAACTCCCATGTCGTAAAAGTTCAGGTGTTCTGCCAATACATTTTCCACTCCACCGGAAGTTTCACTTCCTACTGCAACTCCAGCAAAGGGACTAGACCCTGAAACTCTTCGGATAGTAATGTCGTAACTACTGCGACCATAAGCGATGCCATATTCATCCCACCCACTCTTCACAGCTACAAGATCATCTCCAGTTGAAATGTAGGAATCTTCTATGCAAACGTTATTGCTTGAATCTGTGGACATGGACATCAGTTTGCAAGTTTTGTTACTTTCAAGGATATACAAAGCTAATATGATGAGAATTTTGAACACGGTTTAATTAGCATTTGTTTTAACAAGTTTGTTTAGTTCTTGTAATCAGAACAATGGAGCATCAAAGGATCCAAAAGTGCACCTGGATCGACTCCATCGGTGTTGGGGGAATCACGAGGAGCCAATATCGTGACATATCTGACAACAACGTTTCTGCAATAGAAGATAAAAATGTAAGATAGAACTATACAACTGCGGTGGGAGAAATATGAAGCTGTAACAAGATTGAAGATAAACTTTAGTTCTTACGTGCAGTAAACAGGATGAATGTTCCAAAACGGGGAATTCAGGAACATTACATTGGAAATGATGATATTATAAGAATTGATAAACTCAACAAGATTAGGCCTAGTGAACTTCAAAGTTCCAGTCCTCCACATATTCCACCAGGCATCACCTTGGCCATCAATAGTCCCATTCTCACCTATGACAACAATTTTACTCGGGCTATAAATATCCAAAACTTTTCCAAGAACAACACAAGTAAGGAAATTATTTCTTTCATATATAAAATAATTTAATAGATTTATACCAGTGATCACTACATCATGAACACCATCTCCATGGATAAAGCTTACATATCTTCCTCCAGGGCGCTCCCTCCCTCTTCCATAAGATGGCAATGGAGCTATTACAGGCCAATTTGAAGAATCCTGGAAAATCAAGCAAAAACAACAAGCTTACTAAGAAATTTAAATAATGCAAGGTAAAATAAAAGAAACTTTAGCTATTTAGCAAAAGAGAAGAATTACAGAGGTTGAACAAGTCTCGTGATCTGCAGCAAATCACTTAATAGGAAAGATAGTAGAGACAATAGTAGGAATGATGAAATATTTTAGACCCATGATCTTGCACCCACTAAACTGACCATCCATTGGCATACACAAAAACCCACCAGATAAGAATGTTTGTTGGAGGCTAGTAACCATAGATGAGTCAACTTTTAGACACTAACAACACATGCACAGTTTCTAATTTGAAATTCTGGCATAAATTTCTTAATGTCTAATTTCAAAAAGATTAAGGAAAGAATCAAACGGCATATATTAGACCCTATTTCCGTTTCCGCTGGCTGAAATAGACATGATCTTGTGAGGGTACTAGTAAGGGCATATGGGTAATTAGATAGGAGTGACATGATTAGAAATAAACGGAGTTCGGGATCTTAGGAGATCATTTTTTGTGAAAGCTTCCATTGTGAAACTTGGAGAGAGTAGTTCTCTCGAAAGGATATGGTATATTGTAACTTCTATTGATGTATCAATAATTGTGATTTTATAGTTTTCATGTTAGGTGGTATCCTAATAGATTTAAGACAAGTAATTACTATCACTAGTTAACAATGTTGTCATTATCATTGTAAGTTAAGTAGAACTCACCAATGTTTTGACATAGTTTACACACTAGAGATTTGAACTAACTGACAACCAATTTTGTTTACTTGAAATTGATGTCCAGATCAGCAGAATAACAATCACAAATTAGCAATCTGAACTATGAATTGACCAATCAACTAAAATAGGATCACAATCTAATTAAAAGTTAGCATCAGAGGCAGACAAAGAACAGCCTGTCAAGGGTCCAATCATACATAATGGGTATTAATTTAGAGTGGATGCACATGCCACAGCTTAATCAAAGACCCACCCAACCCACCACTTCTTGCAATTTCCATTCAGGACCCACTTTCATTCTCATAAATCCCAATCCCCTAATTTGAAAACCACTAATAATTCTCCAACAAAAACAACCTCAATATCAGAATTACCAATCAAAAAAACAAACCCTAAACAAGAACAACCATACAAATCATAAACTAGGGAAAGAACAATGAAATTTAGTTCAGAGAGAAGTTAGATACCTGAACAGCTCTGATAACAGCGCCTTTAGCAAGATACAGAGTCATATGGCTAGTTAGATTGAAGCTCTCCGTCAAGTAAACCCCTGGAGGAATGTAAAGTAAAGTACCCCCTCTTCTTCTCAAATGCTGAATCCGATAAATCGCAGCTCGAAAGGCTCTGGTGTTCAATGTTCGGCCATCGCCGATTCCTCCAAAGTCGGTAATGGAAATCTTGTCGTTCCGGTACTTCATGGGAACTATGCCGGAGCAAGTAGTGAGGTCGGCGACGGCGAGTGGAGAGGGGAAAAGGGTCGTGAAGTAGAAGAAAATGAAGAGGAAAAAGGGCACCATTGTAATGAAATGGGAAAGAAAACAAGGAGAAAGGAGTGGAGCTGTCTCTTATACACATCTAGATGTGTATAAGAGACAGGTGGGTGGGTGGTAGATCTGAGAGTGAAAACAAGGATTAAAATCCAAGGAGGAGGATTTGAGGATTGTTAATTAATGGAAATGGTGAGGGAGAAAGAGAAGAATCAGAGCTTTGAAGAAGAAGTATGAACTGTAAACTGTGATAAGTTTGTTTGTAAGAAAAAGAGAGGCATTTAGCGTCGTGGCCCCACTTCGCATATGGGAGGAAAAAAATTTATTAATGCCCAATTTTTTTATATTGCATTTTATATATAAATAAATGGGAGAATCGATTCTAACTTCGAAATCAATAATTTAATTAACTTTTAGTTTATTCAAATTCGTTTAGATTTTATGAGACATAAATTTTAAGTTTAGAATTTTAATAGATAAAAAGAAAAAGATTGGTTTTATATCTTACATGGTAGTTACATTTTAAATTCCTATAATTTGAGTTGGACTGTGTTGGTCTTTTTTTCTTCGATTTTTTTTTTTAAATACCATTACTTCCTATTAACGTCTTTATGTTCTTCGTTACACTTAAAGGTGTTGGGATTAATGTTCTAAATCCCGTAGGGTCCTATAGTTTGTAAATGTTTTGTACAAACTCATTGTTTATTTAATAACATATATGATATTTTATTCCATATTTTAGTTACATTAACTAACTAACATCCAAGGTTAACTTGTAGCTTAAACATGTATGTAGGGAAATACGGATGGATCATATTTAAGTGATAACCTAAATGGTCTATAGTAGATGAATAAGACTAGGTATTTTATCATAGTGACACTACGAGTATGACCTACTTTGTAGGTGTTACAATTGTTGTAAAGTGCTACTAATGATTTGATCCTAGTCATTCATGTATAGACATGTGAGTGGGGATATTATAAAGGAGTATGTATAAGATCAGACCACGAAATATTTAGTCTCATTATATAACGTCGTTTATAATAGAGACTTACATTTCACCAGGATGACCATAGATAACATGACCTGAATCCTAAGTGAGTCGTGAACTCCTGCCTATGAAGGCGATCCTTTGATTTGTATAGGTGAGAATGGCTAGATTGTCGACTCAATAAGCCTACCATTTTGGGGATTCGTCTGATTGGGGAGCTGGGGACACAACTACACAAGTAGGAATTCACTCCTTCCTAGAGGTCGGGGTAAGTAGATAAATTGCTCTCTTAAAGGCTGATTCCGGGGCTTGAACAATGTGATGCCACACCCTCTCCTGGCTCAAGAGGGGTTTAGTCATAGTTGAACTATAATCAATTGTTCATTAGAGGGATTAATGGTACATAAGGAGTTAGAACTACAGAGACAAAATGATAATTTTGGCCTAGTTGTACTTACGAGCAATTTGTGAATGGTCATCGTACTGTTGATTGGTTAAATCCAATGGACATAGAAATATATCTGTAGTGCAAAGAGTGCAGCTTCGGTCTTTAGTGGAGTGCCCCGATAGTTAACGGATGGTGAATAATTTAATTGAAGAGTTTGATTAATTATTAATGTATCATTGGAGCTTCAAGCTACAAGTCCATGAGGTCCACTTGGTAGCTCAATAGGATTAAATGAGAATAAGTTTTTGGATTAATTTGAATTGTTCAAATTAATTGAGGGTTTTAATTATATATGATATAATTAAGTTATTTTAATTATATATGATATAATTATTATAATGTATTTGATACATTATAGCATCTGTGAGAGGAAATAGATATTTGAATAAGATTCAAATAATAATTATATGAATTGGATTCATAATTGTTAAATTTAATATAAATGTGATTTATATTAAATGCAATATCAGAGAAAAGAAACTATAGGTTATATTGTATACGATACAATATTAAAACTATAGGTTATACGTTATATTTGATATAATATGTAGTTTAATATATATATTATATAATAAGTTAGTTATCATCATTTTTTATTATTATATTAAATAATTTTTAATAAATTAATTTCATTGAATTAAGAGATCTTTTTTCTCTCCACCCACGTAAGTGGGTGATTGATGATATTTTGGCTTTTGATAGGAGAGAGTCTCCTTCTTCATTGATAGAGACAGAAACGTTCTGAGTGTGAGTTCTTCTCAGAGATCAATCACAATTCCCCATCCTCCTCTCTTCTTTCAATCCCTTCCCTCATTCCAAAATAGCCAAAGCTTACCACTCCTAGGTTCTCTACCTAAAAATACCAAGGTCACCATCGTGGTAGTGCCCGTTTCTAGTTTGAGGAATTTTTGAAGATTTGTCTTCAAAGGTAAGGGTTTCTAAAACCCTATTTTTTTAAAACATTTTGTAATTTATGTAAATGCATATTTTTTTTTCTATAAAAAAAATTCATTCTATGATAAATGGAAATTAGGACGATCCTGCTTCTGTTCAAGGTTCCCTTCAATAGGATCCTTCAGAAGGCAGTAATTGATGATCCACATAGCGTTGTAATGCTTCGAAATTTAACAGACATGGAGTAAACAAGGGCGCTTCTCAAAGTGGGCATGGTAATATTAGTCTAGCTACACTTGAGGGCTATGCTTTGATAAGAACGTTGCAAAGCTCCCATCAGCATAGCTACGCTTTGCTCTTTGTATAAATGATTTTTGCTAATTTTAGGTCATTATTCTCTCAAGCTTTTAGCCCCCATCCTAAAATTATTTTCTTTCTCTTTCCCTTTGTAATTCTTCATTCTTGGGTGTATTTGATGATTGTAAAGTTTATCTTGGACCAATCTCGTGGCCAAGATGAGTAGCTCGTTTAGGTTTAGGTGAAACCCATGGATCTATTGTGGGGATTTTTATTCTTAATCTGTATATTGTTTTGATTTTCTATGGTTCTTAAATTTATATTAACTTCTATGCTTATATTTATGATTGAATTGATCGCTTGTCATATCTTCTTTGTTTGCTAGAGATTAAGAATGCTCTATTAATCTTCTTGGGGAAAAAATTCTAAGGCTTGCTTGTATGAATTTCTAAATTGATTAAAGAAATTATTTTTGTGGCATTGCATATTATTTAAGAACACAATCGATTAGTAACCTAGGCTATCCATTTTATTAATTGTCTTAGTGAGAACCCACTAAATTGCTATAGGCTAATTGAGACGTAGATAAAATAGATGTAAAATTTCTATGGACGTTATCGTTCCCAATTAATCGAGCATCTATTTTAACTAAGTGATTAATTAGTAATTAAGGCACTTGCATTGACTATCTTGGCAAGTTGACTAAGCACATTAAATCAAGAGAAATAATTCTTAGTAATCCTATGACCAATCCAACATCGAGAGGATCTTAAATCCTGAACTAGGCGTTTCTTTTACTTTTCCCACTCTTTATTTTCTTGCAATTTAGATTCCTTAATTTACATTTCCATATTTTATTTTTATATCAAACCAAATCACAAAAATTCCCCTTTTTACTGCTTTCCATCGACCAATTTAGCTTAGAGAGATTTTATTGTAGGCTCCCTGTGATTCAACACCGAACTTGCCATTTGTGTTACTTAGTAGTATAAGTAGTTGGTTCGGTAATTTATAAATATAATTGGATGTCAGAGAGAGACTTGTGATGCCCTTTTTTCGGCCTTTCAAATTGGCATCGTTGCCGGGGAGCCAATTGATTTTTCTTTCTTAAATTTTTCTTGTAAACTTTAAAAATTCCATATATAATATATATATATATATATATATATATATATATCTTGAAAGCTCTCTGTTCTCTTAGTCGAAAGCGTAACGTGTGAAATAGAAAGTCTTCCTTTAGCTTAGCAAGAGATACAAGAAGGGGTTGTGACAGTGCCACTAGATAGCTACGTTAGGGCTTGAACAGACAAAGCACATTCGACGATTTGATGCAAAGGGTGCGCAACGGCAAGGCAATCTGTCTTCATTCAAAGTTGATCCTGCAGCATCTGTAGTATGCTATAAAGAAGCATGAAAGAGCTATGCACAATCAATAGAAAAAGACCAAGCCAAGACTTTCACAATGGAAAAACTTCCCGAAGGTAATCCATAAAAAGCGACGGGCTAAGCCCATCCATATGCCACTTCCATTCATTTAATATCCCTATAGTGTCATTGAGATAAGAGATGTCATTTCTAGTCTATCAGTTTTTATTTCTATATATATGAAAAGTTTAAAAATCATCATATAATAATTCAAAAATTTCAATAGAAAAGAAAAAAAAAAGAGGTTTGTGATGATTTTAAAATCTTTTATACTAGGTAATCTAGTATCCTTATGCATGAAATATATATATATATATATATATATATATATCTTCATGCATATACTATATATATATTTGTGTCTACTTGTTTTATCATGACAGATGACAACTGATGCATCTATAATGTGCTTCTTGCAATGCAAACAACTCAACAAGACAAAGAAAAGGTAAGAGAAATTCGTGAACTAAGGAGTCAATTATCTGAGCTTATCTCTCTTGTTCGAGATTTTTATGTTAGGCGATTGTAGAGCATAGAGACATGCCAAGTGTGTTCACTTCAGGGTCATTGATCTGAAGTATGTCCTCAGCTATTGCACGACCCTACACGTGATGTCTATTCCCCTTGGGAGTTGATTAGCCTAATCTCGATGTCGATACATGCTTCTTCTGCCCACTTAGGTAAATCTTTAGAAGAACTCGTTATGGAACTTTCTAACAACTCCTATGAGTTTTCGCAGGAAATCTCCCATAAGCGATAGGAGTTTTCGAGCTTCCAACAGAACAACCTCTATTTCGGATTTGAAGGTAGAACTGATATTCAGAGTCTGAGTGACCTAGTTACTTAAATTGCTAAATTCGTTGGGAGGCGAGACGAGTCCTTGTTGTAACTATCCTCTGAGACTACCAAATTGAGCAGCAGCAAGGTAACCGATATTGATTGCCATGTTAAACAATTGATTCTTCAGACTTTAAGTCAAGGTGTGACGTTGAATTTTGTATAAACTTGTTAATTGTTCTTCTAAGTGTAAGCAGAAGTCTATTGAGTCTCACCTGGAGACTCAAGCCCCCTTGCAAGTTGATAACGACCCAATCCCTTAGCTTGTAGATTTCATGCTGACATTGGAGAGCCAACCAGAGCTACCCTACGTTTATACTACTAAGGCTTAGTTTATTGAGGAGTTCTACCCTTTTTCTAGTGATGATGAGGATGAATACCTTCTGTCATGTCAAGATCAAGTGTGTGAAGTTAAGTCTGTGCTCAAGCTTTATCTCGAAGAGCTCCAAATGATAGAGTTAGAGGTTGCAAAGCTTCATTCAGTTCTTCCCTCTAGTATCTCTTTTATATTTTAATATTGCTTTTCTCATCCTCACGAGTTCGCGTCTTTATTTTCAGCCGAGTCAGTCCTTGAGTCTTTTGTTTTATTTTCTTTTCCTTTTAAAAAATTAAAAATCCAAGTAAATTTGTCTGGTGCCTTTCAAATGTAAGAGCACTGGCTGGACTTTGAAGGTTTTATCAATTCAAGCAAGAAAGGACTAGAGAAGCATGCGAATTTCTATGTGCCCTGACAGGCGAACCCCATCGAGCATAACGATGTTAAACATGTTGCAATACCTGGAGGTAGCCAGAAGTTTTAATTTTCTTGTTTTCTAGTTTAGTTGTTTTTAATTTTATAGTGTAATTAGTTTTTGTTCTCTCTTTCTCAAGAGCTTGAGGAAAAGGAAAAGTTGTGGAGAATAAGCACCACCATTGTCTCGTGTGCTTCAGTTTTCAGGGAAGGTCTTCTTTTTCCCTCTCTCTTTGTCTTTGTTTCTACGATTTGATAAATTAAGAATAATGTATATTCTGAAAGTTGGGGGTGGTTTGGGTATCGCTTGCTTTGTGTTTATGCGTATCTGGTAGTCCTTGAGCATCTGAGCTCGGACTTGTGTGACTTGAATGCATGTTGGCTTGATTGCTTGTGCCCATTATTATGATCGTTGATGATACACTCATTTAGGATCTCGCATATTTGAGATGACGTAGGAAGAAAATAAGCATGATTTTTTAGCTTTTTTTATATATAAAAAAAATCTTTTGTTTTTCATGCAAATTTGAGTTCTTTGTTTACCTATCCTATGTCTTACATGCTTAGATTTTCTTTATGGGGCCTTTATTTTTGTTGTCACCTTAAAAGGCCTTAGGAATAGAATTAGACTCTCCCAAGTTCAATTTAGTAATACGTGCACAAGGATCAAATCAACCAATTTTCCCACTTGTCCAAAAAAAAGGAAAAAATAAAAGAAGAAAAGTAAGAGAAAAAAGAAGCAATAAAAATAAAAGTAATATATATAAAAGAGAGAGTTAATAAAGAGAGGTTTACTCTGGGTTAGTAAAGAGAGGTTTACTCCGCTTTCTTAGAAGTATGATTAACCTAGAGCGGCTATGACATCCATAGTTTCTCTCTAAGCTAAAGTATTCCCGAAAAATGAGTAGCTTAGGCACCTTTAAAGGAACTTGACCTGTAGTTGGATGTCTTTCACATAACTTGTGTGGGGAAGCCAGAATGAAAGTAGTTATTTAGAAAAGGTCTCCTCTCTATTTGCTTAGAAAATAAAAGGAGGATGGTTTTCCCTTTTTGCATGTTATTTCCACTTGAAGTCTAGGAAGTTTAATTTTTAACCTTTTGAGCAAGATTAGAGGAAAACAAATTGAGGGCCTTATAAATCTATTTTGGGTCTTGCTTAGGCTTAGCTAGGAGAGCCTTGAACTCACTTATACATGAAGTGATTTGAAGAAACTTTCTTAAAATTGCCTCATTCGATTGTTTATTTTTGGATGATATTGTCGATTGCATGCATAATCCTATTAGGTTGTTAAAACAAGAGTAATGAGCCGTGCAATTAAGCAAACATATTTTTGTGCATGATTGTGTGTTTCTACCTTGCTCAGGACGAGCAAGAATTAAGTTAGGGGTGTTTGATAACACCATAATAGTGCTATTTTTCCTAACTTAATTCAGGCTCGTTCATGATTTTTACATGTTTATTATGCTATTTTGTAGATATTAAGCTATAAAAGGTATACGAATCATCTGAGTCGAAACGGGACGAAAATGAACCAAAACGAAGCTCCATAGCATCAACCGTGAAGAAAAGATGAAAAATGACCAGAATGCCCTTGGGAGCATCGCAACCCTACACCTTACGCTTTGCCTTACGCTTGAAGGCAGTAGGTAATGATCCACGAACATTGCAACATTGCCTCCACGAACATTGCAACGTTGCCCTAGAATGTTGCAATGGTCCGAAAGTTAATGCACACACAACAAGCATGCACGTGCATGAAAAAGTGGGCATCGTGACATCAACATAGCTACACTTGAGGGCCATACTTCGATAAGAGTGTTGCAATGCTCCCCTCAGCGTAGCTATGCTCTACTCTTTGTATAAATGATGTTTTCCGATTTTAGGTCATTATTCTCTTAGGCTTTCAGCTCCCAGCCTGAAATTCTCTTCTCTTGTTCTCCTTCCCTCTGTAATTCTTCCTTCTTGGGTGTAAGCTTATCTTGAACCAATCTCGTAGCTAAGGTGAGTAGCTAGCTTAGGTCTAGGTGAAATCCATGAATCCATTGTGAGGATTTTTGTTCTTAATTTGTATTTCTCTTTGATTTTTTGTGGTACTTGATATTAACATCTATGCTTAAATTTATGATTGGATTGATCGCCCATCCTATCTTCTTTCTCTTTATCGCCCATCAATGCATGAATTTCTAAATTGACTAGAGTGATTATTTTTGTGGCATTGCATATTATTTAAGAACACAATTGATTAGTAACCTAGTAATCCTAGGATCAATCGAACATTAGGTGGATCCTAAGTCCTGAGCTAGGCGTTTCTTTTTACTTTTCCTGCTCTTTTATTATCTTTCAATTTAAATTTTGCAATTTACATTCCCGCATTTTGTTTTCCTATCAAACCAAATCCCAAAACCCTTCGTTTTTTTACTACTTTCCATCGACCAATTTAGCTTAGAGAGATTTAATTATAGGCTTTTTGTGTTTCGATCCCAGACTTGCCGTTTGTGCTACTCAGTAGCATAAGTTCGATAATTTATAAATATTATTTGATTGTCGGAGAGAGGTTTGCAATGCTCATTTTTAAGCCTTTCATACTCATATTGAATTAAGTTTAAGGCACATGCCCAAGGTTGGGTAGAACCAAACTAAAATAAAAACATGCATTTTCTAGATTTGAACTCATATCTTGGTGGATAACAATGCTCAAACAGATCGACAATATAATTTGAAATATATGTAGACACGGTATTTGCTTCGGGTTGAATTTTGAAATTATGTTTAATTTTATTCTTAGTTTTTGATAACTTTTAACTATTAATCAAACTTTAAAATTTAATGAAAATTGAAAGTGTAATGATTTTTTTTAAGAAAGGTCTAAAAAAATGATTTCTTTAGTTTTTTCTTAAATACATATTGTAAAAGGGAACATTAAAAAATTAAAATAATTAAGAAAAAATAAAATATTTTTTTCCAATTCTTCAACTTCCTTCTTCTACGTTCTTCATCTTCTACCCTCATTCCCCACTTTACTCCCATTTTCTCAAATGTCTACTTATTTTTAAGCTAATTTCGGACCTAACAATTACTATAAATATGGACACAATGAATGAGAAAGGAAAAGAGATTGGGGATAGAAAGTGAATGGGACATTTTTTTTAGAAGAAATAGATTAAAGAGAGAACAAGGAGAAAAGGGAGAAATCCTGGTCAAGTTCTTGGAGCTCGAATGCCCACGACTTCCGGCAATGTCATAAGTAGTAGCTTCTGGCAGAACCCATGACTTCTGATGCTTTTCCGACGAAGAAAAAGCTTTCGGGGAAGACCCACATCAAATCTCCTACATGATTCGCGATGTTTGGCGAACCACTGCACAATGCTCGACTTTAGTGAGGCTCCAATGATGCTAGAGCAGTAGTTTTCTAAAGGTGGAACAATGCTTCTTATTTTATTAAATAAATAATTCGTTTTTACAAATTGCATTGATCCCACAAGATTTAAGGCACTGATCCCAACAATATCCCACTTGTTCTAAAGCAAGTGGGGTGTACAATACAAATGCAACATATAAAATTTCGTACACAATACAAGAAACTAGGGCATACTATATACCCCATAATACTCTCACTTGCCCCAAACAAGATGGCACATATCCCATATGCATAGACTCTCCAGGTGACTGATCGATGCAGAGAATAGACGTCGTTGAACCTAATTACAAAAATCAAAAGAAATTTATAATACCGAACAATACTCTTTTTACTACTGTGGCGTAATAATAGTGGCAAATCCGAGTCGATCCGGATGGAGGCATTGAGTTTTTCGTTAAGCTAATTTTCTAATTAAAGCGATAAATTGGGGGGGGAGGGGGTTATGGATAGAATGATAAATGTGCATGAAATAAAATGCAACGGGTAAATGTAATCTAGGATTGGGGCTTATCTAATTTCTAGAGCAAGAGAGAAATTCTACGCAATTTCAATTATTGAATTCCTTTAACTCGACATACATTCAATTTTATGCATGCACAATGACTGAATTGATATGATTTTTAACTAATCTCTACAAAGGCCGACAACTAATTAAAACCGAATCAATGAACTGTCCTAGTTATTAACTAAAGTTTCAAAGCCAAACTTTAATTAANACTAATTAAAACCGAATCAATGAACTGTCCTAGTTATTAACTAAAGTTTCAAAGCCAAACTTTAATTAACTAATCTCTACAAAGGCCGACAACTATAGCGTTCATATAGAAATAAAACATGTCCGTTACATTTTAGGATTCAATTGTGTTGTTTAATTGATTGGGTATCTAATCGTTAATCAAATTTATCTTTGAATCTAGATTAAACAAGCATTCTAAGATTCAAGTCCAACCTATAAGTCCTAGCATTCACATTCAATCTTTTGCTACTGTGGTAATTTTAAGCATAGACAAACGCTACGAAAATGTGCAAGCTTAAAATTAACTAGCGAAGATATATATTCATGATAGGGGCATCGATCTAATACATAAATGAATATCTAAATAAGAACAAGATTCAAGGAAAGCATAATATTGAAATTCATTCAATCTAATCAAAGAATTCTTAAGAAATTAAACATAGAAACTCTTGCTCCAAAAATTAGATAGGAAATTACCTCATTGATGTATTGAGAAACCAAGAAAGAAGTCCAATCCATGAATTACAACCCAAAAAAAAAAAGTAAAATACAACCCAAGGATGCTAAAAAGATAAAGGAAGAAGAAGAAATTAGAGTCACTCCTCGGCCTCCATCAATTTTTTGCATTCCCTCAACCCTAAATTTGAAGAAAACAATTTATACAAACAGGGAGGAGTGTAACTTTGCAAAGCTCAATGTAACTACGCTGGCTTTTAGAAATCGTAGCGTAAATCATGGCATTGTTACTCTGGTGTACGCTATTCAAGTGGTGATGCACACGTATGTTCTTCATCAAAGTTCGTAGCGTAGCTATGCTTAGTGTAGCGTTGCAATGCTCTGATGATAGGTTCTCCTGGGTCTTTAGCATAAGGTTGGAGCGTAAATCAAGGTTGTTAGTTGCTTTCTGGCTTTCAGCTTAGTGGAGGGTAATTATGCTAGCTCTAGGGTATTTTTGTCATTTTGAATCCTTGAAGCTCTGGTGTCCAAATTCACTTACATTAGCTTAAAATCAACCACAGTTGGTTTGAAAAGCTACAATATGCATGTTTGTCTTGAATATCTACAAAATAGACATTTAATGAATTAAAAGGCATTAAGCAAAGCTACAATAAGGATATAAAATTAGCTCTTTTTATGAGCTATCAGTAACCTTAAAAAACTTTAACTGTGAGAGCCTTCGTAAACAGATCAATAACATTGTGTTCCAAAACGATCTTTGTGATGATCACATCTACTCATTGCATTATTTTTTAAATGAGATGATATTTTCGCTTGATATGCTTTCCTCTTTTATGGTTTCAAGGCTCCTTGGAGTTTGCTACAACACCACTATTATCAAAGGTGATTCTAGTGACATGTTTGGAATCACTTCCAAATCTGTCAAAAACTTCCTAAGCCAAACAACTTCTTTAGCAGCTTCACAAGCAGCTACATATTATACCTTTATGGTAGAATCAACAATACATCCTTGCTTGATGCTACACTATACTACAAATCCTTCATTAAAAGTGAACACTAATCGTTATGTGGATTTCCTAGAATCCTTATTAGTTTGAAAATCAGATTCAATGTATCCTATAAGGATCAAATCCTTAGCACCATACACAAACATGTAGTCTCTTATTCTCCTAAGATACTTGAGAATGATCTTAACCACAATCCAACGATCAAATCCTGGATTGGATTGATATCTACTGACTACTCCTAATGTATAGCAAATTTCTAG
Organism: Benincasa hispida; assembly: GCF_009727055.1. Lineage (NCBI taxonomy): Eukaryota > Viridiplantae > Streptophyta > Magnoliopsida > Cucurbitales > Cucurbitaceae > Benincasa > Benincasa hispida. The sequence goes on along the minus strand of NC_052360.1, from coordinate 4,596,642 downwards.
TCTAGTACACAACATAACATACATAAGGCTACCTACTACAGATGCATAGGGAATCAAACTCATCTCATCGAGAAAGTGTCTTAGGACACTATTCCTTAGACAAGATTATTCCATGCTTGAAAGGTAATAAACCCTTATTGGAATTCTGCATCGAATACCTGGCAAGCATTTTGTCGATATACAACGTTTGAGACAAGGCTAACGTTTTGTTCTTATGATCCCGAATGATCTAGAACATACCATGCTTCACCTAAATCTTTCATTCGGAATTGAACAACCAACCATTTTTTAACATCAGTCAATAAACCTATATCATTCCTAATGAGTAGTATATCATCCACATACAATATTAAGAAAGCTATTGAATTGTTGATAATTTTATTGTATACACAAGGTTCATCTGTTAAGGTTGATGCCCTAAATTTCATGGATTCTATGGTTTATAATTGTAATGTGCAAACATTTATTTATTTAATAAAATATGAGATGTTTTATTTATCATTTGGTAGCATTAACCCGCATTAACCCACAAAACCAATAAAGTAACATCCAAGGTTATCTTCTGTAGCTTAAACATGTATGTAGAGAGATACAGGTGGATCATGTTTAACTGATAGCCTAAATGATATGTAGTGGATGGATAAGGTTGGGTACCTTATCCTGGTACACTACGAATACGACCCGTTTTATAGATGTTACAATTGTTGTAAAGAACTACAAATGATCTTGATCTTAATCATTCATGTAGAGACATGTGGGAGGAGGGGGGTTCTATATAAAGAAGTTTGTATAAGACTGAACCACGAATGACTAGTCTCATTATATAACACTATTCATAATAGAGACTTGCATTTCACTAGGATGACCATAGGTGACATGACCTGAATCATGAGTGAGTTATGAACTATTGCCTATGAAGGCAGTTCTTTTATTTGTATGAGTGAAAGTGGCCAGATCGCGACTCAATAAACCTACCACTTTAGAGATTCGTCTAATTGGGGAGTTGGAAATATAGCTACACAAAATGAAATTCACTCATTCCCTAACATCTGGATAAGTAGATAAATCGTTCACTTAAGGGCTGATTCTGGGGTTTGAACTATGTGGCTTTATATCTTCTCTTGGCCCAGAGAGAGGTTTGGTCATAGTTGAACTATGACTTATTATTCATTAGAATGACCGAAGGTACTTAAGGAGTTAGATGTAACTATGGGGTAAAACAGTAATTTTGGCCCAGCTATACTTACGCGCAATTTGTGAAGGATCACACTGTTGATTGGTTATATCCAATGGACACAGAAATATATATGTAGTGTGAAGAGTGCAGTCATCGGTCTTTAATGGAGTGACCGGCAGTTAACGGATGTTGAATAATTTAATTAAAGGAGTTTAATTAATTATTCAAGTACCATTGAAGCTTCAATCTATAGATCCATAAGGTCCTCTATAGCTCAACAGGGATTATTGAGAATCAATTTTGGATTTATTTGAATTGTTCAAATTAATTGAGGGATTTAATTAAATGTGATATAATTAATTTAACTTAATTATATATGATATAATTAATATGATGTATTTGATACATTATAATATAAAGCTTATTTAAGAGGGAATAAATATTTAAATATGATTAATATTAATTAAATGGATGAGATTCATATAATTAACTTCAGTATAAATGTGATTTATATTAAATATCACAAATGATTGAGAGAGTTAAAACTATAAGTTATGTGTTATATTTGATATAACATTAATAATAATAATAATAATAATAATAATAATAATATAATAATAATTAATATATAATTTATTAAATTATTTTTATATTGTTACATTAATTTTTTGAAATTAATATAGGAAGAAGTTGTAACTCTCTCTTCCTCTTTTCTCTTAATATTACGTGGGTTGTGTGGGTGGTTTTTTTTTTCTAGTAGACCTATCATCTTCTTTACATAAAAAATTTTAGAAAATTGATCTCTCTGTATTTACCAACATTCACACAAGAAAATTTCCCCTCTCTAAATCTTTCCTCCCTTTCCCAAAACATAGAGCCCACACCTCATGTGATTCTCTTCCTCTATAGAGAATACAGAGCAAATTATTATGGTTGTGTCCTCATTGGCAGTGCTCGGTTCGTGATTGATCGTGAATATTTTGGAAAGGGAATTTTGTGAAGAAGAAGAAATTGTTCTTCAAGAGTATGTTTTCTTGAAACCCTAATTACTTTTTCCTTTCAATTGCATGTTGTAAAGTTTATGTAATTTACATAATTATGTTCTGTAAAAAAAAAAATTGAGAACGATCCTCACTTCTGCATTGGAACTTCACCATTGATAGGTCTTGAAAAGAGCTATGTTCTTAATGTTAAATCCTTTAATTTTATGTTATTTGTTTACTTTAAATGTCAATTTTATAGGTAAAACAGTCCTGGGAGAATTTTGGAATCACTGTAAGAAATTGGACTAAAAAAGATTAAAAAAAGACCAAGAAATCAACATAATTGAATAAAGTCAAAATGTTTACCAAAATGCCACTAAAACTAGAGTCGCGACCCTCCAACCAGTGTCGAGCAACGCTGAAAGACAGAAGCATGCATAATTCAACCAAACATAGCAGCGTCGCAATGCTATAGACTTTGACAGGAATTTTCGTGCGCCTAGCGCAACCGAGCGTCATGGCACCGTTCACCCAACACTTCTTGGCTTTTTTGCGTAATAGCATTGCAATGCCATCCTCAGAGTCACGACGCTACCACTGTAAGTATAAAAGGATTTCTTTCATATTTTTAGAAAGGGAAGCAAAATTTTATATGGAGTCTGGTGTTTCTCTCCAAGTTTCTTCATCTCCTCTATAATTTTGTGTCAATTAGGTTAGATTTTTCATTTTATTTTTTGATTGTAAGCAAATGATTGGATCTTCTTCATGGATTTGTCTATGGATTTATGAGATAAACCTTCAATATTATTTCTAGTTCAAGAATTCTTTTCATATTTCTTGAGATTTCTGCTCTTCTTTGACTAATTGCAATATAAATTTATGCTTCTTTGAATCAATTTAAACTTCTAAAAGCATGTTTATGGATCTTTATCTCATAAGCATGTAATGCTAAGACTCTTAGTTTTGCTACAATCTTACATGAATATGTTGATTTAAATGTATTCTTGCATAAGAATGTCTAGCTAAGATCTACTAAGTGGCAATAGTTAATTGTGTATTTGATGGCAATTCCTTGAATACATTAATTGCTAGATTCAAAGATAATTTCGATTAATTGAATATGGCTATCTTGACAATTAATCGACACAATTGAATCCTTAGATATAATGCATTTGCTTTTAATTCTATATGGCCACTATTGAACCCAATATGATTAGAAGCATATAGGTCGATTAGGGTTAGGTCTTTTCAACTTTAATCAATGCTTAGGACACTTTCTTGATTAGATTTTTGCTAGTTGTCCGCCATTGTAGAGGCTAGCATAGTCAAGTCAAGTGAGTAGTTGTGTGTATAATTCAATTGTATAATTAATTTATGGGAATCAATGATAGAAATTGCATTGACTGTCTAACTTGTTCTGGAAACTAGATTGGCCAATATTTGTTTATATTTATCCTCTATCTTTCAATTTCAAACATGTTTCTCATCTTATCAAATCCCAAAACCCTCCGTTTTTATCGTTTTTATAGACAAATTTAGCTTAAGAAAAGATTAGACATTAGCTTCCTTGTGGATCGATCCCGTACTTGCCACTTATGCTACTTGTTAGTATAAGATGTAGGTTTCGGTGGTTTATAAATATTTTTGTTTCGGTTTGGAGTCGAATTAACGACATCGATTCGAAGTCGAACCAAATGGCACCATTGCTGGGGATGATAAGCTATTAATCTTTTTGTTAGCTAAATTTTTAATATGGCAGATATGAATATCTTTAATTCACTTCTTTTGAGACAAGCAGCTCAACTTAAGGAAGAACAAAAGGTAAGAAAATTAAATGAACTTAAAAGTCAAGTTTCGTAACTAACCTCTCTTGTCCAAGATTTGGCTATTAAGTAATCACATATTTTGCATGGTCCTGTATGCGAACATTACCCTCCATGGGAGATACTGATGATGGGCAAAAATGCACGTCATCTTAGGCCTTTTATTTAGAAATATGAGGATTTTTAAGTGAAATATACGGCGAATATGTTAGAAATTTATGAGAAAATGAGTTTGTGTCAATCAGCATCAAGAATCTCAGCTAACCCACTATTATACGTTATTATGCGTTCAATTGTCTATCTTTGTAGCTAATGCAGGAAGTGAGCGCATATGCGGAAGCCGAGCTATCGCAAAGACAACCGCATGCGAAGAATTTCTCCATCGCAAAGGTGAACGCATACATTCGACGCATGGATGTTGCGACCATCAACCGCATGCGTCCATTGCATAGAGGTTGCGGTCGTCAAACGAATGCGGTCATCGTTGAGAAGTTGCAGCCATCGAGCGAATGCGGTCATCGCAAGGAGATTATGGCTACATGATGATAACCATGATAAAGGGATGAATGCAAGGTTGGTGGAATGAAACATGAACGCATATCTCGGGAGAATCGAAAAATGATATTGACATTTCACCTACCATGTCGTTAGCAGCAGAGATTCAGAATAGAACCATCGCACCGCGAATGTCAGAATCAGAGCAGGTCCATTAATGCTGTCGACGATAAAGCTCTATAAATTGAAGTCGCTGAGCAGAATTTCAAATCATCCAAGTTTCTACCTTCGGGTGGATCCTTGTGATCCAGACGAACGCATAAACATAAAGCTTGAGAAGTTATTGATCTCCTCATCGCATTCCGAGTGACAACCAGAGCCTTCGCCAGAGTCAGAGCTCGAGAGAGTCTGCTCCACCGCCCTTCCATGGCACCACCGGCAGCCTTGACACACATTTGCTGGAAGTAGGACATTGCTTCCAGCTGGTCCTTTCATTTTCTATTATTTCCTTATATTGTATTGTATTACATTTTGGCTTAAGAAATTAATACATTTTGTGATCAATGCATTTATATATTTCATTTGATTCCATCTCCATCTTTCTTTACTTAGCATCCTTAACTTTCATTGCATCACTTAGTGAGACGGTTAGAGTATCACATACTTAATCTTGCGGCATAGTAATATGAAGCATGTAGCAAACTATCGGGAGGTGTGCATTGCGTGGGTATTGTGAGAAAACCTTATTTGCTTAGTGTGAAGCTGTAGCAACGCTTGTCTATAAGCGGACGAAATGCTTGTCTATGAGTAAAGTCAGCAACAACTAACTACCCGGGAGGGTAAGTGGTTGGATGTATTAAGCAATGTAAGTAAGTGTTCACTAGAGATAGGAATAATCTTATGTCAACCAGGCTTTTGCAGTTACCTTGTCTTATGCATGCGTCCATCACACCTTTAGAGCTACTCGAGAGAAAGTCTAAAGAAAGAATCTAAGACTTGAGAGAGCTAGGTTAGAATCAAGGCTTTGGAAAGCTAGATTAAGATTGTATAAGCAAGAATGGAGACTTAGGAATAAGTTCCGTTTGCTATTACACATCATATGCATCTGCGTCGGGTGTGTATGGCATGATCGCATTAGTTTGCATTGGCTGGGGTTGCCCTTGCGGTCAAGTTTAGGGTTGCGATGAAGACATCCCCACATTTTGTCTCTTTTTCCATGCATTTACTATGCGTCAACAGTTGTCGTGTTTCTACCTCTCATTTATATTCTCATTGCTTAATCTGTTAGTTAGAAGTAGGAGTAGTTTATAGCTTACAACCCCCATCATTCTTTTATTTATCTGCCGCAAACACATCACCGCATACACTTAGCTACAAGTCTCTGAGTTCGACCTTGGATCACTTGAGAAACTTGTGTTCACGTTATACTTGGCGCGAGCGCAAGAAAACTTGTGACAGGAATGCATGGTCATCACACATAAGAGTAATGCATATTTTTATTTCAACGCATGACCACCGACGCATGATAATAAACGCATAACTTAAGACATGCATCGCATGATTACGTCCCACATGATTTTAATCACCAAGTTTTTGGCAGCTAATTTACATCATCAAGCTTTTGGCGCCGTTGCCGGGGACTTGGCAGCTGATAGTTTGTTGTTTTTTGTGTTTCTGCAGGCAAACTTTTTATCTTGGGAGTATTGTAGCTTGTGCGACCAAAGTTGCAAAACAGTATTTAAGTGTAGACGATGCGCCAAAGCCAGTATTGACCCCAGGTAGAAGGGCAATCAGTCGCATGAGCTGAAGGTAGTTCTAAGCGGCATGACGGCCGCATGCACCCACCAATTGCCGCGAAGTTCCAATGGTCAGGGCAAGCCCCTTGACCTAAGTAGTTAAGAGCAATCTCTTGCATGGGGAATTCCTTGCAGTGAAATCACTCCAATTTTCTCCAGGGACGTCTTCTACTCTATCTTTACCTTACTTTCTTAGTTTAGTTTATTTTTTATTTTTATTGTTATTTTGGATATGCAGTTGCTTCCTTGGTTGTGGTGCGTTTGCTCCTTGTAGGTGCGACAATAATTCTTCTCGGTGTGTAGTTACAACGGAAGAATCCTCCCTATCCTTCAATGCATGGCTTGGATCGCATGAATTCCAAAGCATGGTCGCATGTGTTATTCTACTTAAAGTTCTTTTCTTGTTATCTCTTATGCATTATCCTTTTGAAATTCTCCTTGTCTGATTGCGTTCCTTTGCGATGCATCTATGATGGTATGTATAATTTACCAGTCATTGCTAACTAAGCATCGCAAGGCTCACCTTATTTAAATAGTTTCTTCAAATTTTGAAAGTCTTAAGTTTTATTTTGTGCAAACCTTCGCTCAAACGTTTGTTACCGCATTCCTATTGATTTTGTTTTTAAGCTTTGCGATGAGAACACTGCCAACCTCTACGTTTGGGGGTGGCAGCGATCCCGGAGAATTGTGTTCATTACATTGCGATCATTTCCTTCTATATAATAATATAAAGAATTTTGAGAATAACAACTCAACTGTCAATGCAATGGGAAACCCATGTTGATAAGAATTTGAGTTGTGAAAGACACTTACCCATAGTTGGATGTCCGCATGACACACATAGGGGCAAGCCAAAACGAAGGTAAGTCGTCAGGATCAACGCATAAGCGTAACTTCTCTGTCAGGCGCAAGCCAAATCAAGCAAGACAAGAGTTGAGTTGAATATGGAATGCAACCGAAGTTGGATGCCTGCATAACACACGTGGGGGCAAGCCAAAATGAAGAGTGTAACCAGATTCAACACCACATTTTCAATAAGAAATCGCAAAGTTTTGAATTGTTTTGAACGAACGCATTCTCAAAAGCTGAACGCAAAGTTACGGGGAATGAATAAAATGTTTTTGAACAAAGGCTTATCGGATCTAAACTTAGAAAAGATCTTTTTGAAGAAGCAGCCGAAGTGGAGGAGAGCATTGCAGCCATGGTTAGAGGAATGAGTAAATTATATTCTGAGAGGCTGGTCATCGCAAAGGAAAGCCAAAAGGTGAGTTCAGAATTTCTTGAGTATAACGCATGCTTGAGGACAACCATGATTTTATGTTTGGGGGTGTGATGAGGGGCAGAAATGCACGTCAACTTAGGCCTTTTATTTAGAATTATGAGGATTGTTAAGTTAAATATGCGGCGAATATGTTAGGAATTCATGAGAAAATGAGTTTGCGTCCATTGGCATCAAGAATCTCAGCTAACCCACTATTATGCATTATTATGCATTCAATTGTCTATCTTTGTAGCTAACGCAGGAAGCAAGCGCTTATAAGGAAGTCGTGCTATCGCAAAAACGATCGCATGTGGAGAATTTTTCCATCGCAAAGGCGAACGCATACGTTCTATAAATGGATGTTGCGGCCATCAACCACATATGTCCATCGCATAGAGGTTGCGATCGTTAAGCGAATGCGATTATCGCTGAGAAGTTGCAGCTATCGAGCGAATGCGATCATCGCAAGAAGATTGCAGCTACATGATGATAACCATGATAGAGGGATGAAAGCAAGGTTGGTGGAATGAAACTTGAACGCATATCTCGGGAGAATCAAAAGATGATGTTGACATTTCACCTACCACGCTGTTAGCAGTAGAGATTCAGAAAAAGACTATTGTGCCACAAATGTCAGAATCAGAGCAGGTCCATTAATGCTGTCGGCGATCAAGCTCTATAAATTGAAGCCCCTGAGCAGAATTTCAAATCATCCAAGTTTCTAGCTTCGAGTGGATCCTTGTGATCCAGACAAACGTGTGAGAAGAAAGCTTGAGAGTTTTTCATCTCCTTCATCCATTCCGAGTGATGACCGGAGCCTTCGCCAGAGTCAGAGCTCGAGAGAGTCTGCTCCACCGCCCTTCCATGGCACCACCGGTAGCCTTGACACACCCCTACCTCGAATAATCATCAGTAAAATAATGAAATATTCAAACCCTTCTTTTGCCTGAACATTCATCGGACGATAAAGGTCTAAATGTATAAGCTCTAAGGGCTCTTTGGTTCTATGATCCTTTCCAGCAAAAGGTAGTTTTGTCATTTTTTCTTCTAGAGATGATTCACAAACAGGTAAAAAAAATTTCTTCTAGCTCTTTTAGAAGTTCATTCTTGACCAATCTCTCAGTTCTATTGAAATTTCTGTGACCCAGTCTTAGATGCCAAAGATAGACATTTTCTTTTAGAAAAACTTCTAGTCTTTTATTTTGTGTTGTTGCAGTGTTGAACATTTCAACAACATTATGGAGCATTTTTTATGATAATGGCTTTAGCACATATAAGTTATTTTTGTTTATCGCTGAACAAATATCAATACCATTTTTCGAAATAAACGCTTTATCACGTATAAACGATAGATTATTCTAATAAACCAAATACAGAAGTTAAAAATTCCTCTTATGATGAGGAACAAAATATACATTGTCCAACAATACAAATTTTGAATTGAAAAATAACTTTAAGCTCCCAACCACAACCACCGAGACGACCTAGCCTATCCTAACTCGTAGATTTATGCCTCTAGCCTCCAGCTGCTGCTAGGAACTAGTTTCCTATAAAAAAGAATAAACGTGGTTAGTGGCTCATGAATCAAGCATCCAGGTAAAACCATCATTTCCTACTAAACAAGTTTCTATAATTAGTAAATCATATTCACCTTTTTTTTTCCTTCTTCTTCTCAGCCAAATATTTTGGGCAGTTTCTTTTCTAGTGCCCGTTCTGGTTGTAATGAAAACAGGTTCCCTTCGCAACCTTGGCCTTCTTGCCCTTCTGGGTAGAAGTAGTAGGCAGCTTTATTCCCCTTTCCACCTTTCTTCTTCTTCTTCTTCCATTTTTCTGTACTAGAGGAAGAAGGCACATACTTTGTTCTAGAGGTCGAACCTCTGTGGAACTTTTTGTTGGAGAAGACAACATTTGCCTCCCATTTCTTACCTTTGACTTTCATCAAAGATTTGTCTGCAGCTCATTTAGAACGGTAGTACGGTTATAGTCAATTTTGTTCATAACAGCATTGTTACGAAATTGAAGAAAACTCTCAGGTAGAGATGAACCCTCATTTATCCTAGCATTAAAGATGAACTTGAGAGTGTCATGCTTGATATGTAAGGATGGTTGCCTATACATCTCACATAATGATTCCATGATCTCATATGCAGTGATCATGGTCTCATGCTTTTTGGCCAGGATTTCAGTTAAGCCTACCAAAGTATAGACTTTGGCCTTGTCATTGGTCTTTATCCACCATCATAGACATCACAAACATTTCGTGATGGGTTTGGTCCAGGGGCTGGAGGACACTCCTTCGTAAGAACAAATTTGAGATCGTCTATTACCAATACAATATTTATTGTAATTTTCATGTTGTATAGTTTTCACTGGTAAGTTTTTCGATACCAAGCAACGAGATAATAATGCTAGTTATATTTCAAGTATGCTGAAACAAAAACAAATTATTTATATTAGATATATTTGCCTAACTCATTTAACCTAATCATTTTTTAGCAAAAAAAAATAATAAACCATAATGTCATTTTATTTTGCAATGATACTTCAGTTATTTAGAATAAATGCCACTTCAGGGTGTATAGTTACTCCTTCACTGAATTGAGACAGTCTCACCAAGAATTACACTAGATAACTCTTATTCCTATAATGCTTAGTTACCATTGATTTGGCAGAGATATTCATTAACTTCCTTAATGTTTTCTCTAAGTGTAACCTTTCATTTTTAACCCTATAATCCTGCCTTAATAAGCATGCCTCAAGGAAGAGCAATATCACTGCAATTGACTATAGCAATCTTATTCATTTCTAGAGTTCACTCTATTCCTTTCCATACAAATACCTTCTTAAAGGGGGACGTTACTAGGGTGCCATGAGGCCGAGCATGAAAAAACTTTACAAACTAATGAAGGAGACCTTAGGATGTGTTGACACATGTCTTCTCTCACTTACTATAAACACTTTCTCCATTCACCTTGATATTGACTCATGCAACCCCTTTCTAAGAGAGGATCTGCTCAAGGCATCACGGGACCAAGCAAAGATCTCATAATGTGAACTTTTATGGAGAGCATAAATGAAAATTTGACATATTATATACATCATTTTTCTCCCATAAGTGTTTTGAAAAATAGTGTTAATTATCCTTAGGTAAAATTCTTTAATAATTTATCTAAGTCATTGTTAAGTTGGCCTAATATAGCAAAATTAACAATATATGATTACTATTTATGAAACAATTTAATAATTTTAATCTTTCATTGCATGCATATAAAATGTTTGATTAATTCACCTCCAAAGTTAGTTTCCGGGTAGGGGTGTTCCCTTACGGTCAACTTAAATACCTCAATCCTAGACATAACCTTCCTTAGACAGAAATCCTTTATAGGCAAACATTTTATAAATTAATCTTTTATTTGATCAAGTTAATCCTATCAAAAGAAAAAAAAGATTAACCTATTTCTAATAATATTAGTGATATTTTAACATAAGTCTAGATGAATTAATTTTAAACCATTCAAAGTTAATTAAGACCTATGTTTGATGCAACTCTAAATTATAAATTTTAATTTCTAATTCATTAACCATATAACTCTATAAATTAATGAATTATTAAAACCTATAACATGCATACAAATGACATTAATTGAATAAAACAATTATATTAACTAAGTAATATCATGATGCATGCACTTTCCAATTTCATTAACAAACATAATATAACAATTATATTAAGCTATTAATGAACTATATAGAAAGCATGCTTTTAATCATACATCAAAAAATAGTATAATACTTATATTATAATCATGTAAACTATATGACATACATCATACTTTAGGAATTACCTAAATTTTGAATATGACAATTATATTTAAATATGATGCATGATTATGTTTAACCTATGATGGAATTTTAAATCTATACGACATACAATATGCAACATATAAATAATATAATTTAAACATACATTACATGTATATTAAACTATATTATAAGCACTAATAGATCGATATTTGGCATCCTAAGCAAATAATTAAATTAATACAATCAAATTATAGTAAGTTAATTATAAAACAAAAGGATTACAAAAAAAATAGAAGAAAAACGTTGTTGGGGCTCGAACCTCACGATTAGGATTTTGCGCGCGTGCTTGTGATGTTTGGAGCATCGTGACGCTATACCTTAGTGTTGCGACACTAGGAGAAAATTTTTGTTCTGCCTCGCACCGGAGCGTCACAACGTTGTCGTCCAGAATACCTAGAAACTAGATTTCTGCCCGTTTTCTATTTTTTCGGTGTTCTCCACAACAAAACAAGTATCACAAATGACCTGAACAAAAAATTACAGACACGATAACAATAATTAAAAGTAAAAACAAATGTGCCCTTACAAATTGATCAAATCAAATAGCAAATCGAATCTATGTGCCAAATATTGAAATTATCTATTATGAAAAACCCAATATAAATTTGCAGCATTCATCACATAAAACTAAGTAGAATTTCACCCACCAAATCAATTTTTGATTTCCCTAAACCAAGAGCAAAGACAATTCCATTGGCTTTGATACCAAATGAAGGGATTGAATCCCAACGCGGAAGCGTTTAAACGTTTTTGTCTTTGAATTGGGAAAGGAAAAACTCAAGATTGATTTTACATAATACAAGAGGCTAAACCTAAAATTACAGAGAATTTAGAAATACTACCGAATTCTTCAAGAAAATCCTGTGCACGATCTCCCTAGAACTCGAACAACAAGACACATCAATAGGCAAACCTTTTATGTCTCCAAGAGGATCAAGGATGGTGGGATCCTTCTTTTGGAAAAGAAAAGAGAACTTTTAAGAGAATAATTTTTCTCTGAGAGATTAAGAGATATCAAAATTATGCAGAGAGATGAGATTGAATGTTACCAATTTCTTTTTTGTTTCTGTATAAAAACACAAAAACTAACCTGAGGAAAATAACATCCCTCACACCCACTCTTTTCAGTACGGTTAATTTTTCTATTTTAAATTAATTATTTTATTTAGTTAATATTATATATTAAATCAATATTTAATATATCATAATTAATTGATTAATTAAATAACTAGTAATTAATTGATATAAATATCACATATGTATTTAATCTTGCATTAAAATCATAAAATCTACATCTCTCTTTAAACCTATAGTTTTAATATGAATCTTATTCATATTAATCTTACTCTATAATTTTAATATGAATCCAATTCATGTTAATTTATATTCGAATTTTATTCAAATAGTATTCTCTCATATTATATAATTTTAATTATAAATCATATTTATAGTTAACTATATAATATATATCATCATGCATTATACTTTATATTAATCCATATTAATATGAAATTTCCTTAAATAATTTGAACAATTCAAATTATTCCAAGATTCCTTGTTTTACCCTTAGTGAGCTAGTAGGGGACCTAATGAACATACATATTAAAAGCTCCAATGGTTCGAAATTAAATAAATTAAACTCTTTAGTTAATTTAATTAACATTCATTAAGTGTGAGTCACTCCACTAAAGACCCAAAAGGGTATTCTTATAGTTGGGTCAATATTACCATTTTATCCCTGTAATTACATCTTTCTCCTTAAGTCTCGCTGATTCTCTAATGAACAACCTGTCTGTGGTCTTACCTTAAAAAAATCATAATTTAAACATTAATTGATTCTCCAATTTGTTTAATTTCGATAAAATTAAACAATTCAATTATATCGAATACAATAAATAGAAACCCTTATTGAATTTGAACATTTCAAATTCTAAACCCTAATTTCAAATCTCATCAAGATTACTCAATTTACTAATCCAAATTATGAGTTAATAGAGGGACTTTATGGACCTATAGATCATGAGCTCCAACGATTTGTAATTAATTGGTTAAACTATTTAAACCGAATTAGTCCCCATTCATTAACTATCATGGAATGTCTTGAATAGAGGGACATTCCACTAAGCTCGATAGTTGCACTCTCCTCACTATAGATATATTTCTGTCCATTTTAACCATAATCGGTAAGTCAATCCTTCACAGGTCGTTCGTGTTTAAAGCTTGGTCAAAGATTACCATTTTAACCTTGTAAATACATCTTGCTCCTTAAGCTCCCACTTATCCTCCATTGAACAATTGATTTATAGTCTAACTTATAAATCATAACCCTCTCTTCCATGAGAGGGTAGGGCCCCATTGTTCAAGACAAGACATCAACGTTTAAGAGAACAACCCATCTGTTAACCCTAAATCGGGTAGGAGTGAATTCCATATTGCAAAGCTATGTCTCTAGCTATCTATCCGATCTTATCCCCAAAATGGGAGGCTTACTGAGCAGTGCTGTTAGACTACTCTCACCTATGTAGATCAAAGGATAATCCCGAATAAACAGGAGTTCATAGTTAACTCAGGAATAAAATCGAGTTATCCTAGGTCATTGAGTTTGAGATAGTCAGTTTTAACAGTACGATTGTTATAAAGAAAAGTGACTATTTTGAGGTTCGGTCTTATGCAAACTCATTGCACAGGATGCCCCCACTCACATGCCTCCACATGAATGATTTTTGGATCACATCATTTGTATCAGTATACAAAATGGGCCGCATCCAATAGTGTCATTAGGATGAGGTACCCAATCTCATCTGTATACTTATAAACCATTTTGGCTATATACTAGAACTTGATCCTCTCTTATTTTGCCACATAAAGTTAAAGTATTCATGTTATAGCCATGGATTTGTTTATTGGGTTTTCATAAAAGGATGCAATATCAATAGTAATTTATTGAATAAAATACTTAACAACATTTTTATTGATAAATAAAATATGTTAACAACATTTACGAACTGTGAGTTTAGGACATTCCCAACACCAGGCCTTGAACCGCTCGAACTGAACCGCCCTTAAACGAACTCTCTGTAGTGATCATATAGCAAACTTCTTATGTGATCTTGTAGAAAATGCTACACGATCGTGTAGCATAATCTACACAATCTTGTAGCATTAACTACACGATCATTGAGCAAATGCTACACGATTGTGTAGGAAAAGCTACACGATCGTTTAGCATAGGCTACACAATCGTTTAGCATAATTGATTTAATTATGTAAGAGCATGCTCATGCATCATATAATATAAAAGTTATATTTATGCATGCATAAAAAGCATTGACATGTATCATCTTTATATTATAATTGTTATAGTATAAGGGTGAATGATAACATGTTTGCTTGGTTGTTATGTGTTATATAAAAGTTATATATTAGTAATGACTGAAAATTGCATGAAGCATGACACATAGGTTACTTTATAAATGTTATAAATGCCTCATTGTGCGCAATGGTCTTAGTTGTTTCTTTTTAAAAGTTAAAGAGAAATTAGAACTAAAAGAAATAAGAAAGATATGCATGCTCACTTAGGTTTAATTCATGATTTTAAAGTGTTTAAAACTTGGATCACATAGACCTAAGATCATGGTTCTAATAAGATTAGCAACCCTAAGGCTTTAATCTTTTAATCAGCTTAACAGGATTAAATTGGCTAAAAAAAGGTTAAAGTGTAGCAAATATATCTATAAGGGACCTTTTGTCTAAGGCGGGTTCTATCTAGGTTGGGGTATTTAAGTTGACGGAAACATAACACCCCTACCTGGGAACTTACCTGGAAAGGTGAATTAGATAGATTTGATGCATGCATGCTAGTTAAGAACAGTCCATTAAAGTGTTTAAATGTGACTACTTGAACTTGTTCATATTTCATAGACAAACGTTGTTTATGAGCAAAGTTTAAAAAGACGATTTAGACTATAATCAGTAGCTGGATTGTCTAGGTTAATGAACCCTAGGTAGAACATTCAGTGGGAGTATTTGGGGCATAAGATGCTTCACATAAACCTTTCACGTTTCTCCTAAATAGTCCACACCGTGAGATCTACCCTCGGCTTCACGGCACCTTTGGCATGTCCCCCCAACGGATGGTGTTTGGGTAGGTCAATATGAAGGTGGATGGAGAGGGTGTTCATAGTAAGTTGGAGCGGGAAGTGCGACAGCATATCCCTCAGTCTCCCTCGTTAGGTTGAATAAAGTTACTGCACATCGCCTCGAGGCACCCTGGGAGTGCCCCCCAAAGGATGGCAGTTTGCCACGTTTTTTATTTGATCTCCTGTAAGAGGAGAGGTTAACTTAGTCTTTTGCCTAATCTGCTTCTTCCTATGTGGGCTCATTAGGTGGAAAACTGGCACCGAAAGCGAGGTTACACTTACACGGAATAGTTAAAGGTTAATGATTCTGGACCAAAAAATGGTGGTTGTTAGGTTCAGTTCCAAGAGTTGGTTTTGCCTAATGGTTGAGAATGTCTCATCCCAGCGAAGAGGCAACTGATCACCCCACCAGTGATGTTTATCCTACCTCACTGGGGCATCATTGCAAAATAGAAGTCTATAACTTAGGGTACTTGAAACTGTTTTGCAAAACTGATTGGTTTAAAAGTGGTTTAGCAAATTCTAATAAAGTTTTGTTCATATTTTCAGCAATATTTTCAAAATGGCAACAACCACATTAGCGTTGTTAAGCGCCAAAAAACTTTCTGGCGATAATTTCGCAACATGGAAACACATGATCACGACAATCCTGATCATCGAAGATCTCATGTTCGCTCTCACGGAGGCTTGTCCTTCTATTCTAGCTCTGAATGCCACTCAAAATGTTCGGGAGGCATATGAACGATGGACAAGGGCGAATGAGAAGGCCCGAGCCTACATCTTGGCAAGTCTTTCTGAAGTCTTAGCCAGGAAACATGAGCCTATGGTCATAGCGCGTGAGATCATGGAGTCCTTGCGAGGGATATTTGGACAACCGTCTGAACAACTTATGCATGAGGCTCTTAAATACATATTCAACTCCAAAATGGAAGAAGGCACCTCTGTTCGTGAACATGTGCTTAATATGATGGTCCACTTTAATGTGGTGGAGTTGAATACGTGTACCATCGATGAGGGCAGCCAGGTTAGCATAATTCTACATTATTTATCGGAGAGCTTCCTGCACTTTGTTAGTAATGTGATTCTTAACAAAGTAAAATATAACTTTACAACTCTCCTCAACGAGTTGCAAACATACCAATCTTTACTGAAAAGTAAGGAAAGGTAGAAGGGTGAGGCAAATGTTGCTTCATCCTCCAGGACGTTCCATAGAGGTTCGACCTCAGAAACGAAGTCTGTACCTTCTGCTTCTAACTCTGCAAACGGGAAGAAGAAGAAGGGCGGTAAGGAAAAAAGGAAGGCACCTGCTAACCCACCGCCTGTCGCCCCAAGGAGACATCCACAGGTTGCTAAGGGAAAGTGTTTCCACTGCAACCAAGATGAACACTTGAAGAGGAATTGTCCTTGGTATCTGAAAGAGAAGAAAATATCCAAGGCTAAGGCCAAGGAAGATAAAGGTAAATGTGATTTACATGTTCTTGAAACTTGTTTAGTAGAGAATAATGATTCTGCCTGGATAATTGATTCAGGCGCTACTAACTATATTTGTTCTTCTTTTCAGGGGATTAGATCTTGGTGACAGTTGTAGGCTGGTGAGATGACGATGCGAGTAGGCACCGGGCACGTCGTCTCAGCTGTGGTAGTGGGAGGACTCCAGTTAGCTTTACAGAATAGGTTTCTTGTTTTAAATGACGTATATATTGTTCCCGAACTAAAGAGGAACCTTATTTCTGTAAACTGTTTATAGCAATGTAAATATACTACCTCGTTTAATGTGGATAAAGAGTTTATTCATAAAGATGATGTCTTTATTTGCACAGCAAACCTGGAATCGAATTTCTATGTGCTAAGGTCGTTAGCCATTAATTCCCTCCATAATACTGAAATGTTTAGAACTGTCGTAGCTCAAACAAAACATCGACAAATTTCTCTAAAATAAAATGCCCAACTTTGGCATCTACGTTTAGGGTACATCAATCCCAATAGGATTGAGAGATTGGTGAAGAATGGACTTCTAAACGAGTTAGAAGAAAATTCTCTACCAGTGTGTGAGTCTTGCCTTGAGGGTAAGATGACTAAACGACCTTTTACTAGAAAAGGTTATAGAGTCAAGGAGCCTTTTAAGTTAGTACATTCTGACCTTTGTGGTCCTATGAATGTGCGAGCCCGAGGTGGCTATGAGTATTTTATCAGTTTTACTGATGATTACTCCAGGTACGGGTATGTTTATCTTTTGCAATGGAAGTCTGAATCCTTTGAAAAGTTCAAAGAGTTCAAGGCTGAAGTTGAAAACACATTGGATAAATGGACTAAAATACTTCGATCAGATCGAGGTGGAAAGTTTTTGGACTCGGTATTCCAAGACTATTTGATAGAACATGGAATCGTTTTCCAACTCTCAACGTCGGGTACACCTCAGCAGAATGGTATAGTGGAGAGGAGAAATAGGACCTTGTTAGACATGATTTGCTCGGTGATGAGTTACGCTTTCTTACCAGACTTGTTTTGGGGTTTTGCAGTAGAGACTGCAGTATACATACTCAACTGTGTTCCCTCCAAGAGTGTTGCAAGAACACCTCTGGAGTTGTGGAACGTGCGTAAAGCTAGTTTACGTCACTTCTGCATTTGTGGTTGCCCTGCACATATGCTTGAGGCTAATCCCAAGAAGTTGGAACCACAGTCGAGGTTACGCCTCTTTGTAGGCTACCCCAAAGGTACACGAGGCGGTTATTTTTATGATCCAACGGAAAATAGGGTGTTTGTTTCAATAAATGCTACTTTCTAGGAGGAGAATCATATAAGGGAGCACAGTCCACGAAACAAAGTCGTGTTACGTGAGTTTTCCAATGAAACTACTGAGACTTCAATAAGAGTTGTTGAAAAGCCTGCTACATCAGCAAGAGTTGTTGATGGGAGTTCATCCAGTAGGTCGGTTCCACCTCAAGATTTGAAGGAACCTCGACGTAGTGGGAGGGTTGCGAACCCACCTGTTCGCTATCTGGGTTTCATGGAAATTCTTGCTATGGTAACAGATGACGACGTTGAGGGTCCGTTGTCCTATAAGAAGGCAATGAAGGATGTTGATCGGGATTAATGGGTTAAGGCCATGGATCTCGAGATGGAGTTGATGTACTTCAACTCAGTATGGGATCTTGTAGATCAGCCTGATGGGGTTTGACCTATAGGTTGTAAATGGATCTATAAGTGCAAATGGGGTGCTGATGGGAAGGTACAGACCTTGAAGGCTCGACTTGTGGAAAAGGGTTACACTCAGGTAGAGGGAGTCGACTATGAGGAGACTTTCTTGCCTTTTGCCATATTAAAGTCGATCCGCATCCTCCTATCCATTGCAGCTTATATAATTTTGAGATCTGGCAAATGGACGTCAAAATGACCTTTCTGAATGGCAATCTTGAGGAGACCATTTATATGGTGCAACTCAAGGGATTCATAGCCCAAGGTCAAGAGCAAAAGGTTTGCAAACTGAATCGGTCCATTTATGGACTGAAAAGGCGTTTTAATCTTGGAATATACGGTTTGATACTACGATTAAGTCATATGGCTTTGACCAAAATGTTGATGAACCTTGTGTCTACAAGAAGATCATCAACGCTTCAGTAGTCTTCTTAGTGTTGTACGTAGACGATATCCTACTCATTGGGAATGATGTAGGTCTATTGACTACAGTTAAGAACTGGCTAGCGACCCAATTCCAAATGAAAGATTTAGGAGAGGCTTAGTTTGTTATAGGTATATAGATCTTTTAGGATCGTAAGAACAAAGTGCTAGCACTATTTTAGGCATCGTACATTGACAAGATATTGCTCAAGTACTCGATGCAGGACTTCAAGAAGGGCCTACTGCTGTTCAGGCATGGAGTCACTTTGTCTAAGAACATGTGTTCTAAGATACCTCAGGAGGTTGAGGAGATGAGACAGTTCAGTCTAACCCAGATCATTTTAATGTTGCTGACCCGTTTACGAAGGCTCTCACAACTACAGTATTTGAGAGTCACCTACGAAGCATGGGTCTATAAGATCGCCCGTAGCTAGACTAGGGCAGGTGAGAGGTTTTATTGTACTAGGATTTTATGCCCTAGTTTATTGTTTTGTACTAGGTTATTGTACACCCCACTTTGCTTTAGGACAAGTAGGAGATTGTTGGGGTTGATGCCCTAAAGTCTCGTGTCCTGTAGTTTGTAAACAGTTTGTACGAATGCTTGTATTGTTAATATATGATATTTACTTCACATCTTGTATTTTTGCACAGTTACTTGTTTTATTTGCTTTACCACAAACCAATAAACATTAAATCCCTAGTTATCTGTATGTGACTCAAGCATGTATGTGGTGACATATAAGTGGATCATGTCTTGAGTGATAACCAAAATGGTCTGTAGTATATGGATATAGAAAGGAAACCTTATTGATGACATGCAAAAATGCATGTCATCTTAAGCCTTTATTTAGAATTATGAAGGTTGTTAAGCAGAATATGCGGCAATTATGTTAGGAATTCATGAGAAAATGAGTTTGCGGCGTTCAACATTGAGAATCTCGGCTAACCCATTATTATGCGTTCAATTGTCTATTTTTGTAGCTAACACAAGAAGTGGACGCAAACGCGAAAGCCAAGCTACCGCATAGACGACCGCATGCAGAGAAACTCTCAATCGCAAAGGCGAACGCATACGATCAAAGAATGGGTATTGCGGTGATAAGCCGCATGCGTCTATCGCATAGGATTTGCGATCGTCAAGCGATTGCGATCATCATGTAGAATTGCGATAATCAAGCGAATGCGGTCACTGCACGATTGCGGCTACACGACAACGCATGATAGAGGGATCAACGCAAGGTTGGTGGAATGAACGCATCAACGCATATCTCGGGAAAATCAAAAGATGATGTTGACATTTTACCTACCACACTATTAGTAGCAGAGATTCAGAAAAGGACTAACGCATTGCGAATGTCAGAATCAGAGCAGTCCATAAATGCTATTGGCGATCCAAGCTCTATAAATAGAAGCCGTCGAGCATAATTTCAAGGCATCTAGGGTTTTTCGCCTGAGGCTCGCCTTAGGACGAATCCTTGTGATTCGGACTAATGCGTGAGAAAGAAGCTTGAGAGTTCTTCATCTCCTTCATCCATTCTGAGTGACGACCGGAGCCTTCGTCGGGGTTAAATCTCGAGAGAGTCAGCTTCACCGCCCTTCCATGGCCCTTCGGCAGCCTTGACACGCATCTTTTGAAAGCAAAACATTGCTTCCAACTGGTGTTTTCATTTTCTTTTCTTTTCTTATATTGTATTGTATTACATTTTGGATTAAAGAATTAATACATTATGTGTTGAATGTATTTCTATGTTTCCTTCAATTCCACCTTCATCTTTCTTTACTTAGCATCCTTAACTTTCATTGCATCACTTAGCGAGATTGCTAGAGTATCACATACTTAGTTATGTTGATTAGGGATATGAAACATGTAGCAAACTACCAGGAGGTGTGCGTTGCGTGAGTATGTGAGAAAACCTTATTTTCTTAGTGTGAAGCTATAGCAACACTTGTCTATAGGCAGACACAACGCTTGTCTATGAGTAAAGTCAGGAATAACCAACTGCCTGGAAGGGTAAGTGGTTGGTCACATTAAGTAATATAAGCATGTATTCACTAGAAATAAGAATAATCTTATGTCAGCCAAGTTTATGTGGTTACCTTGTCTTATGTCTTCGTCCATCACACCTTTAAAGCTGTTTGAGAGAGAGTCTAAAGAAAGAGCCTAAGACTTGAGAGAGCTAGGTTAGAATTGATGCTCGAGAAAGCTAGATTAGGTTTGCATAAGCAAGAATGGAGACTTAAGAATAAGCTTCGTTTGCTATTACACAACGTATGCACCATACGAAGAGGACAATGGCTGCGTCCAAGAATTAGGATATAGTGGTTGTATGTTGTCATCTCAACCCTTTTGCATACACATCGCATGCATCCTAAATTAGGCTCTAGTGTGTGTAGCATGATCGTATAGCTTGCGTTGGCTGAGGTTGCCCTTGTGGTCAATCTTAAGGGTTGTGATGAAGACATCCTCACGTTTTATCTATTTTCCCATCCATTTATTTCACATCAACAGTTGTTGTGTCTCTAACTCTCATTCATACTTCTCATTGCAATTTCTGTTAGTTAGGAGTAGGATTAGTGTTAGCTTATACCCCTCCATCATTCTTTTATTCAACCGTCACATACACATTACCGCATATGTTTAGCTACAAGTCCCTGAGTTCGACCTCGGATCACTCGAGAAACTTGCGTTCGCGTTATACTTGGCATGAGCACAACAAAACTTATGATAGGAACACATGGTCATCGAATACATTTATTAACCATATTGTAAGTCTAACGCATGACCACCGACGCATGATAATCAACACATATAATAAGAACATGCATCACATATTGCATTCACTTAATTTTAGTCTCCAAGTTGTTGAGACTTGGTACCTAATTTTTCGTCACCAAGTTTTTGGCGCCGTTGCCGGGGACTTGGAAGCTAATTGTTTGTTGAGTTTTGTGTCTCTGCAGGCAACCTTTTTATCTTGGGAGTATTGTATGCGACCAAGTTGCAACCAATATTGAAGTGTAGGCAATGCGTCGAAAGCCAGTATTGACCCCAAGGTAGAAGGGCAATCGGTCGCATGAACTGAAGGTAAAATTCTAAGCACATGACGGCCGCATGCGCCCAACAATTGCCGGAAGTTCCAATGGTCAAGGCATCTTGACCTAAGCAGTTGAGAGAATTCTCCTGCATGGGAGACTCCTTGCGGTGACAACACTCTAATTTCTTTAGGGACGTATTCTACTCTATCTTTACCTTGCTTTCGTAGTTTAGTTTATTTTTATTTTTATTGTTATTTTAGATATGCGGCTGCTTCCTTGGTTGTGGTGTGTTTGTTGCTTGTAGGTGCAACAATAAGTCTCCTCGGTGCACAGTACAACAAAAGAATTCCCTCAATCTTTCAACGCATGGGTTCGATCGCGTGAATTCCAATGCATGATCGCATGCGTTATTTCGCCTAAGGTATTTTTTTTTTATCTTTTATGCATTATCTTTTTAAAATTCTCCTTGTCCGATTGCGTTGCTTTGCAGTGTTTCTATGATGGTACATATAATTCACCGCATCTGCTAACTAAGCATCGCAAGGCGTCCCTACTTTTATTAGCTTCTTCAAATTTTGAAAGTCTTAAGTTTTATTTTGTGCAAACCTTCGCTCAAACGTTTATTACTGCATTCCTTTGAGTTTATTTTTAGCTTTGTGGTGAGAACGTTGCCAACCTCTAAGTTTGGAGGTGGCAGCGGTCTCGGAGAATTATGTTCATTATATTGCGTTAATTTATCAAAAAAAAAGAGAGAGAGAATTTTGAGAATAACAACTCCATTGTCAACGCAATGGGGAAACTTATGTTGACAAGAGTTAAGTTGTGGAAGGCACTTACCTGTAATTGGATGTCCGTATGACACACGTGGGGGAAAGCCAAAACGAAAGTAAGTCACCAGGATCAACGCATAAGTGCAACTTCTCTGTCCAGCGCAAGCCAAATCAAGCAAGACAAGAGTTGAGTTGAATATGGAACACAGCTGAAGTTGGATGCCCGCATGACATACGTGGAGGTAAGCCAAAACGAAGAGCGTAACCAGATTCAACGTCGCATTCTAATAAGTAATCGCAAAGTTTTGAATTGTTTTGGACGAACGCATTCTCAAAAGCTAAATGTAAATTTGCAGTAAATGAATAAAGAGTTTTTGAGCAAAGGCTTGCCAGATCTAAACTTAGAAAAGAACTTTTTGAAGAAGCAGCTGAAGTGGAGGAGAGCATTGCGGCGATGGTTAGAAGTATGAGTAAATTATATTCTGAGAAGCTGGTTATCGCAAAGGAAAGCAAGAAGGTGAGTTAAGAATTTCTTGAGTATAACGCATACTTGAGGACAAGCATGATTCTAAGTTTGGGGGTGTGATGACATGTAGAAATGCATGTCATCTTAGGCCTTTTATTTAGAAATATAAAGGCTATTAAGCAGAATATGCAGCAATTATGTTAGGAATTCATGAGAAAATGAGTTTGCAGCATTCAGCATTGAGAATCTCGGCTAACCCATTATTATGCGTTATTATGCGTTCAATTGTCTATTTTTGTAGCTAATGCAAGAAGTGGATGCAAACGCAAAAGCCGAGCTATCGCATAGACGACCGCATGCGGAGAAACTCTCTATCGCAAAGGCGAACACATACGATCAACGTATGGGTGTTGCGGTGATCAGCCGCATGCATCCATCGCATAGGAGTTGTGATCGTCAAACGATTGCGGTCATCGTGTAGAGTTGCGATAATCAAGCGAATGCGGTCACTGCACGATTGCGGCTACACGATAACGCATAATAGAGGGATCATCACAAGGTTGGGGGAATGGACGCATCAACGCATATCTCGGGAAAATCAAAAGATGATGTTCACATTTCACCTACCACTCCGTTAGCAGTAGAGATTCAGAAAAGGACTAACGTGTCGCGAATGTCAGAATCAGAGTAGTCCATAAATGTTGTCAGCGATCCAAGCTCTATAAATAGAAGCCGTCGAGCATAATTTCAAGGCATCCAGGGTTTTTCGTCTGAGGCTCGCCTTAGGGCGGATCCCTGTGATTCGGACTAACACATGAGAAAGAAGCTTGAGAGTTCTTCATCTCCTTCATCCATTCTGAGTGACGACCGAAGCCGTCGCCGAAGTTAGATCTCGAGAGAGTTAGCTCCACCGCCCTTCCATGGTACTACCGGCAGCCTTGACACACATCTGCTAGAAGCAAGATATTGCTTCCAGCTGGTCTTTTCATTATGTATTCAATGCATTTCTATGTTTCCTTCGATTCTACCTCCATCTTTCTTTACTTAGCATCCTTAACTTTCATTGCATCACTTAGTGAGATTGCTAGAGTATCGCATACTTAGTCATGTGGATTAGAGATACGAAACATGTAGCAAACCATCGAGAGGTGTGCGTTGCGTGAGTATGTGAGAAAACCTTATTTTCTTAGTGTAAAGCTGTAGCAACGCCTGTCTATAGGCGGACGCAATGCTTATCTATGAGTAAAATCAGGAACAACCAACTGCCCGGGAGGGTAAGTGGTTGGTTGCATTAAGCAATGTAAGCATGTATTCACTAGAGATAGGAATAATCTTGGGTCAGCCAAGTTTATGTGGTTACCTTATCTTATGTATGCGTCCATCACACCTTTAGAGCTACACGAGAGAGAGTCTAAAGAAAGAACCTAAGACTTGAGAGAGCTAGGTAAGAATTGATGCTCAAGATAGTTAGATTAGGTTTGCATAAGCAAGAATGGAGACTTAGAAAAAAGCTCCATTTGCTATTACACAACGTATGCACCCTACAGAGAGGACAATGGCTGCGTCCAAGAAGTAGGATATGGTGGTTGTATGCGATCATCTTGACGCATACACATCGCATTCATCCCGAATTAGGCTCTAGTGGGTGTAGCATGATCGCATAGCTTACGTTGGTTGAGGTTGCCCTTGCGGTCAATCTTAAGGGTTGCGATGAAGACATCCTCATATTTTATCTATTTTCCTATCCATTTATTTCACATTAACAGTTGTCGTGTCTTTACCTCTCATTCATACTTCTCATTGTGTTGTCTGTTAGTTAGGAGTAGGAGTAATGTTAGCTTTTACCCCTCCATCATTCTTTTATTCAACCGTTGCATACAGCTTACCGCATGCGTCTAGCTACAAGTCCTTGAGTTCGACCTCGGATCACCTGAGAAACTTGCGTTCACGTTATACTTGGCGTGAGCGCAATAAAACTTGTGACAGGAACGCATGGTCATTGCATACATTTGTTAACGAATATTGTAAGTCTAACGCATGACCACTGACGCATGATAATCAACGCATACAAAAAGAACATGCATCGCATATTGCGTTCACTTAATTTTAGTCTCCAAGTCCTTGACGACTTGGTACCTAATTTTTCGTCACCACTTATCCTGGTAACGCTATGGATGCGGCCTGCTTTGTGGAATGGTCACAAGTATTGTGACTTGTCATAGATGGTCTGATCCTGATGATTCGTGTTAGGGATATGCGAGGGGGGCGTCCTATACAAAGAGTTTGTATAAGACCTGACCACGAAGTGTTAACGTCTCGTTATATAACACCGTTCATGACAGAGACTTCACTTCACTAAGATGACCATAGGTAACATGACCTCAATCCTTAATGAGTTGGGAACTCTTGTCATTGAGGGCGGTCCTTTTATTTGTATGGATGCGAGTGGTCAGGTCACCGATTCAAACCTATCATTTTGGGGATTCGTCTGATTTGGGAGCTAGGAACTCAGCTACACAAGATGGAATTCACTCCTTCCCCGAAGTAGGGGTAAGTAAATAGATAGTTCCCTTAAGGGCTGATTCCGGGATTTGAACGATGTGGCGCCATATACCTTCTCTTGGCCCGAGAGGTGTTCACACGTAGTTGGACTATGTTGTATTATTCATTAGAGGAATCAATGGCTGTCTCTTATACACATCTAGATGTGTATAAGAGACAGGTATTGTGACTTGTCATAGATGGTCTGATCCTGATGATTCGTGTTAGGGATATGCGAGGGGGGCGTCCTATACAAAGAGTTTGTATAAGACCTGACCACGAAGTGTTAACGCTGTCTCTTATACACATCTAGATGTGTATAAGAGACAGGTGTTAGGGATATGCGAGGGGGGCGTCCTATACAAAGAGTTTGTATAAGACCTGACCACGAATTTAACGTCTCGTTTCTGTCTCTTATACACATCTAGATGTGTATAAGAGACAGCCCCTGTGTAGCTTGGATAAAGTCGAGAACCAGTGCTTGGGTTAATTTGAAATGTTCAAATTGACAAGAGGAAGTTCGATTATATATGATATAATTGGACTGGTTAATTATATATGATATAATTGGCTAAATGTATGAGATACATTATTTTGGAGGAAATTAGATATAAATATTTATATCAAGTAGAGGAGAAAATACTATAGTAGATATGTGATATCAAACTATAAGATAAAAATATAATATGATTATATTTATTATTAATTAATTGGTTAATTATATGATAATTAATCCAACAATTCACGTTCGGACGTGGGTTAGTAGGGTAACGTCGATTATTGTAACCGATGAATTAAAATGAAAATAGTTTTCATTTTGATCGATCGCCCAAAAGAATTTGCGTGAGCGCACATTGGTGAAAAGAGAACGATCGCTTAAAGAATCGAGAGCCTATATGATAGTTGCCTCGTGCCTAAATGATTGTCCACCTCGCGCCTAAATGATCGTACACTATTTCCTACACGATCGGATAGCTTCTCTAAACGATCATATAGTGTGCCGATTTTGATAAACGATCGTATACCATTTCCTAAACGATCTTTCAGTAAAATCTACACGATCGTGTAGCTTCTCCTAAACGATACACATTTCGCTATGCGATAGCACCTTTTTCCCCTCCCACTTGCTTATCGCCTACACGATCTGATATTCCTCCTTCCTCTACCAAATTCACCAAAGACCACGTTTTGGGTTCTCACTTCGAGAATACCCGGGGCTCTTTTCTAGTGGTGTCGTCCCCATGGTGTTTCATGTTCGCGGTTGTTCATGCTACTACAGTCGACGCTTCCGCTGGGCATTGGTAGATCGCATGGAGGTTTTCCGCTGCTTGGAATGCCGAAGTTTGAAGAACGTCTTCAACTGGTATGACACTCTTTCCCTTGTTATTTTTTTGTTCTTAGCATGCCGATAATTAAGATTTGTTTGCATAACTGTTTGTTTGAATGTATTATATGTATTTCAGTGAGATTAGGACGATCCGAACGTGCTCATAGAACTCTTCGGTAAGAGATCCTTCAGCTCGACCCACTAGATTGACCACCTAATATTTCAACCCGAGAAAACATATATTTTGTGATTTTTTTTAAACGACCACATTTTCGGTCGGATGATATTATTTTTGTGATCTTCATAACAATGTTACTGTATTACATCACATTCTCACCATCATTATTAAATGGAAGGTAATTATCCTGTGTATATTTCAGTTCCAGATATATGATCCATATTATATAAACATAAACTGTTAAGCTATCCAATTATTCAACGTTTATGTATACGATATATGAAATAATAATGTTAAGTTAGCAAGATTCAATATATATACATACAATATACCAATGCATTAGAAATTGAGCAGCAATATGAAATGTATTTTGGTGGTACGTTTTACATATGAAGAGAATTAGACTTATTACAATTTTTTAAAAGAATACATGAAAAATAATCTATTATGTTCTATGAATTGAGATAAAAAAAAATTGAGATTGTCCAGTTTATATCATAAAACATTTGAGAAAATAGGTGTATAGTTGAAAATTAATCAACAATAACAAAACATAAAACTAAAAAATAAAAAATGAAATAAAAACAAACAAAAAAAGAAAATAGAACCAATCTCATTAACAAAAAATTGCATTAGATACCTCAACTCAACTTAACTCTGCACTCAAACACATATTTCCAAACTCAACTCAACCCAACTCTGCACACCAAACACATACAATAATTACCAACTTAACTCAATTCTACACAACAAATATAGACGATTTAACTCCATAGATAATTTAACTCTCCAGATAATAATTACCAACTCAGCTCAACTAAACTCCTTTTATTAAGCACCAAACGTCCCCTTAATGTTTTGGCCAAACTTGAATCCGATTGAAGATTTTTTTTTCTTTTTTAATTTTCAACCGCAAACACCAAACTAGTCAACTTTAACCCGAACCAAAATTCGATTTTGGTCGGTTAAGCAGTTTCTTCAGTTTTTCAATTTTTTTTTCTTACATCCCTAACCAACGTTATGATCAGTAGTGCGAAATTTTTTTTTCTTTTTCTAGCTAAATTACGATTACGACACTTTCATCAAGAAGTTAAAACTAAACCCAAGTCACATGTTCGTGGGTAAACCGACACATGGTGAATTCTATTTCAAAATGATAGCAAGCTCCAACACAAATAACCATGTGGTTTTGTTACATCATTTTCACTATACTTATCTCCAAGCTCAAACCAATATGTAGATATATAACAAATTGTTTAAGCATCCACAATAAGATTTTGCTAAAGTAAACTTAGGTCAATGGTAATTGGTATGACTTTCTTCTCTAGAGGTTGAAGGTTCAATCATCCATTTTCATAATTGTTGTACTAAAAGAAAAAAATAGTCTCTTAATTTTCATTTTTTGTTGAACATATAGAGTGGAAGATTTGAACTTCTTGCCACTCGGTCAAGAGTATATATCTTCACCAATTGAGTTACAGTAGGTTTGACATAATTTTTTTTAATTATATGATTTAAGAAAAACATGTAGAGTTTGGAAGATTCGAACTTCTAGTTGCTTAGTCGAGAGTATATGCTTTACCTAGTTGAACTATGCTCAACTTAACATGATTTATATTGTAATATGATATAGATAAGAATGTTATTTCAACGAATAGATCTTGGGGTATTGATTCAATTACAGTTTACATTATCAGTTTACCAAAAATCAAACACAGGTAAGATATTATTTTTGCTCTTGTAAGTTTTGTAACCATTTAATAATATTTTTTTCTCCTTTCAATTTATAATATTGAATTGTTTCAAGAAAAAGCCAATGGATCAGGTAAAATATTTGCCCAAAATGAGGGCATGGGAGAGATTCAAAGAAGAAGAAAAAGAAAACATTTTATGAGAAAAGATGGGTACTAATTGACTTGCTACTACAAGAGACAAGCATTCTCATTCAGAATCAAATGCCTTACAAGCTAAATCTTTTTTCCATGAACTTTTATAAATGTATATGCTCCTAATTCACATCCTAAATAGTCAGAGGGAGAAGAAAAAACACTGGACATTTAAATTTAAAGACAAAAGGAAAAAATAGGAATAAACCAAAAATAAAGATCAAAATTAAAATATGAAGCTTCTTCCATGTGGTCAAAATATGTTATAAACGATAAATTAAAGGTTAAATTATCAAAACTACCTTCGAACTATGAAATTGGTTTCGACATTTAAATTTCGAAAAGTTTCATATGTATGCATGTGTGTATTTTTTCTATACATATATTTGTTTAGATTTGTATACTTGAACATATAAATAGTCCTTGCCTATAAATTTAATGACAAAATATAAAGGTAGTTTTGAAACAAACTTTAAACTTCAAAGTTAGAATTAAACTTTTGAAAGCTAAGAGGTATAATTGAAAACTAACTACAATTCGGGTATTTTTTAGAAAAATTGTAGGAAGTAGCAACAAATATGGGCTCATCTTGAAAAATGACCAAAAAACTATTTCAATGAAAAATGTCCATCGAAAATACAGGGCTTTCATCCCGCATTTTTCCCTTCCATTTTACTCCTCTATTGATGCTGGCAGAAACAATCCACGATTTAGGGTAACTATAATCCCAAAAGGTTTTTTGTACGAATGACCTCATTTGGGAGGCTCAAATGAAAAATGACCACTTGTAGAAAAAGTAATGGAAAATGGCGTTCAACTGATGTCATTCACGTGTGATTTTATCGCTTTGCCCCTGAGATACGTCCCGCACACTTGGGCCTACCAGGGAACTCGATCCTCGATTGCCCTTTACTCGATCCTCAATTACTCGTCACACAATCCTCGATGCACGGTCACTCAATACCCAGATGAATAGTCACTCGATACGTGTGTAATTGATACGTGTGTAATTGACACATGTATACTCGATCATAGTTACATCATACTCGATCTCAATCATTTTGAATTGTCCACGCCTGTTGGAGGACCTGTTCTGTAGTTAATGCTCATCTACGAACATACACAAATTGAATTTTTTTTTTTTGACAATTTTCATTATTCTTTTAAATAAATTTCTTGAAATGTGAAGTATTTTTATTTTTTTAAAACTAAGAATAAAGAGAATTGAAACATAAAAGAGAAAATCGAGCTCACTTCCCTCCAAAAAACTCACTTCACAAACCTGTTTTTCTGGACAGAGATCAAGTTATAAAAGCATTAATATTATTTCACTATATTGTCTCATACCTCAAATAAGTAAACGTGCTAGTTTTTTTTCTCATTTTTTGCTCACGTTTTTTACTTTTTCGACGCAGTGCGAGACATACAAATGTGCAAAGAGAACAAGTGAGTGTGAGTTTATGAGTGTGCACTAAGACATGTGAGTAGCTTCTAGTGGAGCGAGGATGAGGGGAATGAAAGTTATGAAATAGTAAGCATCGAGTTAAGAATATCAAGTATCAAGGGATGTGTATTGAGTATCGAGTAGCGAAAAGTGAGCAGCGAGGATTGAGTACAACGAGTATTTAACAGTAACCAATTTTCCTAACTGCTCACCTTTTGTATTATTTTTCTTGAAGGATGGAGAAATATATATTCTTACGTTATGGTGGTACATGGGAAGACATAGAAGAATGCTATATTGGAGGCCTTTTGAAGGGTTTGCTAGTTCCAAGCACATTGACGTATAACAAGTTGGTAAATCTAATATATGAGATCATGTGAGTTAGTTCGATAGAGTTCAAGATTATAATGAGGGTTCATATAAAATGGATATTGATTCTCCTCCAATATGCTTAATGGATGATGCTAATGTTAAATTTCTCCTCTCAGAGTATGATCATACTAGATCACATATATTTGTAAGTCTTGAGGAAATTGAAGAAAGTCATCGCGAGACAACATTTGATAACCGAGAGAGAGAAGACCAACCCATATGTGGAGCAGATGTAAATGAGCATGATGTTTGTCCATCGGGTATCTTACTAGAAAATGACAACATCGATGTTAATATAGCGAATGTATTGCATTCGAATGTGACAATAGAAGAGGTTGGGACATGTGTAAATGAGAATTTGATGATAGAAGAGGAAGAGGTTAGGAAAAAAGAACAACCAACATAGGTTGTTTTAGGGAGTGGTCTTTCTATTGTGAATGAAGAACAACCAACTCCGATTCTGTCAAATGATTTTAGCTATTTTGTTGGGAGTGTGCTTTGCCAAACTCTATGCAATGTACTACCATTCAGTCGTAATGCCAGAACGAGGGACTTGATCATGCAAGCACAGTCGTTCGTAGGACTGGGGGATATAGTTGAAGTAGGTCAAATTTTCTTCAGCAAAAGTGATGTGAAGATGAGGTTAGCAATGTTGGCCATTAAGAATAACTTTGAGCTGTGGGTTAAAAGATCAAACAAAAAATTGTATACTGTTCGATGTTTACACCCGAATTATAAGTGGGCCATTCGAGTAATTAAAACAGATAGATGTGATATTTTCAAGATTACAAAATGCACGCCCAATCACACATGCTCTATTGAAGTATTGAATCATGACCACAGACAAGTTAGTGCACTCATTATTGGTCATTTGATGAAGGACAAGTTTGGCATTGGTCAGAGTGACAAACCATACCATATTATTGAGGATATGCAGCACCATATTGCAATTGACATCATAAAATGACACTGTATTAATGATTGAGTATACATTAGTCAAGTATCGCGTATGACATAGCTATGATCGAGTATACATGTGTCAATTCACACGTATCGAGTGACCATGCATCCGGGTATCGAGTAATCTTGCATCAAGGATAGTGTGATGAGCCAACGAGGATCATGTGACAAGTAATCGAGGATTGAGTGACAGGTAATCAAGGATCAAGTTCCTTGGTAGGCCTAGATACACGGGGTGCATCTCAGGGGTCAAAGTGATAAAATCACATGGATGACGTCAGCAGAAGGCCACTTTCCATTACTTTTTCTATAGATGGCCATTTTTCATTTGGACCTCCCAAATAAGGCCATCCGTACGGAGTTTCCAATCCCAAATCTCTTCTCCTAAAATTTTGCTCTTTAAATTTCATTTTCACCATTTTAAATCTTATTTTTCGTTTATGAAATCCACTCTTTTCAAATTTCTTATCACATCTTCCCATATTATAAATTCAATGATAATTTTTTAAGATCTAATATGTATGTAGCAACCTTAACCACCTTCCTACATTAAGTCGTTTAATTGCAACATCAATATTCTATGCCTTTAAGTGGCACAAATTTTTGTGCTAATAACTCTATGATTAGAGGTTGTAAATGTCAAGTTGTGCCTAGAGAAAAGTTGTGAAAATATCTAAACAAATTATTCACACATCTTCTTGAAGCAAGCAAAATTGGGGGATCGAAGAGTGTGGAAGACAACTTTCAAACCCTAACGAAAGAAGCTACCAATGGAAGGGATTGGAGCCATCAACTGCAAAAATATGAAGCAAGCCTTCTCAAAAGGCAATACACATGAAATATTTTCGCGATTTCTCATATGGGAGAGGGGCAGTGTGTAGTTATTAGCCATGTTGGTTGTCATATTTACTGGATGAGAAGCTATTGCAAGAAAAATAAAAGTGAATAATGTCCTCTTAATTAGTAACTGATGGAGAAAATCCCATCCATTGAGTTTTAGCCCCTCGTTTTCAGCTACTTTGATTGAGACAATCCTGGTAGAGAAAGTTATTTTCCAATGTATATATAATATTTACAAATGAATACTATGTATTTATATATATATATTTCACTAGGAGCATTGCCTTGGTAGGAGGAGATTATTTGTATTACATATTCACTTCACTTACTTAAAAATACAATGTATTTAGTTAGAAAGTTTTCCAGTAGAGAGGATTATGTGTTTTATTTATCTATACACTATTTATGTTTGATAGGTTATGCAAGTGTTCTCCGAATAGGCATTGCTTGATAATAAAGATGTATTATAAGGTATTTATTTACATAGCTTAGCATAAGGATCATTTAAATTATTTTTAGTATGTATGTCAAAATGTGATAAATATTTTAATTGTTTTGGGTTAGAAAGTATTTGTTAACACTTACCTAGAGTCCGAGTGTGAAACTTAATGAATATTCGTAATTAGAGGTTACTAGAAAAAGTTATTAGTTGAATGTTTACCCCCTTTTTTTTTTATATGGCGATTTTCATGATTCAACAAGGATTTTAGCTGTTAACTAAGTTCAAGTTATCTATGGGGTTTCTTTTTTTAATACATTGTATTTCAATATTTGTATGACTCAAACAAATATTTTAATAGTTGTGTTTGTATGGCTAGCTCGATCTGACACTGCAACATTATTTTTTAATATGCATTTGTTTATTTATTTATTTATTTTTTTAGGAAATGTAATGTATATAATGTGATATGAAAGATTGATGGGAAATTAATCGCCCCTTTGCCTTGTTGCTTCTCTTATTTACATTGGTTAGTCTGTATTTTTTAAAAAAAAAAAAACAAATTTTTAGTTTGTTAAACTATTACATGAATTCAGATGCGTTTTGCTAGGTTTTTAGTCCGGTTGTTTATATTTTCTTATATATTGTTTTTAATTTATTAGATTTGATTTTAAAATACACCATAATCATAGCGATTTGACTTGAAGGGTAAATTTGACCCTTCGTAGATTTCAAAAAGTAATAGATTTAGTAATTTGACCATTTTTCCAAACTTAAATTGTTTGAATCATTTTTCAAAAACACCATCTTATTTTGGCCACTTATCCAATCGAACATATTTTTTATAACCTATAATAATCTTATTTATCCTATTTTCTCTTTCAATATGGATTTCATTGAAAGCGCACATCCTAGCCCAAAACAAACACCATAGTAGAGTGAAAATGTGAAGCCCACTAATTTAAGAGGTCCAATCTATAATTCTTTCCAAATTTAGGTTTCTTCCCAATCTTGATTTGTTTGAGTAGATTCATATATGATAGATGGCTTACTTTCTAACACATAATAGATCAAATAATATTGATATTGAACGAAAATAGCCAAAATGAGAAGAAGAAAAAAAATGGTAGATCCCAAGTAATGTTATGTGTTTTTATTATGATCAATAGGTCAGTTATGTTAGGTCATATTATAATTGGACCCAAGATCATCTAAGCGGATGAACAATTTGGTCCAAATCCCAAATCTAAATAATTAGACTTACAGTCGACAAAATCCAAATCTAAATGGTTAAACTAGGAACCCCTATAGTTCAAGTTCACAATATTTTCCTTCACTTATATTCTCATGATCATCCCTTATCTAGAGACTTTGGTTGCATTTCCAACATTCTCCTCTCAGAGAAAACACCATCGAGCCTCCTCTAAAATACTCATCTATAGATTTATCTTGCTTTTATCCTGACCACCAACTCTTTTTCTCCAAAACATGTCACATTTTCGATATAGCTCAACCATGAATCACACTATCTCTAGAGGCACACATTTCTCAGTTCAGCAATTGAAGATTCTATTAACATGGCTAAGTCAAGAATATAACTCTGATACCACTTATAAAGAATAATAACTAATATTATCTCTCATTTATATTCATAATCTTTCTTTTTGCCGTCAGTGTAAAACTTTATTTGTATTCTAACATTATTTTTCTAATGTCATAGTTGAGACACAATCCAAAGAAGAGACTCACACACAACCTTGTTTACATTCAGAAGTATGATTATTTAGCCATTCAATTTCTCTTTTGTAAGAAGAAAATTATTCATTCCCTCCCTATCAAACATTTTCACGTTTTATTACACTGTAACATATCATAATTTGTATCAACAACTCTAGGCAATAGATTAAATTATGCTCACAGTAACACTAACGTTAGTCGATTAATATGCTCAATGGAATAAACTAATTTAAGTTTTGACATATTACATATACCTTGAAAGTAAGAGGTTCGAATCCTCAAATACATAAACTTTAATTTTTAGACTTGTTGATCTTCTTGGATGATTGGTTTTTGGACTTGTTGGCCTTCTTGGATGATCGACTTTTGGGTTTAATGGTCTCGACCTTTGGGCTTGCTGATCTTTTTGGATTATTGACCTTTGATTCAGTTTGGACTTGTTGATCAGTTCAAATTGCCTTGTGCTTGTTGATCGGTTTGAATCAGCCTATGACTTATTGATTAATTGACTTTGATTTTAGGGCTGACAAGCTTGTTCTCAAATCAGGGAAAATTCGATTCAATTTGTAGATGACCAAGAGACGATCAATTTGGTGAATCATTGAGGAAGAGATGCTTTATTTGTTGAAGAAGAGATGATGAATTCGGAGACGCTCAATTTGTTGAAGTCTTCTGGCCAGTCTTCTGGTCTTTGGATCTTTTGAATTCTGTTGAAATTATCTAAATTCTTTAACTTCTCAATCTATCAAATAATGAGTGTTCTTCCCTCTTTATAGAGTTTTTGGAGGCCCTGGACCCAACTTTTGGGCTGGGTTTATTAGATTTTTATTTAAGTTTGACCCAATTTATTTTAATAAATCCAGGATGACCTAGCAGGGCCTAGTCACCACATGGCATAATTAATGACGTTTCATTCTAATAAACCCACTTGTTTCATTTAATTTGCCATTTTTCATGTCTTTAATTTTAGTTTGATAACATATGTAAATTTGTAATTGATCATAAATTTATTAGTTATTCATTTAAATTAATGACGTGAAAATTTATAATTAGCCAAAATTTTTCAATCAACACTTTCATTCTTATAAATGTTGTACTAAAAAAAATAAATTATGTTCACCGTAATACTAAGGTTAATCGATTAACACACTCATTAGAATAAACCAACTTTAAGTTTAGGAATATTACATAAAGATGTTTCAGGGCTGGCTCTACCACCGTCCGAGCTACCTTTCCTTACTTTAGGGCTTGCTTTCCTGCCTTCGGCCTTCAGACGGGATGCTCTAGGTTGACCGAACCGGATGCACGCCAGGCCCAAATTCTCTCTCAGTCACCCTTTGGCACTCACTCTAACGGCGTACCTTTTGCATGATGGGTCAGCGAGAAAATGGGAACAGCGACTTAAGCCATTAGGTGTAGGCGCTTTCCAGAGGTGTTTCATCCTTGTTGATTTAAAAAAATGCCCGTTAAAG
The DNA here is from genome assembly GCF_009727055.1 of Benincasa hispida. Classification (NCBI taxonomy): domain Eukaryota; kingdom Viridiplantae; phylum Streptophyta; class Magnoliopsida; order Cucurbitales; family Cucurbitaceae; genus Benincasa; species Benincasa hispida. The sequence continues at coordinate 4,560,021 of NC_052360.1, read as the reverse complement.
TTAAAATCCAAAATTTTGTTTCCTAAATTAAAACTTTCAACATCTTAATTTGTCATTTAACAAAAAAAGTTGCTTTTTTTTTTTCGCTCTAATGGGGATTAACAAGCTCTAGTTTGCAAGAACTTCCCAAATTAGGTCTGCGTCAAAGGAAGGCATCTTTGCCAACGAGTAACACTCTGTTTCTGATCCTGCCGCCGTCATCGCCGTCGCACAATCCATAGAGCCACCTCGAGCCGAGTTCTCAAAGTTCCACAACCCCTCTTCCGCCGTGACAGGCGGCTGCACATTTTCCCAACTCCACTCATCCGTCAACTCCACTGCTGCCGGCGGCAGAGACACCGAGGACGACGAAGAAGAACATGAACCCGAACACAAATCGCCGCCGGTTCCCTGAGAATCCTTCTTCTTCACACTCTTCTTCGCTTTCCCCTTCCGAATCTTCTGAAAAATCGCTTGAATCTTCGCATCCACCAATTTCTTCAACTCACTCAATCTCGCAAACTCGCCGGAGCCCAAATCGGTTTTCAAGTCCCTAAGATTCGGAAAATTCAACCGCGCATATTCCCCACGGAGCTTACAGGCGGCGCAGTCGTACGCGTAGGCGGCTGTCTCCGGCGAATCGTAGGTCCCTAACCATACCCTCATCCGATTCTGCGGCAGCCGAATCTCTGCTACCCATTTCCCCCAATGTCTCTGCCGCACACCTCTGTAAATCTTCTTCTCCCTGCCGTCCACGGCGGCGCCACTTCGCGAATACAACAATTCGTAAGCCCTTGAAAACAAATCCCGAGACCCATTTGATTTCCTGTCCTGAGAAAATCTCTGAAGCACCTCCCGCTGCTGAAGATACACCGACGGATACACCGACGACTCCATCGCCGGCTGAAAATCTCTGCTGTCGTTACCAGAGGCTAAATTCTCACAGTGAGAGAAGATCGAATCCAATGTGTTTCCTCCGCCTGTTAGAATCAGATTCGAAAGAGCTGTTGAAACATCCGTTAGCCCGAACTGAAGATTCGGTCTGTTCATCACGGTGTCCATGTTTTCCGGCGACGTGTCTGAAACAGAGGATTTTGATTAGAACCCAGAAATGAGAAATTGAATCATTGGTGTTTTCTTGTTTGTCTTTGTGGGGAATTGGTTTTGGTTGTTGGAGGATGAAGAAGGAGTAGAATTAGAGTGGGAATTTATAAGTGATGAAGAGGAAGAAACAGAGGATTGGAGAAAAATGGAGGACCTGGTCATTGATTGAAGGCCAAAAGGCTACTTTTTGGATTTAATGAAAAAAAGTCAGAATTAAAAGCGGAAGTATGAGAGATTCATTCACACACGGAAAAACGAAACAAAAGTCTTCGAAAGTTCATAAATTGCAGAGCCACGCGGCTAATCTTGGTGGCTCCATGGTTTCAATTCGATTGCTGCTCTGTACAAGAAGACGCTTTCTTCTTTGCCTTCCCACTCCATTATCTCTATACTTCACCCTTTCATCATTTTTTTTTTTAAAAAAAGACAATTAAAATATTTTAAAAAAAATAAAAATACTCTGTCATATGCCACATAAGACAATTTGGTGATATATATGTTCTTTCATAAATATTTTACTTTTATTATTATTATTATTAATTTTTGTTTTGGAACATTTGAGATGGGAGGGAGGAATTGAATCTAGGATGATTGAGTTTAATTATATTCATACTGGCCTATTCTTCATATTTATAATTAAAGAAAACATACTATGTGTATTTAGTTTCATTAAATGAATAAAAAGAATACTTCCAAATTATATACTTTGTTTTAAATTTATTCCTGGAAAAGTTGTAATATTATCATTGATTTCTTTTTATAAATATTTCAAAATTATCTTTAGAGTATAGATCTTTTAAATTTTCGAACAACAATCTTTAGGCTTGTGAAACGGTGTAGTGATAACCTTGAACAAAAAATTATGAACCATTTAAAGAATAAGAATAATTGAAATATTTATGAAATGTCAAATGTAATATAGGCCGGATATCTTTTAAACAAAGTTTAAGGATATTTTTTATAGTTTAGTCTAAAATTTTAATGGGTGTTTATGAAGAGAAAGACGTCGAGATGTGTGTGTGTTTTTTTATTTATACAAGAACTATGGAGAAAGGGTCAAATAGAACCTCCGACCTCTAGGGTGGATGATCATGTCAATTATCGTTGGACTAAATTTACTTTAACTTAGGTGCGTTTGTTTTTAGTTGAATAATTGTGGGATGAATGGCAAAATAATTGAATTTTTAATTTGGTAGATATTATAACCACACGTGCCAGTTAAGTCTAAATTATAAAGGACTAAATGAAAGTTTTTAAAATCATAAATATGAAATGGGTAATCCAACAACACATTTGAATTTGTAATTAGAGAAAAAAAGTAAACTCCCTCAATTTACAAATTAATGAAATCAATCTTATACTCTTAAAAATTGGTTGCAATTAAACTCTTAAATACTATTGAATGAACAAATAACCTTTAAACATAAGTATTGTTTTTCGAATTATACTACAATTTAAGCCAAAATTTTCATCTCCATCCTTCATTCTCTAAAATTATGGTGAGAAAAACATTAACTAGTGTTGTGAGTAATTTTGGACCAAATAGTATAGTTGACATTTAGAAACGATAAAGTCAAGAAGAAGCGTGATACGAGCTAAAAGTGGAAATTGAGGACCAAAATGGTCCAAGAAAAATACGGTTGGCTTGCCCAAGCCAACGTGTTCTACCTCACCCTAAGCCTTGCCAAATGCCTAATCGAAGCTTGTTTCTGCCTGAGAGAGCATTTTGGGTCCGAGATATAGCCTAAGGAAGACGCTCAACCTCGGGTCTAAGGTCAAGACTGACCCGAGCCAAACACGAAACTGGACACACCCCTCGACCCTGTCGGTTATTTAATCATCCCAAGGCGACTTCGAAACCCTAGGAAACACCCTAAGTCAACTTTCTCTATAAATACACCATGATAACTTGATATGAGGTAACTTGAGTCCTACGCTCAAGCTCTCTATCTTCCATTTTCTTTCACTCTATGACTTAAACTTTGGAGTGCATGTGACAAACACCATACGAGTATGTAGGTGTTCTCTTTTGTAAGCCATGTTCTTCTCCACTTCAAACAAATTTAATTGTTGGTATTATGTGAGGGTCAGGTGCATTCCTTTGCATCAACAACTAGAAACTTCTCTTCTTTTCAATAATTATGAAGTTAATTGTAAAATTTCTTAAAGTAAAAAGGATGACAGATCATATTAGACGGTGTGGTTGTAATAAATCCTATAGTTTAAAGATTTTTTTTTTCATTTCTCCATATAATTATTATTCATTCTATTTAGGAAAGGAATTGCGAATTGCAATATTCTTTAAACGTTTTTTTTTTAAGGAACAATTAAGAGGGGGAAAAAAGAAAACAAAATTTGAACCAATCATCATTCATATTAAAAAAGAAAAAATTATTATTAAAAGAAAAAAGGTGGTTTGGATTTAGATGGGGTGCTCCGCCTATATTAATGGCTGTATTATTGTTATTATTTTCCCAAAATTAAATACTAAAAAATTTTGTATCAATCATATGCCTAACAGATAACTACTCATCAATGACGGACAATGACTATTTTCTTAATTTCTTCACCAAAAGTTTGACTTTAGTTTTTTGCTTCTTTTTTTTTTTTTTTTGATATAGTATATTCTGTTTTGAGAGTGTATTATCAAATATGACGTTGTCCGGGTTATTTATGGAAAATATGACACTTCAAATAAATTTGAACTTTGGGGACGATGTATAGTTGATGTTGTGGGTAATTTCAACAACAACGAGTAAAAGCGTCAGAATGAAAATAAATAAGTTAAATAATTAGGGAAGCAGATTGAACAGACAAGTCATCATATTAGTAGAAGGAAACGAACCAAAAAGAAGAAATCAACCCAGTCCAAGCTTGGGCAGATCGGCATTAATCTGGGCCGATGCCAAGCCTGGCAAATCAAACGTTTTAGAGATGGAAAAAACCTAAATAGGTTATAAGAGACGGATTAACTTGATATGATCGGCCAAGACCTTGACCGAACACAAGCCGCTAGATCGAATTAGGATGTGAAATGCTCCCCTAGGGTTAAAAGGACATAAAAAATTTGAGGAATCCTAAACGGTGAAAATTCATCCATCCAACTCTATAAATAAGAAAAGAGACAAAAAAGATAAGTGAGTTCACTGCAAGTAATCTCATTGATCGATGAATCTTCAGACTTTCTATCTTGGACATCAGAGTGTGTGGCCTACACCACACTGACATGCAATCTTTTATTAACTTGCAGGCTAGATTCCTCTTTTGAAATATAAATCTACCATTATTGTCATCTTAAGATCTGATCAATCCACTTGTCCATAATTTTATATCGACAATAGAAATCAATATATATTTGTAATTTTGAAGAAATAATGAATTTGTTTTTCAAAAAGAATATTGAAGAACAATACATTAAAGGACAATGTTTAAAACTTTAAAAACATGTCTTTTAAAAATAAATTATTTAATTATGAATTGATATATATATGCATTTGACATATTTATGGATTTTTTTTTCTTATTGTTACCTACTTTTCATAATAATACTTTCAATTTTCCACACACATATACTCACACATACACACATACTATAAATTTATATGGAAATAGCTTTGATGCTACATTTTATCCATGCTCTCAAAATATCAAATTTTTTAGAAGATATTGAACTTCATTATTAAGTAGGCATATATGAGTTATGTTTAGGCCCATATTATTATTGATTTTTTAAGCTTAAACTTCACACGTATATATCTATTGTTTTGTAGACATGAGTTATCTTCAGCGAAACATAGAATTTAAAAGATTTATGATGAAAAATGAGCTAATTAGACGAGAATTCAAAATTTGAAGAAGAAGAGAGTAGAGAACCAAATGAAAATTTTGAAAGAATAATACTAATACACAATGGCGTAACATTAAAATACTGTCATATGTTGCAAGTTAAGAGATTTGCAAAAGTAGCATTGAGAAGCTACAATGAGTTTCTTTATTTTAACGATGTGTTCTACCGCCAACGCACACGTGAAAATTGGTGAATAAACTTTGTAGATCATTTTGTCATATAATTTTCAAACCAAATGCTAGTGGCAATTTGCATTATATGGTCATTCCAATTAGCCACAAAAGGTATGACCTGCTGTTTCTTGTTATAAATAATGTTGTCAATTAACATAATAGATTAAGATAATGTTGGAATATCACTTTCAAATAATATAATGTCGGTAGATAATACATGAATGTCATAGTTTAAATGCTAAAAATTTAGATGAAAGACTAGGGTCGCTTTTTTCTATCTTTAATGAGTTTAGTAGTATGCAAAAACTTCACATTTACAAACATTATTTTAGAATTGAATTACTAAGTGAAGTAAGTGAATGAAACATTAAACGTTCATAGAACTTTATATAACGATAGTGTTAAAACAGAAACCAAATAGTTCACTAAATTTACTAATTTGATCCATATATGGTTTAGACTACGTTTCAATTTAGTCTCATAACTATGTTAAACCTCAAAATTTATCTCTACTATGTAACAACCCTTTATCATGTTAAATAATAAGTAGGTATGTATCTGTTTAATCCAAATAAATTAAAGTTTACATTGAGTTAAATTGGGTTTTGGGGACGAATTATAAAATTTAACAAGCTCATTAAGATTAAAAAAAATAACTAGAAAGACGAAATTGAAAGTGAACGAAAAAAATGAATATGTGAAATATCCAAAAGAGACAAACCCCATTAGATAAAAGAAGCATTAAATGCGTAGAATAAAGTTGAAATTTGTTTGGATACTTAGAAAAAGAATGCATTTGCTTGACATTGTAATTTGCTTTTCACATGCACAAGTCTCCTTTTATCTTCATGTCTAAACCTTAGCCTTTTAAATTCACTATGACTTAATACAAAAATCAACATTAAAAAGAGGAATGGAGTAGAAGATATGTCATTTTCTAATCTTTATGCATTAATAGATTGGAGATGTGAAAAGGCAAGTAAACTCATTCCAAGCTTATCCTAAAATATTTGGAATGAATATAATGGATATATTAGTTATTGTTTGTTGATTTTTTTAATCAATTATTTTGTGAAAAACTTATTCTATTAAGATATTTGGCTATATAAACAATTCTTGAATCTATATTTTCAAGAGAGAAAAAAAGGAATCCAATTTTTATTTCTACTTCCTATATATATATATANACTTAAATGATTAAATTATTGGTCGAATTTTTTTAGGTTATCAAGTTTTGTTTAGCAGTTTTAGTACTATGAACTAGAGAGTTGTTTTTAATAGGCTCCTTTAAAAAAAAAAAAAATTATCTAATTAATCTTTAAAATTTCAACTTTGTAATTAATAGATTTTTAAATTTTTAATTTGATACCTAATAAAGTTTTTTTTTTCAATTTTATTATAAAAAAGAACTCAAAGATATATTAAATATAAAATAAAAAATTTATAGATCAATTGAACGCAAAATTAAAAGTTTTGAAACTCATTAATATAAAGAAAATTAAATTGAAAAATATTAAACACAAATTTAACGCGTCAAAAGTGAATTTATCTGAATAAGTTGCAGCATCATTTCAATAAAATCTCAATTTACTTAATTTAAAGCCAACAAAAAATTAATATGCATCTCTAAGTTAAAATTGAGAGAAAAACGAAATATGTCACATGTATTCTTTATAGTCATTTTATCACAACGATGAGTACCAACATATTCAGAGGCCTTTTAACTATGTTCTTCGGTCTCTAATTCTATTCCATATCTTAAAAAATTTGAGAAAAAGAAATTAGATATTTAAATTAATAAAAAATTTAAATATTTAATGGACATGCCTTTTGCTTTTAGATCGGAAGTTGGATCTTCAATCTTTATAATGATCGTTTATTAGATTAATATGTCCGCGGTGGAAAAGTAGTAGGAGAAAAGTAGGTGGGAGATTTGTTGATAGAAAAGGGGTCTAATTTTGAAGGGTTTGGGTGTGGACTTGGTCCGCCGCCCGCACCGACGGAGCTGCTGCCTTTCTACACGTTAACCTCGCCGTCCCCCCCTCTCCCCCATTTCTTCCCAACCAAATTTATTCTATCTAATTCTAATCATCATTAATTCTTTCTTCTTCTTTTTATTATTATATGCCCTAGTATTTTCAAATATTTAATTAAAAAATAAATTATTTTGAAAAACGTTGGAGTATTTGACAATCACTCAGAAAAGCTTTTGAGGTGTATTTTCAACACTTTTTGTAAAAAATATTTAAATAAAAATGAGTTTTTTGGAAAACAATTTTTTCTCAAGTCAAGCCAATCAGGCCGTAACTTTCATTTGATAATGAGTAATATTGTGACATCCCAAATTTTTATGAAATTTAAATTTAATTATTTTGTAATAATTGTGAATTATTTTGGATTGTTGAAGGTTGAATTGGTTATTGTGAAGGGATAATTCAATTTTAATATTTTCTCATAGAAGAATTTTGGAATTTAAGCTTTAAATTAGGAAGAAGTTGGGATTGGCTTCAATTTTAATTTAATTTGAGAAATTGCGTTAAAATTTGGAGATTTGGCTGTATTTTTTGTAATTTGGAAAAGATAATTGGAATTAATTAGTTTGAACTAAGATATTTGATTTGGATTTATTTTCCCAAAAGGATTTGGGATTTTTAAATCCAAAAAGATTTTGGATTTTAAGAAGGAAAAAAAAAGGGTTTTAAAGTATTACTTATATGTTTATTGTTGTTGTGTTGGATTGTTTTGCTCTTTATGTTTGTTTCCTTTCATTCTCTTGTAACATCTTTCATTATTGTAATGAAGTGATTTGTTTCTTGTTCAAAAAAATTATATGTTTATTGGTGTTAAGTTAAAAAGAAAAAGAAAAAAAATTTAGAATCTTTTTCCCATTCTCTTGCGAATGCATGAAAGCAACCCCCCTTCTTGTTTTTTTTTTCCTCTCTCTTTGAACGTCAAAAGCCCTAGCCACCCTAGCCCTTCATTTTTGGTCATCGTCGATCTCCGTCTAGTTTGCAAGCTCATTCACCAACACGTTGATCTGTCAGCCTAGCCAGTCGTGAAATCTGTCCAGCTACTGCCTAGATCTCTTCTAGTTACCACCTATTGTGAAGCCGCCGCATCGATCTCCAGAGCCGTTTGCCCGTACGCCACGGTCAGTCGCTGCCCTGTCCTCTGCCAGTTCTAGTTTTTGGCTGGAATTTCAAGAGTGGTTTAGATTGGGTTTTGAAGTAAGTTTTGCTATTTTGTTTAGGTTTCTCAAAGATTCTTCATTACCCACCTAATTTTGGATGTAATTTATTGACACCCATTTTGTTTGGGTTTTAAATTCGAGTTTCGAGAGAAGTTTTAAAGTTAGGAAGATGCCCTAAATCTAAGGTCCTATAGTTTGTAAACATTGTATGAACAAATTTGTATGTGATTAATAATATTTGACATTTTATTCACTTTGCCTGTGAAATATGTGATATTTTAGTTGCATTAACCACAAACCAATAAACTAACATATTATCTTTTAACCTAAATATATATGTGGAGACATATAGGTAGATCATGTTTAAGTGATAATCTAAATAGTCTGTAGTATATGGATAAGGTTAGGTACCTTATCCTGGTGACACTACGAGTATGGCCTACTTTGTAGATGTTACAAATGTTGTAAAGTGCTACAAATGATCTGATCCTAATCATTCTGTATTAGACATGCGAGCGAGGATATTCTATACAAAGGAGTTTGTATAAGACCGAACCATGAAATGTTTAGTCTCATTATATAACGTCGTTCATAATAGAGACTTTAATTTCACTAGGATGACTATAGGTAACATAACCTTAATCCTAAGTGAATTGTGAACTCCTGCTTATGAGGGCGGTCTTTTGATTTGTATGGTGAGTGTGGCCAGATCACCGATTCAACAAGTCTACCATTTTGGGGATTCGTCTGATTGGGGAGCTAGGAATTCAGCTACACAAGATGGAATTCACTCCTTCCCCGAAGTAGGGGTAAGTAGATAAATTGTTCCCTTAAAGGTTGATTCTGGGTCTTGAACAATATGGCGTCACACCCTCTCTTGGCACGACAGGGGTTTAGTCATAGTAGGACTATGATCTATTGTTCATTAGAGGGATCAGTGGTACTTAAGAAGTTAGAGGTAACTATAGGGTCAAAACGGTAATTTGGCCCAGCTGTACTTACGAGCAATTTGTGAATAGTCATCGTACTGTTGATTGGTTATATCCAATGAACATAGAAATATATCTGTAGTGCGAAGAGTGCAACTGTCAATCTTTAGTGAAGTGCCTGACAGTTAACGAATGATGGATAATATAACTAAAGAGTTTAATTAATTATTCATGTACCATTGGAGCTTTAAGCTACAGGTCCATAAGGTATCCTTGGTAGCTCAAAAGAATTTAGTTGAGAATTAGTCTTTGGGTTAATTTGAATTGTTCAAATTAATAAGAGGGAATTTAGTTATATATGATATAATTAAATTGATTCAATTATATATGATATAAAAGACATAATGTATTTAATACATTATAGTTTAATTGGTGGCATAAATATTTGAATGTGATTCAAATATATTTTCTATGAATGAGATTCATAGTTGTTAAATTTAATATAAATATGATTTATTTTAAATGCCATAAAATAGAGAAAAAGAACTATATTTTATATTGTATATGATGTAATATTAAAACTATATGTTATAAATATAATATGATAAGTTGGTTATTATATTTATTTATATTATTAATTATTTAGATAATTAATCCCTTTTTCTCGAGGTTAGTTGATTTTTATGGCAAAATAGAATAAATAAAATATGATTTTATTTTTCCATAACATAGTTACACGATTTGCAAATAAATCTACACGATTTGCAGAGCCTATACGATAGGAGTCTTAACACTACACGATTGAAGCAAAAGCTATACGATAGTGTGTTCTTCTTCAATAGTCTTCCTCTTCCAAACTCTCAAACCCCCTCCTAACCAAAATAGTTAGAGCTCACCACTCCTGGATTCTCACCCTAAGAATACCGAGGATACCAAGTGGTAGTGTCCTTCACTTTTGGTTCGTTTTTGTTGCTGTTCAAGGAGTTCGTGGTTGTTCGAGGAGTTTTTGAAAGTTCGAGGGATTTACGTGAAGAAGCGTTCTTCAAAAGTATAATCTCTGAACTCGTTTTCTAGTTTAAAAACATGTTGTAATTTTTATTAAAATGCATAATCTGTTTGTGTTTACTATAAATGTTTGTTTTCAATCAAAATGGAATTTGGACAATCTGTTTCCGCTCATGGATCTCTTGTAAACGAGTCCCTTTAGGAACGTGTTGTCCAACAGTACAAGGATCGATTTTTGGAGGATTTTGGTAAGTTTAGGGTGAATTGTAGCCTTTGGGCTTTTTGAATTAAGAATAACTGTGGAAAATTAAGTTATTATATGTAGGTTTGGGTATGTTCAGGTTGGCCAACATAATTGAGTTTTGAAAATAATTTTGGGCCAAACCATATTTTCGGTAAGCTAAGTTGGGAACATTTGGACCAATTTGGTTAATTAGATTTAGACCCCAAAGGATTAATTTAAATTTTTGGAGTTGTTTTGAGCCATGGTTGCTAAATTAAATTATGTAATTTGTGTTACAGGGTTGATTCAAATCTTTCAAAGGTTTTGAGGAGATTAATTACGTGGATTAAAATTTTTGACCAAATTTGAGGTAAGTAATCTTACTACTGGAACCACCTAAGTATCAGGCGATAAATTTAAGATTAATTATGAGGATTGTAAGACTATTTGCATTGAGATGTATGAGGATAAGTAAGCTGATCTTGAATATGTTTTGAAGCATGATATGACTGTTAGCATAAACTAGTTTTTTTTTTTTTTTTTTTTTTTTTTTTTTTTTTTTTTNTTTTGTTATTATGATTTGCTAGATGAACATTGAACATGATGATATGTATTTGCATATTTGTGGGGCTATGTTGTATGATGCATGTTATGTTTATGATAGTAATAGCTATTCCTACCCGTAATTAGATACCCACCAGAGGTGATAAACTCCTTCGAAACTTCACCAAATGTTTGTGTTTCCTTCGGGATTCACCAGAGATGGTGATCTCCTTCGAGATTTCACTAGAGGTTTGTATTTCCTTCGGGATTCACTAGAGGTGGTGATCTCCTTTGGGACTTCACCAAAGGTTTGTGTTTCCTTTGGGATTCACTAGAGGTTTGTGGGTACATCTCACTTATGGTAGGACAGGTTCAACTATCCAATAGTTAGCCATCCCATGGAAAGTAGAGGTGTATGCACGTCCCACTTGAGAGTAGCATCTAGAGGACATAGATGCTTAGTCTGATCCTGGTAGTAAGATTACTTACTGAGTATTTTATACTCATTTTTTTTCATGTTTATTTTTCAGGTAAGGGTAAGAACATGTCGGCGAATGACAAGTGGAATCCGTGATCGAGCTACTGGGACCCGTCATATGCTTCTGGTCATGTTTCAGGATTTTATTCTTTAAAATTGCTAATCTTGATGTTTGAATTCAAAGTTTTGGTATTTGTGCTTTTTAAACTTTTTAAGAGAATTTTCTAGTTTTGTTTTATGGTTTTAGGGGTACCCTGTTAAATGAATTTCAGTTATTTAGTTCTAATAAAGTTAATTGTTTTATGTTATTTATTTAGTTTTACTAAGTCATGAAAAGATGTCAATTTGTATGGTATGCAGCATGTCTATAGCAATGGCCTAGTTTAAGTCCTAGGGAGACAGGTTGTTACAAATGTTTTTGTTTCTTAAATTTATACTTGTTTTGTCCATTTTTTTAATTATGATTTTCATTTTTGTTAAAAAAATAATTGAATTCCTAGTTAAATTCTAAAAACAAAAATAAGTTTTCTAAATACTATTTTTTCATCCTTTGTGAAAATATTAGTAATCATAAAAAGTAGATAACAAAACATAGAAATCTGTGAGTGGAAGTAGTCATAGCATTTTTTTTTAAAAAAATTGAGACTGTTTTTTTTTTCTTTCCAATTATTCTTTTAGTTTTCAAAACTTGGTTTTGTTTTAAATATATTAGTAAGTAAAGATAAAGTAAAAGAGAAATTATTTTAAGGTTAAAAATCATTTTTGGTCACTGAACTTTTTTTAGAGTAATAATTTAATCCATGAACTTTGGTTTGTAACGATTTAGTCTATGTACTTTTAAATTCGTAATAATTTGGTCCCTCATATTTAGTATGTAACAATTTAGTCATTGTACTTTCAAAATTGTAAAAATTTAGTCCCTCATATAAAAAAATTAATCAATATTCGATGTCAATTTTAATATTTTATGATGTAGACTTTATATTTTGCAAAAAAATTGAGTCTCTAACCAATTCAACAATTTATTTATGCATAAAACTCATTAAATCTTGAACGGAGATGCAAGAGATCCAAAGAAACTAAAGAAATTGTTGGGAGATCCGTTGTCGAGCGTGATTGTGTTATGGTTCTAATCGGGTTTAGATCTGGGACGATGGTGTATAAACGGACACCTTTAAGACTACAGGAGAAGAATGGAGCTCATGTGGCATAGCAACCCTTTCGTCTTCTTAAACCGGAGGTTGAATTGGGATTTCTTGCTCATTCAGAAGTGGAGAAGTTTGAGGTGTCTAATGGTCATTCTGAGGAGGGTGAAGGGTCAGGTGTGAGGACTGTTACCGGAGTTGGGTTGGAGAGTTTTACGGTCGGTGATCTGGTTGTGCTCGAAGGGATGAAGATGCCTCTATCCTCTAATCTAGAATCAGAATCAAACCAGGTTGGGGAGAACCAAGGTTTGGGTGAACTGGGTAGGGTGGGTATTAAGTCAGGTGGTGGGCAGAGGAGTTTGAGCTCTAATGGAGTTGGAGCCTAGGTTGTGAGAAGTGTGTCTGGGTTGGGCCTTGAGGGAGTTGGGGGGAGTGTAGCTAAGGTGTTGGGTGGTCTGCGAGATGGGGGTAAGCTTGATGGGAGTGGGCTGGAAAAGAGGGAGTAAGGGAAAAGGACGAATCGCTTGGGTGTTATAGTGGTGGACCGAGAGGTGTTGGGTCGAATATAGGGGTCGTAGGGGGGGGCTGAAGTTGGACCATAAAGAGGTAAATCAGGCTGGGTTTGTGGGGAGTGTTGAGCGTCCGGTTTCTACGGACGAGAGTGGGGTGCCAGTTCAAGCCAACACCGGTTCAGCTGGGGGGTGTGATTCAAAGACAGACCGGTTAGGTTCAATGGGGGAGCAGTTTGGTTCTGTTGGATCTGGTTCCGATTTGAAAGGGGAAAATTCGTGGGCGGCCCTTTTTGGGTCCAATTTGAGGGGAAATTTAGAGTTGACCCCTCCGTTGGTTGAAAATAATAAATTGATTATTGAGCCTTGTGAAGAGGTTCTTGATGCGGGTGTTTGTTTATGGGATAAATCTTTGGTGGATCAGTTTATGGATACAAAACTCCCGTAGTATGTTATTTGTCACCTTATTCAGAGAATTTGGGGATGCGTAGAGATGCCAACTATTACCTTGCTAGAGAACATACTGATTATCTTTAAATTTCAAAAGGCAGAGTCACGGAACTGGGTGCTGGAGAATGGTTTGTTTGGTGGGATCCTTGGTTGCCGAGCGGTGTGATTATGGATTCATATGGGTTTACAGTGGTCTATAATGCAGAGAGTAGTATAGAGGCGTGATTGTTGAAGTTTATGGATGGTGAAGGAGGTTGGAGGTGGCCTACAGTGTCATGGGAGTTGCTTGAGGTCTGAGGTCTTATTCAGGTAGTGGGGCCTAGGGTAAGGGGAAAGATTATAAGGTGCTGGGTGTCGGGTGCTAGTGGTCAGTTTTCTATCACTAGTGTGTGGGAGAGTTTGTGCCCACGTCGTCCTAGGGTGTCTTGGGCCTGTCTCTTATACACATCTAGATGTGTATAAGAGACAGGTCCTAGGGTGTCTTGGGCTGGTATTTTGTGGGCGAGGGTGGTATTCCGCGTCACTTATTCCTGTCTCTTATACACATCTAGATGTGTATAAGAGACAGGTCTTGGGCAGGTCTTTTGTGGTTTGGGGGTGGTATTCTGCATCACTTCTTCTGTGTATGGTTAGCTGTGAAGGACAAGTTGAGTACGTGGGATTGGTTGAGGAGTTGGGGTTTTTTGTCAGAGGGGGGTGTCTTCTGTGTGGGGGAGATGTGGAGTCGCAGAATCATCTATTTTTTTAGTGTGGATTTGGAAGAGAGGTGTAGTCAGGTGTGTTGCATCAGTTGAGTTCGACTTATCGGGTGGTGGGTTGGGATGTCGATTGAGTTAGTTGTGTCGAGTGGGGTCGAGTAAGAGGGTGCGTAGTAAGCTGTTCCGTGTCTTCTGGTATGCTTCCATCTACTACATTTCGTAGGAGCATAATCGACGACTTCATAGGGGTAGACCGAGGACGATGTCTGCTCTATTTCACCTTATGGTCTCTACAGTTCGTGCTCGTGCTATTTTTTGGCAGTTTGATCTTCTTGGTCTTCATGCGTTTACGGATGTTTTTCCTCTTTTTGTACTTGTCGATGTTCTTTGTTTTGCTGGTGCCCCAGGTTATGAGGTTTTGTTTCATTTTCTTCGTTTTTCTACCAGGTGGATAGTGTTGTTTGCGTTTGTTTTGGCTTTGTTTCGATCGATTCTTGTCTTTGCTTATGCTTTGTTGCTTTGATGCCTTGATCTCGGGCTGTGGGATCCCCCTTGTTGTTGTATAATAATATCACCTATTTTTTTTTAAAAAAAAATCTCATTAAATCTTATTGTTAATTTATATAATAGGGACTAAATTGTTACAAATTTTAAAGTACAGAGACTAAATAGTTACAAGTAAAATCCAGAGTCTAAACTATTACAAAATTTAAAGTATAAGGACTAAAATGTTATAAACCAAAATCTAGGGACCAAATCATTACTTTTGCGAAAGTTTAAAGACTAAAAATGATTTTTAACTTTATTTTAAATGATAAGCTGCTAAAAATATTTTCAAATATTGACTACTAGTAGTGTTGTTTAGACTTGAACAAAATTTCATAGACTACTTACTATATTTGTAAATATTTTGATTCATTTTCAATATTTGAAAATGGGCCTTAGTAAAAAGTGAATAACAAATACAAAAATTTAAAAGTAAAAATAGTGTTTATAAGCTTAATTTTAGAAACCTAAATAATTATCAAAGGGTTCAAATTGTCAATAAACATAAACTAAATTTTAATTTCATTGAATTAGAATTTAGACTTACATGAGTGTTGAATTTTTTACCTTCAGTTTTATACGAAATTAAGCTTGATTGTGCATAAAATCTACCATTGAATATCCTATCAAACCTCACCATTTTTCTTCTGGAAAAAAAAGGCTCTAACGTAGTTATTATTTAAACCTATTCATTTGTATTAGACATAGATTTTATAATTCATTGAACTCACTTCAAAAGTTCTTTTTTATTTCTCTATAAAATAAAAATGGATAACAAGTAAAGATTCAAAACTTGACCTATTTATTGATAATATATGTCTTAATTAACGGAGCAGGTTCACATATTTAAGTTTTTTTTTAAAAAAAAATACTTTTTTACATAAATAATAATAGTAACACAAAGGTTGCCAACACTTTTTTAGATTTAAATTCAGTTTTTTAATCTCATTTTTTTTTTAACAAACTATAAATTCAAATAGAGAGAGAAAGATACAAAAAGAAATTAGTTAAATATGAGTTTGTATGACATAACACCAATGTCCAAATTCTTACTTCATACATTCACGTGAGAGTCAAGTTAGATGTTAACCACTTTAAATAATAATATCATTTTACATAAAGTCATTGTTTTACACCTATGTTTGACTCCATAGTGTTATTGAACTTTTCATCTTATATTGTTTGGTCAATCATTTCAACTAAAGAAAACAAATACATAAGAAAAGACTAAAATATCATTTTAGATGATGTAATTTGGAGCTTAATCGTCCATACACATTCAATATCCAATTTTAATTCCTATACTTCAATAAATCTTAAATTTAGTCTCTAATTTTTTTAATTAAAATTGACTAAATAATAATAATAATTTTTATGCAAAGAAATATAATTTATGAGTATATATTTAAAATTTTTAGCAAAAATGCTATAGAGAATAACAAAAGGCTTTTGAAAAAAAATAACACCGAACTAGTAATAAATACTAAATTTAAGATTTATTAAAATTATATCTAGAATTGCATGGCCGGTCTTTGTGGGCTATTCAGAGTGAGATTGGGAGGTCTTGGTGCTTGAGGGCTATCTTGCGAAGTAGAAATAGATTCAAGTATTTGGTTTGTTTGATGGTTGGCGATGGTCGGTCTTATTTTATTTGGTGGGATCCTTGGCTTCCGGGAGTGCGATTTTGGATTCATATGGGTCTATGGTGGTTTATGATGCAGGGAGTAGTTTGGAGGCGCGGTTGTCGGATTTCATGGATGGTGAGGGAGGTTGGAGGTGGCCTACAGCGTCCTAGGAGCTTCTTGAGATCTGGGATCTTATTCAGGCAGTGGGGCCTAGGGTGGGGGAAAGATTATTGGGTATGGGTGCCGGATGCGAGTGGTAGATTTTCTATCGCTAGTGCGTGGGAGAGTTTGCGTCCTCGTCGTCCTAGGGTGTCTTGGGCTGGTTAGCTGTGAGGGACAGATTTTCTATCGCTAGTGCGTGGGACAGTTTGCGTCCTTGTCGTCCTAGAGTTTGCGTCCTCGTCGTCCTAGGGTGTCTTGGGCAGGGGGTAGTATTCCGCGTCACTCATTCTGTGCGTGGTTAGCTGTGAGGGACAGATTGGGTACATGGGATTGGTTGAGGAGTTGGGGTGTGTTGTCCAGGGGGAAGAGGGTGCCCCTTCTGTGTCGATGAGGCATGGAGTCGCGAGATCATTTATTTGAGTGTGGGTTTGGGAGAGAGGTATGGTCTGGTGTGTTGTGTCAGTTGGGCTCTTCGCATTGGGTAACGGGTTGGGATGTGGAGTTGAGTTGGTTGTGCCGAGTGGGGTCAGGTAAGGGGGTGCAAAGTAAGTTATTCCGTGTATTCTGGTGTGCTTCAATATACTACATCTTGTAGGAGCATGATCGGTGATTACATGGAAGTAGACCGAGGTCGGTGTCTGCTCTGGTTCACCTTATGGTCTCTACGGTTCGTGCTCGTGCTTCTTCCTGGCGGGTTGATTTTCTTGGTCTTATATAGTGTGTTGTGTTTACGGATATTTTTTCTTTTTGTACTTGCCGTTGTTCTTTGTTTTGCTGTTGTCCCTTGTTTGTGGGGATTTGGTTTCTTTTCTCTGGCTTTCTCTCTGGTGGTTTGCGAGTTTGCGTTTTTATGTTGGTTTTGTTCTAGGCTTATCTTGTAGGCTTTGTTATGGGTTTTGTTACCCTATCTTTGCTTGTGCTTTGTCGCTTTGATACCTTGATCCCGGGCTGTGGGATCCCCTTTGTTGTTGTATAATAATATCACCTATTCTTAAAAAAAAAAAATTATATCTAGAATTGAATAAACTCCAAAGTATAAGGATCAAAATGATATTTTAAACATGAAATTAACAAACTGTAATATATAATTTCACAAGAACACTCCATTTAAAATGTTCTCTCACCAAACAATTGAAAGAAAACAAAGAAAGATGTAGGGATTGGGGTCCTAAATCTCTTTGTTCTCGTAGGTTGTACACTTATATAAACAAATTGTTATTAATAAAATAAATGTTATTTTTTTGTGCATTAACTCAATCTAACAAACTAAGATCCAAAGTTATTTTATTAACTTAAACATGTATATAGTTGACATATAAGTGGATTATGTTCAAAGAATAATTTAAATGATTTGTAGTATATGGATAAAGTGCCATATCTTGGTAACACTAAGAGTATGACCCACTTTGTAATTGTTACAATTGTTGTAAAGTATTACAAACAGTTTGGTCATAATCGTTCATGTGGAGACATGTGAGTGGGGTATCATATACAAAGAGTTAGTATAAGATTGTACCGTGAAATGATTAGTCTCTCTTTAAACACCGTTACTTGAAAAGATTAGCATTTCAATAGGATGTGAACTCCTTCATGAGGGCAATCTCACCGTTACTTAAATTATAAATATGATCTATTATACTATATAATATATGAATATGATTCATATAAATAATATAGATTAAAAGAGAGAATTGCATTTTGATATGATTAAAATGCATATTATATAGTTAATTAACTAAGGGTTAATTAATTAATTATATAATATTATATATTATTATAAAATAATATTAATAACTCCTCTAGGGAGTTATTTGGGTGATTTTCACGTAGGAATTAATTAAGTCCTTCCCCTTTCTTTGCATATTATATATTGAGAATACATAACCAAATGGAAAAGAACAAATATGAAAATCCACAAGGAATTCTATCTCAATCTCTCTCAATTCTCTCTGCATTTCCCTACTCTCAAGAACACTGAGAAAGCCCATACATCTTCATCTCTTGTCTTGAGAATAGCAAAGGCTTCGAGTGGTTGTGTCGAAGGAAGTTTGTCACTGTATTAACCTATTCGTGGGGAGAATTTTTGTACGTAGAGTTTGGAGGGAGATCTCGTTCGTGGCTTAGAGAGAAAGTACCGTGAAGAGGAGTCTTCAGGGGTAAGTTCTTCACGATCTCTTTTCTCCTTCTTAGTAGAATGTTTAACATGTTTGTTTTGTTTAATTTTTCTATATTTTATGTTTTCAAAATTGAATTCGAAATGTACGACGTTCACACGCTTCTACGAGGAATTTGATTCCTTTAGTGTGTGTATGTCTAAGAACAAAGTTTTTTGTTTCCAGATTTTGGATTTCTACTTAAAATAATTCATAATCTCTATTTTCAGGGGATTACATTTATTGCAGAACTATGGTTACATATCCCTGTTTTTATGTCTATTTCATATATATATATATATATAATACAAATTTTTTTCTAATATATTTATGATTTATTTCAAAGGGTAATTTTCAAAAAAAAAAAATTTGAGGAAACTATTTATACAAAATAACAAAATTTTAATCTTCTTTGATAGACACCGATAGAAGTCTATCTGTGTCTATCGATTTTTTTTTCTTTGCTATTTTTGTATATAGTTTAAGATTGTTATATATTATTATCTTCATATGTTAATTTTAGTCATATTTCTATTGAGATATATATTACAGGTACTGTAACATCCTAAGTTTTAGGAAATTTTAAGTTAATTATCGCAAATTATTGAGTTCTAATTTTTCTCTAATATTTGGAATTACAGATCAAACTGTTATAATTGAAGAAGTTTTATTGGTTAATGTGGATTCTTTTGTGTATAGATTTAAATTAATTGGAAGAGATAATTGAATTATTTGGATAAGAAATTTTGTTTTTTTTTTGGAATTTGGAGTTTTTCTAAGGAATTGAAAGTTAAGAGGGAAAAAGAGAAATTGTGATTTTAAAATTTTACACTCTTTAATTTTGGAGTTTGGATTCAAAATTTAATCAAAGAATTAGGAGAAGATAATTGGTTTATTTAGATCAAGTATCTAATTTTTTTTTTTTTAATTTGGATTTAAGTTAATTTGGAAAATTTGCATTTAATTTTTGGGATTTAAAATTTTTGGAAAGAAGTGATTTAAAGTTGATGAATTTATTTTGAGGTTTATTTAATTAATTGGAGAAGAGGTGAAAAATTTGAATTTGATGTGATATATTTATCAAGGAAAGAATATATATGGGTTTTGAAATTTAAAAAAAGAAAAGGAATATATATATATATATATTTGGTGGGTTATGGAGGAAAGGAAAATAAATATATCCTTTTTTTCTTTAACCCTTTAGCCAACTCCAATTCTATATATATAGATATATTTATTTTCCTTTCCTCCATAACCCAACAAATATATATATATATATTAAAGATCTTTGGAAAGCGTGCGTTGAAACCCTTTCACCCCATCTTCTTCTTCCTCACGCATGAAGACCCCTCAGACCAGTCGGACACTACCGTCGACGCTGTTGAAGCTCAGCTCGCCAACGACCAAGCTGCAGGAAAAACGTGGAGCCGGTCGCGCCGTCCGCTTCTGCACGCCACTGCCCTCTTTGAGCCCTATCCGCTGGAGTCGCGCGCCTCGCCTAGACCGAAGTCGTCTTTAGCCGTGAGTCATTCTCTCTGTCCAGCCGCGTGCCATTCCGTCTATCGTCGATCAGCTGCTGTCTTTCGCCCAACCACTGTCCTCTACCGATCACTACCTTCCTACACCGCCATTAGTTGAATTTTGGCTTGCCATGAAGTTTTGGATAAGAGTATGGATGTGCCGGCGAATGACAAGCGGAATCTATGGTCCAGCCATTGGGACCAGTTTTATGCTTCCGCTCATAATGTTTAGATTTCTTTCATGTTTTTCCACTTTCAGTCTTCATGTTTGAAACTTACTGATTAGTATTCGTTTCCAAACTTTTACATTTATCTAGACTCATCAAATTTCTAATTATGATTTATGGGTACCTTGTTATTTGACTTTTATTTAGTTTTAATGAAAATCTTTTATTTGACTTTATTTGTTTAACATTTATTTCGCTATGAAAATGTAACATTTTAAATTCTATGCATGCATGTGTATAGTAACGACCTAGCTCGAGTCCTAGGGAGTCGGGTCGTTACAGTTAGTATCAAAGTCTATGTTTTGGGTTTTGTAGACTGACTTACTATGTAAGTCCAGATTGTTCTTATGGCTCATGAACGGATTCCTCGTCATCGCTAGTTACGTTCTTCCATTAAATGTTTTATGGAAAATGTGTTTGGAAGCCTTCATGTCTAAGCTTTATGTACTGAATGATTGTCATCGCTAGTTTAATGACTCGAAAAAAAAAAGTTTAATATGAGATAACTATTGGTATTTCATTATGGAAGGAAAGAAGGATCATAATAAGGTTTTTTTTTTGGCGTTAGTTAATTCATGGAAGGACAGATAGAAACAGACATATATTTTTGTTCATAGATATTGAAACTTAGTAGAACTATGAATTGTTATGAACTTATGATGAGAAAAAAAATGATGTATTTGTCTAAACCATCGAATAAGGTAGGTGAGTTGAGAATTCGCTGAGGAATAGTATTATGTGTTGCATTGAGGGAATAAAAATTGGTGATGTTATAAAAATTTTTGTCACAGAGCACACATTCCTAAGTACGAGATTTAAGTTACTTTATAAGACAAACAAGAGGTGAGGAAGAGACTGTGGTTTTATTAAAGATTACAAGATATTGGGATCAAAATATTCTAAGAGAAATTTCAAAAGAATTAATAGGTCATCATCAATGTCATGGATGTCAGAGTTGGTGGTTTAAATAAGATATGGTGTTTTGGGTCCTTTATATAACGTATCTAAAAGGAAGAAGAATTACTAGTTGGAGCATAAAGCGATAGTATGAGGAACTCCTTACGAGACTTAGGTAAGATAAATTGGTGAAGGAAGGTGGGGTGGTTGAAACTATAATTGGTTTAAAATGGGAGAAAATAAGTGGTTGGATTGAATTGTTGATCCCAAGGTACTTTGACTTTGTTTATGTCTTTATTGCGATGTAGAGACTTAAGTTTAATTAGCTATACTAAGATGGAGGATGAGAATTTGGAGTTTAAAAGCAATGTCAACTTTGGAAAGTAACCTACTAAAAGTATGAAGGTTGAAATTTAGTTGTAGGTTATAAAAAGGTTGGAAGTGATCACATATTTTGGTATAGAGATTATGTTTCACTTGGAAAGTGAAAAAGAGAACATTTAACTTATTAGTCTTAACGAAGATAAATGGGAGGAAAAAAAAAATTTAATGAAGGTTTTATTATTTTGGTAGGATAAAAAAAATTAATATTTTGAGGTCAAAGGCTAAGTTTGGTTTGGCTTTCTAAGTTAACAATTAGATGATTGCGAGCATTTGAGATTGACTTCAATTGGTTTTCCTTTGAAAAATTGAAGATGTTATATGAAAGGAGGTATAGATCTTTATGGGCAACTAAAGTTTGAAGTATTATTAAGATGGATATGTGTTAAAATTAATTTAATATTTGATATTAAATTAATTAAGTTTTATTTAATAATTAATTTATGAAATTAATTAATTTTTTTCATTTTAAAATCAAAATAGAATTAATAAAATCAAAATTTGATTTTTTTGAGATAAAATTGAAAAAGGAAAAACAAACAAAACACACCAAATGGAAAAAATGATTTTTCCATTATCTATTACCTAAGTAGCTCACACATGAAGCAATGTCTTGGCCTTGTCTTCTCCAAGCATGAATTGCAACTCATGCAACTCTTCTCTTTGTATTTGATCCGCAATATAATGAAGAGATTGGAGTGAAAATCGGGCATGCAATCCATAGAGAATTTTAGAGAAAATTCGGTTTGAAGAAAGGTTCTTCAACAAGGTTGCTACAGTGAGCTTTTCTCCTTCATCCCTTGATTCAAGCTTGTTTTGAGTCACACAACTCAATCTAGAGCACCAAGAGAATAGTAGAGAAGGTCTTGAGGTGGTCTACAACAAGATTTGGAGAAGATAGCAGTTGGTAAAGGAGTTTTGAAGAAGTTCTACAAGAGGTATGTCTTGAAACTCATTTTTTTTTTCTGCAAAAGCATTCTCTATATATTGCCAAAATTAGTGAATTTGAGCGCTTAGATGATCCTAGTGTTTCCGCTGCTGTTGATACAATCCTACACATATCACATGTCACCTCATAAACACTTGTTTATTGATCTTCAAGAACACGTTGGGAGTAAAGTTACTATGGAAAATGATGAGAAATGTGAAATTAAGGGTACTGGATCTATTAAACTGTAATTATACGATGGTACTTTTAAAATTCTGTCTTCTGTTAATTATGTCTCTGGCTTGAGAAAAAATTTGATATCATTGGGTACTTTAGATAGAGTTGGTTTCCGTTATAGATCTGAAAAAGGTATTCTAATTATGAGCAAAAACATTTTAATAAAATTAACTAAAAAATTGAAGAATGACTTGTATGTTTTAAGGGGAACAATTGTACCTAATAAAGAATCTAATATTGTTGCTAATTCAACTTTAAATAATACAAAACTTCGACATAGTCGATTAGATCATTAGTAATAATGGCTTAAATAAGCTTTATCCAAGGACTGGCTGGAAAACCATCATACCTATCTTTTTGTGAACATTGTGTACTTGAAAAACCACCAAACATAGTTTTCACACAGGACTTAAAAGTGTTAGAATATGTACATTCGGATCTTTAGGATACTTCAAGAGTACAAACACATTGGGAAGCTTGATATTTTCTCACCATTAGAGATGATTACTTTAGAAAACTGTGGATTTTTTTGTTTTTTTTGTTTTTTTTTTTTTTTGAAGACTAAGGATGGAACATTTGAAAGGTTTGTTGAATGGAGAAACTTGAATGAAAATTTTTCAGGAAAGAAAGTTAAAACTCTGAGAACAGATAATGGTCTTGAATACTTGAACTAGAAATTTGTTGATTTGTGTAAAGAACATGACATAAATAGAACTTTAACTGTCTCGGGGACATCACAACAAAATGACCTTACTGAAAGACATAATAGAACAATTTTGGAGAAGGTTAGATGCATGTTGTCTTATGCAAACCTTTCAAAAACTTTTTTAGGGAGAGCTGTAAATATTGTTGCATACATCATTAATAGAATCCCCCTACAACTTTAAATTTCAAAACTCTTCAAAAATTGTGGTCTGAAAACTCCCAAACTTGATTATATGAGAACTTTTGGTTATGCAGTATATGCATACGCTAGGCAAGATAAGTTCGATCCTAGAGTTAAGAAATGCATATTCCTAAGATATCCAAGTGGTGTTAAGGGTTATAGACTTTGGTCCCTTAAAAAAGTGACCATAAAATATTCATCAGTATGGATGTTTTGTTTAGTGAAAGTAATGCCATGGAAAGAATCATAAGCATAAGAAAACAAATCAAATGTAGAAACTAGTGGGTTTGAAATGATTGTATTGGTTATTAAGCATTAATTGGTAGTAGTAAACATGCGGAAAGTTCACTTCCTACATTAGACATAGAACATTATGATATACAACTTGATTATTCAAAAATCGAGGACGTTCCTTTAGAGAGTGAACAATCCATTAACCCATCAAACAATAATTCACATCTACAGAATTATCAGTTAGCTAGGGATAGAGAAAGATGTGTGATAAGGCCTCCTAATAGATATGGAAAATCTGATTTTGCAGGTTTTGCTTTAAATTGTTGTGTTGAAACTTTATTTGAACCAAATACTTACAAACAAACTATAAATTCTGTTGAATCTGACTTATGGATTGAAGGTATAGATAGAAAAATCAATTCACTGAACAAAAACAACACTTGGACACTTGTTGATAAACCCCATAATAAAAAATTTATTGATTATAAATGGTTGTTTCGTGTTAAACCAGGTATTAATGGTTTTTTTGAACCTCGTTATAAAGCTGCACTTGTAGCTAAAGGTTTCACATAAGAAAAGGATACAGATTATAATGAAGTATTCTCACCTATTGTTAGACACTCTTCTATTTATGTTTTGTTATCTAGGGTTGTCCAATTTGACTTAGAATTAGAACAAATGGATGTTACTACAACATTCTTGTATGGAACCCTAGATGAGGATTTATATATGAAATAACCACCGGGTTATGTCCAAGAGGGAAAAGAACATCTTGTTTGTCGATTACAAGAATCTCTTTATGGACTTAAGCAATCATCAAGACAATGAAACAAATTTTTTTGATAGATTTAACATCTTAAGAGGATTTACTAAGAATTCTTATGATGTATGTGTATATAAAAAAGTTGCTTCTGATGATAATTTGTTCTATTGATTTTGTTTATGGATGATATTTTGATTGCTTCTAATGATGTTTAACTTGTGAATGATGTGAAGCTTCAATTAAATAGTGAATTTGAAATTAAGGATTTAGGGGATGTTAATAAAGTTTTGAGGATGGAAATAATTAGAGGTAGAGCTAGAAATACTTTATCTATTTCACAATTTCATTACTTTGAAATGGTGATTAAAAGATTTCATATGGAGAATGCTAAAACTGTTAAAACTCCTCTAGCCCAACACTTTAAATTGTCTTCACAGAGGTCTCTTTCAACTCTAAAACAGGTAAATTATATGAAATCTATTCCTTATGCTAATCTTGTGGGTAGTTTGTGTTGGGATTGTGCCCTAAATCTCATGGTTTGTAATGTATAAACAAAACTCATTTATTTAATAAAATAAGAAGTTATTTTATTTGAGATTTAGAATTGTGTAACTCAATCCAATAAACTAAGATCCAAGGTTATTTAATGTAACTTAAACATGTATGTGGTAGATATACATGTGGATCATGTTTAAGTAATAACCTAAATGGTATGTAGTATATAGATAAAATTGGGTGTTTATCCTTGTGACACTACGAATATGACTCACTTTGTAATTCTAATAATTGTTTTAAAGTGTTACAAACATTTTGATCCTAATCGTTCATGTGGAGACATGTGAGCGGAGGCATCCTATACAAAGAGTTTGTAATGGACCGGACTAAAAAATGATTAATCTCTCTTTATAATACTGTTACTTGAACAAATTAACATTCCAATAGGATGACCATAGGTGACTCGACCTTAATCCTGAGTGAGTTGTGAACTCTTGTCTATAAAAGTAATGCTTTGATCTGTATGGGTGAGAGTGGCAAATTTGCCGACTCAATAAGTATACCATTTTGGGAATTTGTCCAAGTAGGGAGTGTTGGGTTTTATGCCCTAAAACTCGTAGATAAAAAAACGTAAATAATTGATTGTCATCAACAAAGGACTATCGATGTTATTTCAATAAGTGTTATTGATTGTACTGTATTTATTTTGTCTTAATAACCTAAAACCCAATAAACTAACATCCGAGGTTGTCTTATGAGTCTTGAACTATATGTGGAGACATACGGGGATCAATGTTCAAGATACAACCTAAATGATCTATAGTATAGGGATAAGGGTGGGTACCTTATCTTGGTGACACTATGGATACGACCCACTTTGTTTTTTATACAAATGCAATGATCCAACACATTCGTGTAGGTGATATGCGAGTGGATGTCTCCTATGCAATGAGTTTGCATAAGATCAGATCGCGAAATAGTAACAACTAAACATAACGCTGTTGACTAGTTAGATTTCTATTTGAATGGGATGACCTAGGAAACTTAGTCTTAGTCCTAAGTGTATTATGCACTTCTGTTCACAAGGAATTTTCCTTTGATTTGTATGAGTGAGAGTGGTCAGTTCGCCGACTCAATATACCTATCACTTTGGGGACAAGATCGAGTGGGGAGCTGAGAATATAATAATACAAGATGGTTTTCACTTCTTCTCGACTTTAGAGTAAGTAGATGAATGTTCCCTTAAGTGGTATCTTCGGGCCATTGAGGAGGTTCTGTTTATATTTTAATTAAACTTTATAATATAAATTTAATTTTGAATATGATTCAAAATTAATTTATGAGAGAATTAAATATTTGAAGAAGTTCAAATATTAATTCAACATGAATTGGATTCATATTAAAACTATAGATTAAAATTAATGTGTATTAGACACATTAAGACTATAGGTTATGAGATAAATACAATTGAATATGATTCAAATGTAGGTTAAATTAAATATATGATATTTAATTTAGTAATTAATTAATTGGAAGATTAATTAATTATTTAATTTGATTTGATTTGATTTAAGTAAATTAATTGACATAAAACTATAGGTTATGTGAGAGATGTTCATTTAAATATGATTTAAATGAAATTATTAATTAAATTAGATTTAGTTATTAATTGTTTAATTAATTGATTAAATCAATTATTTAATTTAATTTTTTAAATTAAATGAATTTAAAAGATAATTGCTACATATGGGAGTTATCAGAAAACGTGGAATACTTCCCACGTTTAACTCTCAGTAACTCATGCCTAAATAGACCTAGAAAAGGAAGTAGTTTTTTTACAAAAAAGTTAATGGTGAAAAAAAAAATACTCTCTAAAATTCTCTCAAGAAAAATCATACTATCCTTTCCTCTATTTGAGATTGATTCCCACAAATCAGTAGCCTTAATTTCTCAGAAAATAGGGAGGTTCTCAAGTGATGGTGTTCGTGTATTACATCCCAAGGAGAATTGGTCTTTTCATATGAGTTGTCAACGAAAGTAAGTGACATTTGTCATTCTCTATATGATTAAATTCCTAAAAAGGTAAAACATGCTTAACTTAATTTATATAGTTGGTTCAAGTTTTTTTATATCTCTGTTTTAATCTGTATGTTTTGCTAATTTCGAGTTAAGCCTTGGTTCTTCTACTGCGTCAGGGATTTTATCCCTAGAATTGGTATCAGTGTAACTCATATAATTAATTTAGAAATTTCAAAATTTGCACTGGTTTGGTGGATTGGATTGCATTCTAGAATGTGGTTTGCGAATGTATATTTATGGTATAATTTTGCCTTAGAGTTACATGTTTTGATTTGATCAATTTGTAAAGGCTCCTATGTTTTCTAGCATTGTATCATGTAAATCGAGTCTTTTGTAAGTTCATATCTAGAATTAGGACTATTTACGACGAAGATCCAGACCAATTTGGCCAAAGCGGAAGAATAGTCGCAAATCTGTCTAGATCTACTTCCAAACGTAGCAGCATTGCAACGCTAATGCAATTTCATGAGGGTTAGCGAAATGCATTCGGTTCGGCTGTAGTCCAGGATGATCTGGTCCGGTTTGGGTGGTTCAAGCTGGTTGGGTCTGATTTTGTGCTAGGTTGACTTGGTTCGCGATTTCGGGGTCCGGTTCAAAGTAGTTTGGGTTGGTCTGGTCTAGTTCTAGAGCGACAGAAGATTTTCTTTGTAGGATAAATTTTACAAAATTAATGTAATTTATTTCTTTATTTTATCCTAGGATCCAAATTACTAGTTCATTTTTTGTTTAAATGCTTTTTGGATGTCATTTAGATAAATCCCACCATAGGTTAAGCATGTTCATGTAGTTTAATATATTATAAGAGTTATAATGTATGGTATTAATGCACGATATATGATTTCATGGGTTATTTAATGTATCTGGTTATGTTTAATATATGAAATTGAAAAAGCATAATACATGAAATTACTTAGGTAAATATAAAAAGTTATATTTATTTATATCTTATGTATGCTTATTTGATTTTGAGGATAACCTAGGCAACTTAATCTTAATCCTGAGGATATTATGAACTCATGTTTACAAGGGATTATTCTTTGATTTGTATGGGTGAGAGTGGCTAATTCGCCGACTCAATAAGCCTACCATTTTGGGGATAAAATCGAGTGAGGAGCTGGAAACATAATAATACAAGATAGAATTCACTCCTTCCCACTTTAGGGTAAATAGATGAGTGTTCCCGTAGGTGGTGTCTCAAGGACTTAAACAAAGGGTTCTACCATCTCGTTTGCCTGAGAAGGGTTTCTGTTTAATGCTTGGACCATAAACAGGTTGTTCATTAGAGGAGCACTGATACTTAAAAATATAGAGGTAATCCAAGGATTAACTTGCTGTTATTGGTCTATATCCATGGACAGAAATATATCTATAATGAGAAGAGTGCAATTGTGGGTCTTCAATGGAGTATACTCACAGTGAACGAATATTGATTAATTTGGTTAATGAATTTGGCTAATTAATCTCATATCATTGGAGCTTTTGATTTGTAGGTTCATAAGGTCCCTTCTTAACTCAATAAACGATGTTAATGAGGAATGATTTGAATAGTTCAAAACAATTGAGGAAAATGTATATTGATGCGATTAATATATAATTAGTTATAATGTGATCTATAATTAAAATTAAGTGAGAGAGATATATTTGAATGAGATTCAGATATCAGATTTATGGGAATTGGATTCCTAAAGAATTGTATACATATAAATATGTGATATTTATATGTTAATTTACTTTATATTAAATATGATTTAATATAGTTACTTAATTGATTAATTAATGATTAAGAAATTCTATAGAGATGTGGATATATATAAACATGTGATGGTTATATTTATTAATGAATTATATATATATATATATATAATTGGACTTAATGTATATGGTTATTTAATTGATGTGCTAATTAATTCCTCCTTATGGCCCTTTTTAGAGTAAAAAAATTTTGGTGAGATTTTAATCTAGCCACCAAAAGGAAAATCCCGTCTTCACTCTCTCAAAGAAGTTTCTCTAACTCTCCCTCTTCCAATTGTTGGATACCACCTATCCAACTATTGAAGTCCTAGAGAATAACAAAGTTATTCTTGTGGTCGTATCTGAGATCGATTGAGGAGACATTCATTTGAAAGGCTAGAGGAAATTTCGAGAGGCTTGGGAATCTTAAAAGGTAAGAAAAAGTTCTTCCCCTTTTATTTCCTTCATTAAAGCGTGCTTCCATGATGTTTATCCTAGATATACTATTCTTTTTAGTTGTTGTTTTTATTTCTTATAAAATGAAAAATTAAATGCATGATAGTCTACATGCTTCCGCTTGAGATTTGATTCCCAACGATTGGTATCAGATCCAATTTCTTGTATTTTGTTTTATCACACTTTGGAAACAAAATTAGTTTAGAAAAGTGAGATTTAAATCTTCATTTTGAATGTGAGGTTTTCGAAATTGGATGTTTACAAATTCTGGCACTTAGTTTATGTTTTAATGTGATTAAAGTGTAAGGGCCCATTATTTTTTTGGCATTTAAATTTTGCTATCGAGTTTTAAGTGTTGGGGTTGATGCCCTAAACTCTCGTTGGGTTGTGTAGTTTGTAAACATTATATTGAGCAAACGCTTGTGATGTAATAATATATGATATTTTCTTCACTATTGTCTATGAAACATTAGATGTTTTATTTGCTTTACCACAAACCAATAAACTAAGATCCTTGGTTATCGTTGTAACTTAAATATGTATATGGAGACATAAAGGTGGATCATGCCTTAAGTGATAACCAAAATGGTCTGTAGTATATGGATAAAGGAGGAAAACCTTATCCCGATGACGCTTCGAATGCGGCTCGCTTTGTAGAATAGTTACAAGTGTTGTGACTTGCTACAGATGGTCTGATACTAATCATTCATGTGGAGACATGCGAGTGGAGGCGTCCTATTCAAAGGAGTTTTTATAAGATTGTATCATGAAGTGTTATAGTCTCGTTATATAACATCGTTCATGATAGAGACTTTATTTAGGAACTCCTTTATATAAATGAGTGAGTTGGGAACTCCTGCCTTTGAGGGTGGCCCTTTGATTTGCATGGGTGCGGGTGGCCAGATTGCCGACCCAAACCTATCACTTTGGAAATTCGTCTGATTTAGGAGCTAGGAACTCAGCTACACAAGATGAAATTCACTCCTTCTCCAAAGAAGAGGTAAGTAGATAGATTGCTCCCTTAAGAATTGATTTCAAGGCTTGAATAATGTGGCGCCACACACCTTTTCATGGCCCGAGAGGTGTCCACACATAGTAGGACTATGTTGTATTGTTCATTAGAGGGATAAGTGGTACTTAAGGAGTTAGATGTAACTATAGGGGCAAAACGGTAAATTGGCCCAACTGTACTTACGAGCATCTGTGAAAGGTTATTGTACTATTGATTGGTTATATCCGATGGATATAGAAATATGTCTGGCAGTTAACGGATGGTGGATCTGTGGCTAAAAAGTTTAGTCAGCTATTCACGTACCGCTAGAGCTTCAAGCCACAGGTCCATAAGGTCCCCATGGTAGCTCAATGAATTCAAGTTGAGAATCAATTTGTGGGTCAGTTTAAAGTGTTCAAATTGACAAAATGGAGTTTGATTAAATATGATATGATTAAATTGGTCGATTATATAGGATATAGTTGACATGATGTATGAGATACATTAATTGGAGGAAAATGATATAAATATAATTTATATATAGTGGAGGAGAAAAGGACTATGGTTTATATATTGCATATGATGTGATATTAAACTATAGGTTATAAATATAATATGATTATATTTATTTTAATTAAACAATTATGAGATAATTGTTGGTGGTTTTTCTCCATATCCGTATAAGATAGTGGGAGGTTGCATTCAATTTTCGTAATTGAAGGATAAAATGAAAATAGTTTTCATTTTCCAAAGAGATCGGACAATCACTTCACGATTAGTACACTGCCCATCGTCTAGCTAACGAGAGCATACATGATAGCTCAAGTTTTACTAAATACTTGTGTACACGCACAACTTTCTTAAACTCATCTAGCTTTTACTAAGCGATCGCACGCACGAGCGATTTCACCTATATGATTGTCTAAACGATCAGTTCTGATTTACTAAACGATCGTGCACCTTTTACTAAACGAGCAAGCACCCGTCTACACGATAGACACTATACCTCTTCTATTTGCTTGGTCGTTGTAAACAATCGTTGTTTCCTCCTCCCATCTACCAAATTCAATAGAGCTCACACCTTCTAGATTCTCACTCCAAGAATACCGAGGTTACTGAGTGGTGGTGTCCTCCTTGTTGCCTGTTCGCGTTGAAGATGGTTTAGTGGTGAGCGACAGGGAGATTTGGTGGACGATAACCTTGACGAGAGCAAGAGATCAAAGAAGAAAAGTTCTTCAAGAGGTATGTCTCTCGGTCCTTTGTTATTTGAGTTTGAAAAGCTTGTTGTAATTTGTTGTTAAATCATAACTTGTCTGTTTGTTTGTGAATGCGATATTTCTATCACAATGAATTTGGAACGATCTTGCTTCAACTCATAGGTCCTCTTTGATAAGAGTCCCTTCAATTAGTATCAGAGCGAGGTTCTGATATTCCAAATCCATTGTTGTATAGAATAACATTTACTCTCAAGTGGGTAAAGCATGTCTACACTCTGTTTAATTGTTAAATAGTTTTGTGGATGTGGATTAATGGAGTTTTCTGGGATGATACCTCTGGTCATTTTAATTCTTTTACATTCAAAATTAGTTGTAAGGGCCCTTATGTTTTTGGGCATATTAACTTGCTATCGAGTCTATAAATTCAAAGTGTTGAGTCTCTGTTGAGTTGCTCATGATGAGGCTTCAAGCCAAGGAGTTGTTGTACTTCAAGGACAAAAACGACCAAGTGTTGGTCGGGTCATGTAAACGATGGAGTAAGCGATTGTTGAGTATGGGATACTCAGCAATTTGTTGACGCGCGCGCACTAGACAATCATGTAGCTCAGCAAGTTTCATCGCTTAGTTCCTGACTACACGATCGTAGAGTAAATTGTTACCTAAGCGCTTGTTTTATGATCATCTAGATGATCGTGCTTCACAGTAATGTCGTCGTCTAAACGATTGTTTAGACTTGCACGTTTATGTTTGGTGCGCTAAACGATCGAGTGCCTCATGCTTCATCGCATTGTAAATGGTACTCGATCAGCCAGTTTGCTAAACGATCAGGAAGGCTTCACCCGGGCGGTTCAAGACCCGGTTCACCTGTGAATCGGTTTGCTCGATGAGAAAATGTAATAGATAGAATTTTATTTTCGGTTTTGAGATATCATCCCGATCTATTAATCTTTGGTGAATGTACTTAAATGTATATTTGATTATATGTCATATGGTAAGCCATATAGTTAAAATCCCACTTAGGTTATGCTATGGTCATGCATCATCTCTATATTGTAAGTGTTATGATTTAGAGTTTGCATGATTTAAATTACATAAGAGCATGCATATGCATCATATAATATAAGAGTTATATTTATGCATGCATTAAGCATAGACATGCATCATCTTTATATTATAAGTGTTATAGTATAAGGGTGTATGGAAGCATGTTTGCTTGATTCATTACAAGTTATATATAGTAATGAATGGACATTACATGAAGCATGACACATAGGTTAAATTTATAAGTGTTATATATACCTAGTTATGCATGGCAATGTGTATGGGTTTTAGTTGTTTCTTTTATAAGAGTTATAAGGAAATTAGAACTAAAATCTATAGGAAAGACAT
The DNA here is from genome assembly GCF_009727055.1 of Benincasa hispida. Taxonomy (NCBI): domain Eukaryota; kingdom Viridiplantae; phylum Streptophyta; class Magnoliopsida; order Cucurbitales; family Cucurbitaceae; genus Benincasa; species Benincasa hispida. Next base: position 4,526,831 of record NC_052360.1, on the reverse strand, counting down.
GCATGTGAACTTAGGCTTGAATCAAGGTCTTAAAAGTGTTTTAAAACTTGGTGGAGATAAACCTAAGATCACTTGTCTAATGAGATTAGTAACCTAAAGTTTAATCTTTTAATCAATTTAATAGGATTGAATTGACTAATAAAAGATTAAACTGTAGCAAATATATCTATAAAGAACCTTTTGTCTTAGGCGGGTTCTGTCTAGGCTGGGGTATTTAAGCTGACGGAAATGGAACACCTTTATCTGGGAACCTACCTGGAAAGGTGAATTAGATAGATTTAATGCATGCATGCGAATTTGAGGACAATCCATTAAAGAGTTTAATGTGACTACTTGAACCTGTTGAATTTCAAAGAGAAGAGTTGTTTTTGAACAAATTAAATTGAATTAGATAAAATCAGTAGCCAGATGGTCTAAGTTAATGAATCCCTATGTAGAACATTCAGTGGGAGGTACTTGGGGTATATGATACTTCATTTAAACCTCTTCACGTTTTTCTCTTTATGTTCACACCGTGATATCTATCCTCGACCTCGAGGCACCCTAGGAGTGTCCCCCTATAGGATGGCAATTCTACATGATTCTTTATCTGATCTCCTGTATAGGATAAGGTCGCTTTATTCTCTTGTCTTAATATGCTTTTTCATTACAGTGGGTGCATTAGGGTGGGACTCTAGGGCCAAAAACGAGGGTTACACTTACGCGGAATTGTTAAGGGTTAACAGTTTTGGACTGAACGAATGGTGGCTGTTAGGGTCAGTTACAAGAGTTGTTTTTGCCTAATGGTTGAAAGTGTCTCATCCCAATGAAGGGGCATCTAATCACCCCACCGATGACGTTTGTCCTGCCTCGCTGGGGCATCATTGCGAAATAGAAGTCTTTTCACTTAGGGTACTTGGAAACTATTTTGCTAAAACTAAAATTGGTGTTAAAATGTGTATTGCATAGACTTATTGAGTTTGTTCATTTTTCAGCAACGTAATTATGGCTACAGTCACTTTAGCTCTACTTAGCGCCGACAAACTGACTGGTAAAAACTACGCTAGTTAGAAACACACGATCACAACAATATTAATTATCAATGACTTGAAGTTCATCCTTACGGAGGAGTGTCCTCGTATTCCACCTCATAATGCCACTCGAAATATTCGGAAGGCTTATGAGTGTTGGACATGGGCGAACGAGAAGGTCCAAGCCTATATCTTGGTCAGTCTTAACGACGTTTTGGCCAAGAAGCATGAGCCTATGATCTCAGCACGTGAGATCATGGACTCCCTGCGAGGAATGTTTGGACAACCGTTTAGACAGCTCAAGCATGAGGCTCTTACATGCATCTTCAACTCCAAAATGGAGGAAGGCACCTCTGTTCGAGAACATGTGTTTAATATGATGGTCCACTTCAATGTGGCGGAGATGAATGGGTCTCAGATCGATGAGGACAACTAGGTTAGCATAATCCTACATTTGTTGTCGGATAGCTTCCTGTACTTTGTCAGGTCCATAAAGTCCCCTTGGTAGCTCAATGGATTCAAGTTGAGAATAAGTTTTTGGGTCAGTTTGAAGTGTTCAAAATTGACAAGAGGGATTTTTGATTATATATGATATGATTAAACTGGTCAATTATACATGATATAGTTGACATAATGATGTGATACATTAATTGGAGGAAAAAGATATAAAATATGATTTATATCTAGTGGAGGAGAAAAGAACTATGGTTTATATGTTGCATATGATGTGATGTTAAACTATAGGTTATAAATATTATATGATTATATTTATTTTAATTAAACAATTATGAGATAATTTTTGGTGGTTTTTCTCCATAATCGTATGAGATAGTGGAAGGTTGCATTAAGTTTTTGTAACTGAAGGATAAAATGAAAATAGTTTTCATTTTGCAAAGAGATCGGACAATCGCTTCACGATTAGTACACTGCCCATCGTCTAGCTAACGAGAGCATACACAATAGCTTAAGTTTTACTAAACGATCGTGTACATGCACAACTTTCCCAAATGATCGTCTAGCTTTTACTAATGGATCACGCACACGAGCGATTTCACCTATACGATCAGCCCCGATTTACTAAACGTCATGCACCTTTTGCTAAACGATCAAACACCCGTCTACACGATAGAACTATACCTCTCCCATTTGCTTGGTCATTGTAAATGATCGTTGTTTCCTCCTCTGCTCTGCCAAATCCAACAGAGCCTATACCTCCTGGATTTTCACTTCGAGAATATCGAGGCTACTGAGTGGTGGTGTCCTCCTTGCTGCCTGTTCGTGTTGAAGATGGTTGGGTGGTGAGCGACAGCGAGATTTGGTGGACGATTTCTTTGACGAGAGTGAGATATCAAAGAAGAAAATTTCTTCAAGAGGTATGTCTCTCGGCCCTTTATTATTTAAGTATGAAAAACATGTTGTAATTTGTTGTTAAATGCATAACTTGTCTGTTTGTTTGTGAATGCGGTATTTCTGTCACAATGGATTTGGAGCGAGCTTGCTTCCGCACATAGGTACTCTTTGATAAGAGTTCCTTCATTAAGTCCATGTCTATTGAGGAGCAAGATTTGCAAAAGAGATCGGTGGAAAACGGAGCCAAAATGGAGCTGAAACGGTGCTGGAATGAAGATTCTGGTCGAGTGACGACCTAAGTGTCACGACACTATGGTCGGCGCTATGACATTTTGAGCACTGCACCATGGTGCCTTGCTGTAGCACAGCGTTGCGCTCTACAGTAGAAGACCATAATGCAGCGGCGCTCTCCTTAAGCGTCATTATGCTCCGAACATGCAAGTTACTTGTGGAGGCACGCAGTTACTTGATTCCGGAGCCACTAATCCCGTTTGTTCTTCTTTACAGAGAATTAGTTCCTTCCAGCAGCTCGAGGAAAGTGAAATGACGCTCAAAGTTAGAACGGGAGACGCCATTTCATCTCGTACAATAGGAGCTGCTACGTTATTTTCTGGAAATAGATTTTTGTTTTTAGAGAACTTATATATAGTTCCTAAAATAAAGCGGTACCTTGTAACTATTTCCTATTTAATTAAACAATCTTATTCTGTCTCTTTTTCATTCAATGAAGCGTTCACTATGAAAAATGGAATCACGATTTGTTCAGCTAAACTAGAAGACAACTTGTATGTGTTAAGACCAACTAAATCAAAAGTACTATTAAATCATGAGATATTTAAACTATGAATACTCAAAGGTAAAGAATTTCTCCAAGTAACAATAATACCTATCTTTGCCATTTGAGATTAGACCACCTAAATCTCGATAGGATCGAGAGATTAGTAAAGAGTGGACTTCTAAGCAAATTAGAAGATGATTCATTATCTCCATGTGAATTCTGTCTTAAAGGAAAAATGACTAAAAAAACTTTTAGTGGAAAAGGTTATAGAGCCAATGAATGTAAAAGCTTGAAGAGGGTACAAATACTTTATCTCTTTCATAGATGATTATTCGAGGTATGGTTACTTTATATCTAATGGGACATGAGTCTGAAGCCTTTGAAAAGTTCAAAGAGTACACGGCTGAAGTTGAAAACCTGTTAGGTAAAATGAGTAAAACACTTCAATCTAATCGGAGTGGAGAGTACATGGATTTAGAATTCCATAACTATATAATAGAACATGGAATTCAATCCTAACTCTCAACATCTGGTATATCTCAGCAGAACAATACATTAGAAAGGAGAAATAGCACCTTATTAGACATGGTTCGTTCTAGGATAAGCTATGCTCAATTGCCTAACTCGTTTTGTGTTGGGTTTGTCCTAATCGCAGTTTGTAAACATTAAAGATATTCCATTCACAATAAAGTTGTTGTTGAAGTATCAACAAATATGATATTGAATTGCATTCTTTTATAAAATCCAATAAACGAACCCATGCCTATAGCGTGAATACTTAAACTTTATGTAGAGACATAAAAGAGGATCAAGTTTTAGTATATAGCCAAAAAGGTCTATAAGTATATGGATGAGATTGGGTACCTTATCTTGGGGACACTATGGATGCGGCCCACTTTGTATATTGATACAAAAGATGCGATCCAAAAATCGTTCATATGGAGAAATGCGAGTGAGGGCATCTTATGCAAAAGAACATTTGTATAAGATCGGACCACGAAATAATCCTTTTTCTTTATAACAACCATTTACTGTTCAAACTGACTATTTCAAATTGATGACCTAAGCTAACTCGATCTTAATCCTGAACAAACTATGAACTTCTGTTTATTCGAGATTATTCTTTAATTTGCATAGGTGAGAATGGTTCAACATCACTACTCAATAAGCCTCCCATTTTAAGGGTAAGACTAGATAGATAGCTGAGGATATAGTCCTGCAAGAAGGAATTCACTCCTATCCATCTCAGGATTAGCAAATAGGTTGTTCCCTTAAGTACTGACTCCTGGTCTTGAACAAAGGGGTTATGCCCTCTCAAGACAGAGAGGGATTTGGTTTATTGGTTGAACCACAAACAAATTGTTCAATAGAGGATGAGTTGATACTTAAAGAGCAAGATGTATTATAGGGGTAAATTGATAATTTTGACCTAGCTGTAAATATGAACGGCGTATGAAGGATCGACTTATAGATTATGGTTAAATCCAGTGGACAGAAATATATCAAATGTGAGGAGAGTGCAACTACTGAGCTATTGTGGTATGTCCCGGTAGTTAACGAATATTGATTAACTCAGTTTAAAGAGTTTAACCAATTAATATCAAATCATTGGAACTTATGATCTGTAGGTCCATTAGGTCCCTCTACTAGCTCGTAACAGGATTAAACCTTATATTAGAAGATTGAGTGAAATTGAAATGTTCAAATTATGGTTTGGATAATTATATTTGATATAATTAACGTTTAAATTTATTGAAATTAAACGTATTTAGAGAGTTCAATATATTTAAATTATGATTTAAATATTGATAACATGAATAGGGATTCATGTTTGAATTAGGTGTTTTTATCAAATTTAATATTTGATATTAAATTATTATTATTTAATTAATTAAATTTTTTTAGTTAATTATTAATAAATTAAATCAATTTCAATTTTTAAAATTTCAATTTCAAAAATTGAATTTAGATTTAATTTAATTTAATCTTGTTTGTAAATTAAATTGAATAGAATTAAAATTGAATATTTTGAAAAATTGTTTTAAATCCATAGTGGATTTTTACCAAAATGAAAACCTAGCTCATTTATTTAGTGATATTTGAAGTGTCAAATAGTTAATTAATTGATTTTGCATGTTTAATTTGATTAAATACCTCTTAATTAATTTGAATTTGAGGCATGCAAAAGAAATTCTGAAAATATTTATGCTGAGAAATTGTTTTTCTGTCTAACCCTCCTATCCAATCCAAATTCCTTCTCAACTGAAGTTCCACCACTCAATCCAAGCCTTGAGATTAGTAGAGAAGACTTTTGTGGAGGTCTAGTACAAAGATTGAAGGAGAATTCCGTGGAGAAAGCAAGGAATTTGTGGAAATCATCAAAGATATTCAACTTGAAACCTTAATGATAAAATTGTGAACTTGCATGCTTATTACTCAAATTAAAGAAATATATTTGTAGTGCGAAGAGTGTAATTATCGGTCTTTAATGGAGTAATCAATAGTTAATAGATGGTGATCTCGTGACTAAAGAGTTTAATTAGTTATTCACCTATCGTTGGAGTTTCAAGCTACAGGTCCATAAGGTCCCCTTGGTAGCTCAATGGGTTCAAGTTGAGAATTAGATTTTGGGTTGATTTGAAGTGTTCAAATTAACAAGAGGAAATTCAATTATATGTGATATAATTGATATAATGTATTAGATACATTAGTTAGAGGAATTAATATAAATATGATTTATATTAAATACCATAAAATAGAAAAAGAACTATGGTTTATATGTTTCATATGATGAAATATTAAAACTATAGGTTATAAATATAATATGATAAGTTGGTTATCATATTTATTTATAATATATTAGTTATATGATAATTAATTATTCTTTTTCTCTAATAACCGAATTGAGTAGGAGGTTATGGGAAGTTTTATGGTAACTGTGAGATAAAAGGGATTTTTTTTTCCAAAATTAGATGATGATCGATTCGAAATTAATCTCACGAAAGAGGCTATCAAGTAAAAAGTGTTTTTACTAAGCGATAGCGTTGAGAGCATACACGATCGAGCTACGAGTTGACTATACGATAGTTACTCGCTTATCAGTCTATACGATAGGTTTCATCTGTTAAACGATCAAGTACATCGTCTATACGATAGACAGTCTTCATATTCCACTTACTCAATCGTCTACCTTCTGCTTTCCTCAATCCAAGATTATAAAGAGCCTACAACTCCTAGATTCTCACACCGACAATACCAAGGTAACACTTGTGGGTGTGTTCTAATTCAGTTCGAGGATCGAGTTGGACTTGATTGAGTTCGAGGTGCATCTAGTTGTTCGTGTTGTTGGCTGTTTCGTTAGTTATGTTCATGTTCATTCTGACTGAACAATTTGCTGAACGATCGAGGGATATTTGAAGAAGAGTTCTTCAATGGTACGCATACTCTATCCTTTGTAACTTTTTATAGCATGCTGTAATTTCTGGTTATGCATAATCTGTTCGTTTTCGTTTAAGGTTGTAATTGTTTTGTGTTCATTCTGAATGGGATTTGGAACGATCAACTTCCGCTGCTCAAAGGATCTCTATTTTGATTTCCTTCAATTAGTATCAGAGCCAGGTTATTCTGATATTCCAAATTCCATTGCTGTATTGAACTTTGTTTATAGTCGTGGTGGGTTTTAAGTTTTCTACAATGTGTTTAAGAGTTAAATGTATTTGTGGATGTGTTAATGGATGTTTACGGGATGATTGCCTCAGTTAGAGCTTTCATTAAGTTTATAAAGTGTTAATTTGTAAGGGCCCCTGTATTTTTTGGGCATATTCAACAAGCAATCGAGTCTGTATTCAAAGTGTTTGAAGTGTTTTGAGTCGTTCGTGATGAAGTTTCGAAGCATGAAGATGTTCACATTGAGGAAGAAGACCAAAGGTTGGTCACATCGCGTAGCCTAGGCTAAACGATTGTTGAGATTTGGCTAAACAACCGTGTAGATAAGTTCTACCCGATCGTGTAGTATTTACTAAACGATCGAATAACTGATGCTAAATGATTGAGTAAAGAGTTTACTCTATCGTGTAGCATTGGTTGCTCGATCGCGTGGACACTTAAGGTAAATGATCACATAGAGTTTTTGACACTCATTGTTTAGAAAGTGCGCGTACTAAACAATCATGTAGTTCAACATGATTCATCGCATAGTTACTGATTGCACGATCACTCGGTATATGATACTTTACGCTTGCTCTGCAATCATTTAGACAATCATGCTTCACCGCATAGTTTTCGTCTACTTGATCATTTAAGGCATGCGTTACACGATATACGCTACACGATCGCTTAACCTTCATGCTTCATCGCATAGTCAAAGGTACTCGATCATTGTTAAACGATCGTTTATGCTTATACAGCGTTGCTAGACGGTCACAAGGAGCTGTTACATGATCAAGGAGACGCAACTTCGCTCGGACTGCTGAAGAACCGGTTTGTCTATTTGAACCCCCGTGGACTCAATGCTCTTTGTAATAGTTAGCTTTGTTTTTTCAGGATTTGAGGCTAATTATCCCGTTCCATCAACTTTTACTTAATGTACATAAGATGTATGTTTGTTTATATGCCATAATATATGACATATAGATTTAAAACCCACCTTAGATTATGCATTTTATTCATGCATCATATATTATAAGTGTTATAATATAGTTAATGGCATGATGAAATTGCAAGATAGTATGGTCATGCATCATAAAATATTAGAGTTATATTTATGCGTGCATTAAGCATATTCATGCATCATCTTTATATTATAAGAATGATAGTATAAGGGTATATGAGAGCATGTATGCTTGTTTCATTACTTTGTTATATAAGAGTTATATAAAAGTAGTAATGAATGAACAATGCATGGAGCATGACACTTGGGCTGACGGAAACGGAACACCCTTACCTGGGAACCTACTTGGAAAGGTGAATTAGATAGATTTACTGCAAGCATGCAACAGTTGATCAAAGACTTAGTTAAAGAGTTTAATGAATGATGATCAAAAGTTGTTTAACTTTCCCAAGTAAGAGTTACTTTTGGACTAACCTAAAAAGAGTAAAATCATTAGCCATGTTTTTTCTAAGTAAACTAAACCCTAGGTTTAAAATACTCAGTGGGAGGAAAAGATATATATGATATGTCAATTCCACTCATGTTTCGCCCTTAATGTTCACGCTGTGAGATTCATGCTTGGTCTCGTGGTGCCCTAGGAGCATCCCCCTTCAGATGGTGTTTTCATGAGTCAATATCAAAGTGAATGGAGACAATATTTATAGTAAGTGGATGAAGGATGTGTGTCAACATGTCCTGCAGTCTCCTTCATTGGTATGCACTGTGAGATCTTCTTGCATAGCGCCCTAAGAGCATCCCCCTTCGGATGGTTCCTGTGGTTGGTCAATATCAAGGTGAACTGATGCGTTGTAAATGGTGACGCGATTATGGTATGAATGGAAATGATGTGTTATGTCTTGCACATGCAAATTTTCCTAATAAAACCCAAGTATAAGCCTCACTAGTTTTCCTGGTAAGTCCAGGGTCAAACATAAGGACTACTGAGTAATATGCGACAATAAATTTGATTCCTTTGCAGTGGTGAAAACAAATGAGTTGGATGGTGTTTTGTTTAAGTATATTTTCTATGTGACGGAGTTCGAATAAAGAGTTGATGAAATCGAGAATTACAATGAGTATGTGATGAATGGGTTGAGAAGGGGTTTAGCTATACTTCCTAAGATTACGTACAAGTTATGCGATCATGCTACACATAATTCCTTGGATCGCAATTTAACTTGTGCCAGCGCATTTTTCCTACACAAATAAGTAAATTAGCTGCTTTTATGCGATCGGCATATGTGATCGCAATTTCTTCAGTTTAGTACTTTTGGACATGATTTTGTATATTTGTACCGCCGCAATCTCTCATTGTTTTACTTATTTGCATTGTAATAACGTGTATTTCTACCCGTTATCACACCCCCAAATTTAAAACATTCCTCAAGCGTAAACTAAAGATTTTCTTTAAGAGTCAACCACATTTTCCTTACCTAGATTTCTCGAGGTGCCTTATTCAAATTTTATGAACCAAAATCTTCTTAATTTCTATCCTGGTCTCATCCTAAAATATTTCTAATACTTAGGGACCGCAAGTTTAACCTTCAAAAAGACTTTACTTGTTTCCAGGACATCGCATGATTTATTTCAAAACTTTTTCCAACCAGGGTGTTTCCAAATGATTTTTATCCTTGTGTGGTTTAGATATATTTTTTTTTTACCTTGCGCTGATCCAAGTGCCTAGCCTTTTTTTTGGCATTCCCCAACGGGTATCATGTTAGTATCCAACTACGAGCAAGGCGCTCTTTCTCAGTCTAAACTCATGCCCATTTTGCAGCAGAGTTGCGATCACTTGATTTATGCGTTGATCACGATTCTCACCTTGTTTTGGCTTGCCCCCATAGGTGTCATGCGGACATCCAACTACAAGTAGAATCCGATCTCAACGTTATGATGATTTTTTATTTATTTATTTGAAATCTCTAAAAGTAGCAAGGTTGAAAATAAATACTGGCACCCCCAAATTTATACGCAACAATGTCCTCATTGTTGATAGACTGAAATGACTCATGCGATGCTTTTAGGAACTTTCGTAAAAATCATTTTGAAAGAAAGTTGGTGGACCACTAACTCTAGAAATGTTTCATGAATCGACCGTCCTAAAATTAAGTTGAATTTAGTACATGCAATGAGAAATAAAGGCATGAGTTTCATCATTGAAATCATCATTGGTACGAGAAAAAAATGCGGCGACTAGATAAAGTAATCAACATTCAATGATTGTGCCAAATTAAAGAGGATGTAATGATAAAATTAGCAATGTTAAAATGAGATGCGAGAGTGCAAAATTTGGAATAAAAAGTCAAATAAAGATACAACACCCAAATTTGCTCTGTTGCCTGCATCATCTGTGATCACATCCTTCTTTGCAGTGGGCTGATTCCTCGATTGTGATGGGCTGAACAAACTGGTTGCGTTTTTTTAGTTTATCGCGTAGCTTCATTACAATCATTTACTACGATCGTTGTTGAATATTAAGAGGGTAAACAGTATGAAAGACAGAGTTGATAATTTTAAAGAGTCGTGTTTGTACAAAAAGGCAAAGTAAGTTCATGAAATAAAGATATCAAAAGAATACTTCAAAAAATGCGTCCCTGATGAGTTTGTATCACATATTATCGCAGGGACTGCTCATTTTTTCTTCAGTCAGGAATTTCTCAGGTCCATGGAGGTTTTCTCGCGATGCAAGTCTCCTCCGTGATATATCTTGACTCTTTGCCCGTTAACCTTGAATGCGCTGGTCCTTTCTTCATTGGTTAATTCGACCGCACCGTGTGGGAATACTTCTTTGATTATAAATGGTCTGGACCAACGTGACCTTAATTTTCTGGGAAAAAGTCATAGCCTAGAGTTGTATAACAAGACCTTCTGTCCAACCTGGAAATTCTTTTCGCGTAGTCGTTTGTCATGCGAACTTTTTGTGCATTCCTTGTAGATCTTAGCATTTTCAAATGCTCGAATTCTCCATTCGTCTAGCTCGAGCAACTGAAGTTTTCTTTCCTCCCCTACAGTTTTCAAATCAAAATTGAGCTTCTTTACTGCCCACAGTGCTTTGTGCTCCAATTCCAGCGATAAGTGACATGCCTTTCCAAACACAAGCGCATACGGGAACATTCCTATAGGTGCTTTATAGGCGGTTCTGTATACCCATAAGGCATCGTCCAGCTTCATGGACAATCTTTGCGTGAAGGATTCAGCACCTTTTCTAGGATCAGTTTGATTTCCCTATTAGACACCTTGGCTTGGCTGTTTGTCTGTGGATGATATGCGGTGACGACCTTATGGTGGATATTGTACTTGAGCAGCAGTTCTTTGTGTGATCAGGCACGAAAGTGGGCATATTCTCTCGAGCCGGGAGAGATCATTTCATGGGAACAGGTCGTAGAGAAGTTTATGAAGAAATATTTCCCACCTACTAAGAATGCTAGACGAAGGAAACTAATAACCAATTTTGAACAAGACATAGATGAATCGCTCAGCGATGATTGGGCGAGGTTTAAGAGGCTGGTAAGGGACTGTCCACACAACGGATTACCAGACTGCTTGCAAATGGAGATCTTTTATCACAGTTTAAATCTTGCTTCATAGATCGTTGCCAATGCGGTAGTTGTTGGTGGTCTGCTAGACAAAACATATGATGAGGCTAAAAACATCCTGGATCGCATCTCTAAAAATCACGAGGATTGGAGAGAGAGCGATCAGAGACTGAGAATAAAGGATAATGATGAAAACAATGGTGCTATCGCATCACTTCAGAGTCAGATGACCGCAATGATGAACCTAATTCAGGGAATCACGATCAACAGCTCAACACCGCAAAATGGACAAGTAAACGCAATTAATCAGAATTCTGCATGGTGTGTGACTTGCGGTGAAGGACATGCAATGGAAGAATGCCCATAGAACCCACAGTCTATTTATTTTGTGAAAAATAATCCATTCTCTAACACCTACAACCTCGAGTGGAGAAACCACCCCAACTTTGCATGGATGTATCAGCAACAAAATTTGGGCCGCCTAGATTCTTCCCGTGAAATAACCGTCAGACGAGTAGTCAAGCCCAGTAGTTCGCAACCACCGCAATCTTTCTCCTTGGAAAGTTTGTTGAAGCAGTATATCGAGAAGAATGAAAGTGTGCTTCAAAACCAGGCGACGTCCATTCGTAACCTAGAATTACAGATGAGCTAGATTGCAAGTGAACTAAAAAACAGACCGCAAGGGGCCCTGCCGAGTTCAACAGAACTCCCACGCAACTCGGGGGATTAGGTAAAGAGCAATGTCAAGTTGTGACATTGCGGAGTGGAAAGACTGTGGTGGGTGAGAGAAACGAGCCTAGCCAAACGGCTTCAATTGCGCTAGAACCTGAGATTGCGGTGACTCAAGACGAAGAAGGAGAAAAAGAAGCGATAGAGCCAGAAGTTGCGTCCACCTCAAAGCCAACAGAAAAGAGGACCGTGAAAGTACAGTTGTCACCTTTCCCGCAGAGATTCAGAAAGAAGAAGAATGACGAGGTATAGTACCAATGCTTCATGACTATGTTAAAACAATTGCACATTAATATTTTGTTCAGTGAAGCGATTGAGGAGATGCCCGCATACGCGAAGTTCTGAATGATATGGTAACTAAGAGAGGGGAACTAGTATGTTTGCCACAGTGGCTTTGATGCAGAGTTTGAAATCAATAATCCCACCGAAGATGAGCGATCCTGGGAGTTTTACTATACCTTGCTCCACTGGGGGATTGTACATCGGACAAGCATTGTGTGACCTTGGAGCCAGCATCAATTTAATGCCTCTATCAATCTTTAAGCAGCTGAATGTGGGGTAACTTGCGCCCACGACCGTGACTCTCCAATTGCAGATAGATCTCTGGTGCATCCAGAGGGGAAGGTGAAGGACGTGTTGGTTACAATCGACAAATTTATATTACCAGCCGACTTCATCATCTTAGATTACGAAGCCGACAAAGATGTGCCAATCATCCTGGGGCGACCATTTTTATCAATAGGTCGTGCCCAGATTGATGTACCCAAAGGAGAGATCACCTTGAGTGTGAATGGACAGAAGCTTAAGTTCAACATCATCCGTGCCATGAAGTTTCCTGATGAAGAAGACCTGCATGAATCTGACGAAGGCCAAAATTTGATTGAAGAAGAAGAGCCTGACGATGAAAATAAAGAAAAGGATGCCAACGCATCCATTGTTGCATGTAATGCAATCCTAAAAAAAAACAAATAAGGAAGTTGAGATGATCGGTACCCAAGAAAAAGAGCCAACATAAAATAAAGAATGAAAAACAATGCAACCGTCCTTAAAAGAACCACCAATAATGGAACTGAAGACCTTGCCAAACCACTTAAAGTATGCATTTTTGGGGAAAATGAGAAGCTGCCAATAATTATTTCCTCTGAACTTAATGAAGACCAGAAGAATGCATTGATGAGCATTCTGAGAAAGCATGTGCGAGCGATTGGCTGGACGCTCGCAGACATTCGAGGAATTAACCCCGCATACTGTATGCATCAAATTCGTCTTGAAGACAACCATAAGGGATCAATCAAACATCAGCGCAGGCTCAACCCTACGATGAAAGAGGTCGTTAAAAAGAAGATGATCAAGTGCTGTCTCTTATACACATCTAGATGTGTATAAGAGACAGGTGGTTGGATGTGGGCATTATTTATCCGATAGTAGACAACAGGTGGGTCAGACCCATGCAGTGCGTGCCGAAAAAAGGTGGGATGACGGTAGTCCCTAATGCAAACAACGAGCTGATATCGTAAAGAACCATCACCGAATGGCGCATTTGCATGGACTACCGCAAGTTGAATGCGGCAACAAAGAAGGATCATTTCCCTTTACCGTTCATTGACCAAATGCTAGATCGTCTAGCCGGAAATGACTTCTACTGCTTTTTGTATGGGTATGCTGGCTATAATCAGATTATGATTACTCCCGAAGATCAGGACAAGACCACATTCACCTGTCCATATGGAACTTTTTCTTTTCGCCGCATGTTGTTCGGCCTCTGCAATGCAGCAAACACTTTCCAAAGGTGCATGATGGCCATCTTTTTAGAATATCTCGAAGACTTCGTAGAAATATTCATGGAAGACTTCTCTATCTATGGGCACACATTAGAAGTTTGTCTTGCCAACCTGGAGAAGTTATTAAAAAGATGTGAGGAGGTGAATCTCATACTTAACTGGGAAAAATGTCATTTTATGGTGAAGGAGGGCATCGTGCTGGGGCATAAGGTATCTCGGGATGGGTTAGAGGTGGATAGAGCAAAAATAGAAGCAGTTGAAAAACTTCCACCTCCAACAAGTGTAAAGGCTGTAAGGAGTTTCTAAGGGCATGCCGTTTTTACAGACGTTTTGTCAAGGATTTCTCAAAAATAGCACGACCTCTGAGTGCATTGTTGGAAGCCGATAGGAAATTTGACTTTGACGATAATTGTCGTAACGCATTCGTGATTTTAAAGAACGCACTAACAACTGCACCGTTTTGATCGAGCTAGATTGGACACTTCCCTTTGAAATAATGTGCGATTCGAGTGGGTACGCAATGGGAGCAGTACTAGCACAGAAGAAAAAAAAAACAATACTGCATCCCATCGCATATGCAAGTAAGGCTTTAAACCCTGCTCAGAATAACTACACCACCACAGGAAAAGAGCTGCTTGCGGTAATATTTGCGTTAGAAAAATTCAGAGCATATCTGCTAGGAGCAAAAGTACTGATCCATACTGACCACACGACGATAAAATATCTAATGAAAAAGAAGGACGTGAAGCCGAGGTTGATTAGATGGGTTCTCCTCCTCCAAGAATTCGATATGGAAATAATTAGCCGCAAGGGGACGGAGAACCAAGTTGCGGATCATTTATCTAGATTGGAAAATCCTGAGGTTGACTGCAAGGAGTCAAAGGTGAGCGTAGTGTTTCTAGATGAGCAGTTATTCTAGATTGAAGAATTGCCATGGTATGCAGACATAGTCAACTATCTGGTTTGCGAGCAATTTCCAGAAGAGTATACCTACCACCAACAGAAGAAGCTCAAACATGAATGTAAATATTATTATTGGGATGAGCTGAATCTATATAAGACGGGGTTAGACCTGATTATGTGATTATATGTACCGGAGGCCGCTCATCAACGTATATTATTGCAATGTCATGATTCACCATATGGTGGACACTTTGGAGGGCAGCGTACCTCAGTAAAAGTCTTACAAAGTGGGTTCTATTGGCCAACATTATTTTAGGATGCCAGAGACTACGCAATGAAGTGTGATTGGTGCCAACGCACGGGTAACATTTCATGGAAACATATGATGCCCATGAACATCATTCTAGAATTGGAGTTGTTCGACATCTAGGGCATTGGTTTCATNAAACATATGATGCCCATGAACATCATTCTAGAATTGGAGTTGTTCGACATCTAGGGCATTGGTTTCATGGGACTCCCACCTTCGAATGGTCATAAGTATATTCTGCTAGCCATCGACTATGTGTCCAAGTGGGTAGAACCAATAGCATGCGCCGCAAGTTATGCGACAATAGTCTCCAAATTCTTGAAGAAAAATATTTTCATGCGTTTTGGCACTCCACATGCCATAAAAAGTGACGAAGGCTCTCACTTTGTCAATTACTCTGTCAAAAATTTGCTGTTGAAATATATATCCTCCACAAAGTGGCCACCGCATACCATCCACAGACGAATGGTCAGGCTAAAGTGTCCAACCGAGAAATTGATTTGATATTGGAGAAAGTGGTAAAGCCTTCGCGAAAAGATTAGGCAACAAAGTTGGATGATGCGTTGTAGGCATACCGAACTGCCTACAAAACACCGATAGGCATGTCTCCGTATGCATTGGTATTTGGTAAAGCAAGTCATTTGCTATTGGAGCTGGAGCATAAAGCGTTGTGGGCGGTGAAGAAGCTTAACTTTGATTTAAAAGCAGCAATGGAAGCAAGAAAGCTACAACTGGTCGAGCTTGATGAGTGGAGAACGCAAGCTTATGAAAAGGCTAAAATATACAAAGAACGAGCAAAACGATGGCATGACAGCAGGCTATGCGGTAAAAATCTCTATGTTGGACTAAAGGTCTTACTCTTCAATTCACGGCTACGGCTCTTTCCGGGCAAGTTAAAGTCGCGCTGGTCCGGACCCTTTATCATTAAAGAAATATTCCAGCATGGTGCGGTTGAGCTGATTACTGAGGATGGGACCCGTACATTTAAAGTTAATGGGCAACGAGTCAAGGCATATTGCGAGGGTGATTTTCAGTGAGAAAAGACCTCTGTAGACCTGAGAATCCCGGAATAAAGGAAAATGGAGTGGCCCCTACACTGGCATGCAACATCATTTGGGGCACAAGTCTTTTGGAGTATCCTTTTTCTTGCTTATGATTCATGAACTCTCATTACTACGACACTTCAATTATCATTTATCTATCTGCATTTTACTTTATATATATATATAATGCAATCATGCTGAACGATTGTGGTAAAAGATTTTGTTAACTGTGTTTTTTAATATTATTTGACCCTCTCGATGTTTTCTTGCAACGATCGAGTACACGATTGCGGAGATGCCACACGAAGACGCAACTACTTTACTTCGTCACCGCAATGCAAATAAAGGAGATCGCTGCAAAGCAGGATGCATCAACAAATAATGAGGGCATCAGCGCAAATTTGGGGGTTGTATTTTTCCTTGCCTTTATTCTAAATTTTGCACTATTGCATCGCATTTTAATTTTGAAAGTTTTATCACCGCATATTCTTTGGTTACCGCAATCATTTAACATTGATCACTTTAGTAAGTCACCGCATGCTTTCTCTTTGCCAATTATGATTTCAATGATGAAACACATGCTTCTATTTTTTCGTATACACTAGAGTCAAATTAATTTTAGGATAGACACCTCATGAAATCTTTCTAAAAGTGAGTGGTCTGCTAGTTTTCTTTCAAACTGACCCTTTACCTAACTTCCTAAGAACATCGCATGACTTCTTTCCATCTTTTGGCAATGAGGACATTGCCGCATTTTAAATTTGGGGGTGTGGTATTTATTTTCGACCTTGCTATTTTTAGCTCTATAAAAAAAATATCATCATAACATTGCGACCGGATCCTACTTGTATGCAATGTCCGCATGACACACGTGGAGGCAAGCCAAAACAAAGTTAGGAATCGTGATCAACGCATAAATAAATGACCGAAACTCCACTGTCGAGTAGGTATGAGTTTAGTCTGAGAAAGAGCGCCTTGCTCGTAGTTGTATGTCCGCATGACACATGTGCGGGCAAGCCAAAACGAAGGCAAGGCACTTGGAACAGCGCAAGGTCAGAAAAAAATAATAATGTCAAAAATATGCAAGGATAAAAATCATTTAAACACTCTAGTGAAAAAAGTTTTTTGAAATGAATCATGCGATGTCCTGGAATCTAGTAAAGTTCTTTTGAAGGTTAAACTTGCGGTCCCTAGATTTTAGAAATATTTTAAGAAGAGACCTGAATAAAAATTAAGGAAATTTTGGTGTATAGGATTTGAATGAGACATCCTTGAGAAATCTAGGAAAAAAGATTGTGGTCGACTTTCTAAAGAAAATCTTTAGCTTATTCTTGAGGACAAGCATTGTTTAAATTTGGGGGTGTGATAATGGGCAGAAATGCACGTTATTACAATACTAAGTTATCAAACAATGCAGGTTTGAGATGATAAAATATATATGATTGCATCCAAAAAGCATTAAGTTCATAACATTGCGGCTGCATGCGTTCATCGCATGAAAACAGTTAACTTTTGTATTTTTGTGCAGAATAAGCATTGACGCAAGGTGGAAAATGCAATCACAAGAAAGCAACGGTTGAGCGCAGCATTATCGCAAGGCTTTGCGGTGATTTGTGCTTGCAAACATCTACTCAAGAAGGATTGCCACATAGAGCCGCCGCAACTTGATAGGTGCATCTGGGTGAAAAGCATAATAAATCATGATGAGACAGAAAGCTGATGAAGGTCGATTCCGAATTCAGTTGACAGGCCGCTAACGAACTACTGTAGCAAGTACACTCAACTTTTCGATGACAAATATTCGGCGCATCAGGCAGAGAATTAATGCCATCCCATCAGTGCAATCATAAGAGAGAAGAAGCCTTTCACCCTGAAGCTCTATAAATACCAAAGGAAACCTTCAGTGAAAGAGTTCATCTAGTTCGGCCAGTTCGTTCAGTCGGATAATTAGAGAATTTTCCCTTAGATAGAATCGCCTTATTCATAGTTTTTCTTTTTATTTAGAAGGCGGAGCGAGAGAAGGGAAGAGACACCGGAAGATCGCTCAGGGAAACTCGAGAGAGAACCCAGAGGCGTGGAAAAGCAGAGAGCGGGCCGACTCTCGTGAGAGCTGGACTATCTTTTGAACCGAGTAGAAAAGACAATGTAAAAGCCTTGGGAAGTAAGAGATTGCTACCAGGCTCTTTATTCTCATCTCGCATTATTATTTTGTATTTCAACTCTATATCTATACAATGGAACTTCTTTATCTACATCTGTTCACTCTCTTAAAAGCAAGCATGAGTAGCTAAATTTATCGAATGGGTTGGGGAGAACTAATCTAACATGACCGTGGATCTTCATCGCATGCGATTATCTTGTTTTATGCTATGCCCAACACCCCTTTAAAGCTGCTCGAGAGAGAGTCTAAAGAAAGGACCTAAGACTTGAGAGAGCTAGGTTAGAATCTAGACTTGAGAGAGTAAGATTAGATCTGCATAAGCAAGAGATAGGGACTTAGAGATAAGTTCTGTTTGCCAACATGCATCGCATGCACCCTAGAGATAGGTTATGATATTATGTGGTCGTATTATTTGTGTGTGTCATTTTGTCATCGCATAGATAAGAATAGAGGCTTATGTGTAGGTCCTATAGACTCATCGCATATATCGCATGCGTTCTAATATTAGAAGCTGTAGCATTTGCGTCGAGAGAATATTTGTTATTGTATGTGTGTTGCATGATCGCATAACATGAACGCATCCTATGAAGTGTTAGTTGAAACCCTTCTCAACCCGTTTATCGCATACTCATTGCATTTTCCATATTATCAACTCTTTTCGTAACTCCACTGCATTTGTTTATTTTATTACTGCAAACAACAGCCCAAAACAACTATTTGAATTATTGGTTACCTTAAAGTCCTCTAAAAAATTATCACTGCATACCGTTTTCCCTAATTCTTGAGTTCGACCCTGGACTTACCAAGAAACTCGGTGGAATTTATACTTGGATTCTACTGTGAAAACTTGTTGTTCAATGCATTTCCATCACCGCATTTCATTCCATAATTTTACCTCATAAAAAAATGCATCAGTTTCCAGGACATCGCATGATTTATTTCCAAACCTTTTCCAACTGGGGTGTTTCCAAATGATTTTTATCCTTGCGTGGTTTAGATACATTTTTTTTTTACCTTGCGCTGATCCAAGTGCCTAGCCTTCGTTTTGGCTTGCCCCCACGTGTGTCATGCGGACATCCAACTACTGTCTCTTATACACATCTAGATGTGTATAAGAGACAGACTTAGAGTAAGGTGCTCTTTCTCAGTCTAAACTCATGCCCATTTGGCAGCAGAGTTACGATCACTTGATTTATGCGTTGATCACGATTCCCACCTTCGTTTTGGCTTGCCCCCACGAGTGTCATACGGACATCCAACTACAAGTAGAATCCGATCTCAACGTTATGATGATTTTATTTATTTATTTCTTCAAGGTTGAAAATAAATACTGGCACCCCCAAATTTATATGCAACAATGTCCTCATTGCTGATAGACTGAAATGACTCATGCGATGCTCTTCGGAACTTTCGTAAAAATCATTTTGAAAGAAAGTTGGTGGACCACTAACTCTAGAAATGTTTCATGAATCGACCGTCCTGAAATTAAGTTGAATTTAGTACATGCGATGAGAAATAAAGGCATGAGTTTCATCATTAAAATCATAATTGCTATGAAAAAAATGCGGTGACTAGATAAAGTAATCAACATTCAATGATTGCGCCAAATTAAAGAGGATGCGATGATAAAAATAGCAATGTTAAAATGAGATGCGAGAGTACAAAATTTGGAATAAAAAGTCAAATAAAGATACAACACCCAAATTTTCTCTGTTGCCTGCATCATCTGTGATCACATCCTTCTTTGCAGTGGGTTGATTCCTGGATTGTGATGGGCTGAACAAACTGGTTGCATGTTTTTAGTTTATCGCGTAGCTTCACTACAATCATTTACTACGATTATTGTTGAATATTAAGATGGTAAACAGTATGAAAGACAGAGTTGATAATTTTAAAGAGTCGTGTTTGTACAAAAAGGCAAAGTAAGTTCATGAAATAAAGATATCGAAAGGATACTTCAAAAAATGCGTCCCTGATGAGTTTGTATCACATATTATCGCAGGGACTGCTCATTTCTTCTTCAGTTAGGAATTCCTCAGGTCCACGGAGGTTTTCTCGTGATGCAAGTCTCCTCCGTGATATATCTTGACTCTTTGCCTGTTGACCTAGAATGCGCTGGTCCCTTCTTTATTGGTTAATTCGACCGCACCGTGTGGGAATACTTCTTTAATTATAAATGGTCCGTACCAGTGTGACCTTAATTTTCTGGGAAAAAGTCGCAACCTAGATTTGTATAATAAGACCTTTTGTCCAACCTGGTGATTCTTTTCGCATAGTCGTTTGTCATGCCAACGTTTTGTGCGTTCCTTGTAGATCTTGGCATTTTCATATGCTTGAATTCTCCATTCGTCTAGCTCGAGCAACTGAAGTTTTCTTTCCTCCTCTGTAGTCTTCAAATCAAAATTGAGCTTCTTTACTGCCCACAGTGCTTTGTGCTCCAATTCCAGCGGTAAATGACATGCCTTTCCAAACACCAGTGCATACGGGGATATTCCTATAGGTGTTTTATAGGTGGTCTTGTATGCCCATAAGGCATCGTCCAGTTTCATGGCCCAATCTTTATGTGAAGGATTCACCACCTTTTCTAGGATCAGTTTGATTTCCCTATTAGACACCTCGGCTTGGCTGTTTGTCTGTGGATGATATGCGGTGGTAACCTTATGGTGGATATTGTACTTGAGCAGCAGTTTGTTGTTGATGCCATTGACAAAGTGGGAGCCTTCATCACTTATTATGGCACGTGGGGTGCCAAAACGAGTGAAAATGTTTCTTCACATGATACCGTTTCAACCCATTTGGAGACATAATCGATGGCCAATAAAATGTACTTATGACCATTTGATGGTGAAAATGGTCCCATGAAGTCTATGTCCCACACGTCAAAGAGTTCCAATTCTAATATAATGTTCATCGGCATCGCATTCTTCCATGAAATGTTTCCCATGTGTTGGCACCTTTACATTTCATAGAATAGTCTCTTGCATCCTTGAATAAAGTCGGCCAAAAATACATGCTTTGTAACACTTTTGCTATTGTGAGTTGACCTCTAAACTGTCTACTATACGGTGAGTCATGGCATTGGGACAGTATGTGCTGATAAGCAGTCTCTGGTACACATAGTCGCAAGATCTGGTCTGACCGCCTCTTGTCAAGATTCGACTTGTCCCAATAATAGGATTTACATTCATGCATAAGCCGCCTCTTTTGGTGGGCTATGTAATTTTTCGAAAATTGCTCACAGACCAGGTAATTGACAACATCTGCATACCATGGTAATTCTTCAAGTTTGAATAGCTGCTCATCTGGAAAGGTTGCGTTCACCTTCGACTGATTGCGGCCTACTTTCAGATTCTCTAATCTTGATAGGTGGTCTGCAACCTGGTTCTCCATCCCCTTGTGATCAATTATTTCCATGTGAATTCTTGGAGGAGAACCCATTGGATTAACCTCGGCTTTGCATCTTTCTTAGTCATTAAATATTTGATTGTCGAGTGGTCGGTGTGAAATATCACTTTGGATCCCAGCAAGTAAGCTCTAAATTTTTCCAGCGCAAAGATCACCACAAGAAGTTCCCTTTCAGTGGTAGGTAATTCGCTTGGGCAGGGTTTAATGTTCTACTCGCATATGCGATGGGGTGTAGCACTATTTTTTCCTTCTTTGCTACCACCGCCCCCATCGCATAACCGCTAGCATCGCACATTAGCTCAAATGGCTTTGTCCAATCAGGTGCGATCAAAACAGGCGTGGTAAATAATGCGTTCTTCAGTATCTTGAATACATTGAGGCACTGTGAATCAAAGTCAAATGTTCTGTCAGCCTCTACCAACGCACTCAATAGTCGAGCTATCTTCGAAAAGTCCTTCACAAAATGACGGTAAAATCCTGCATGTCCCAGGAAACTCCTGACAGCCTTCACATTTGCTAGAGGTGGAAGCTTTTTAATGGCCTTAATTTTCACTTTATCTACCTCTAACCCTTCCTTGGAAACCTTGTGCCCGAGCACAATACCTTCGTTCACCATGAAGTGGCACTTTTCCCAATTTAGCACAAGATTTGTCTCTTCACATCTTCTCAATATCTTCTCCAAGTTGTTCAAACAGACTTCATACGTTTGCTCGTAAACCAAGAACTCGTCCATAAAAATTTCCACTGAATCCTCAAGATACTCAGAGAAGATAGCCATCATGCACCTCTGGAACGTGTTTGGCACATTACATAATCTGAACGGCATGCGGCGAAAAGCAAATGTTCTGTATGGGTAGGTGAATGTGGTTTTCTCTTGGTCTTTAGGAGCGATCATTATTTGGTTGTAGCCCGCATACCCGTCGAGAAAACAGAAGTAGTCATTTCTTGCTAGGCGGTCTAACATCTGGTCAATAAAAGGTGAGGGGAAATGGTCCTTCTTCGTCTCCGCATTGAGCTTATGGTAGTCCATGCAAATCCGCTAACCAGTGACGGACCTCATTGTATTAACTCATTGTTTGCATTTGGAATTACTATCATTACTCCTTTCTTGGGCACGCATTGTACGGGGCTGACCCACGTGCTATCGGCGATTGGGTATATGATGCCTGTGTCCAACCATTTAATTATCTTCTTTTTCACAATGTCCTTCATCGCGGGGTTCAGTCTACGTTGAGGTTCGATAGACCCTTTTTGGTTTTCTTCAAGACGTATTCTATGCATGTAGTATGTTGGGCTGATTCCTCTTATATCTGTAACGTCCACTCTATTGCTTTATGTACTTCTTTAGGATGCTAAGCAGTGCATTTTCTTGTTCTTCTAGTAGTGCAGAGGAAATTATCACTGGGAAAGTTTTATTTTCCCCAAGAAAACATACTTCAGATGACTTGGCAGAGTTTTTAATTCCACAGTAGGTGGTTGTTCCAAGGAAGGTTTTTGTGTTTTTCTTTCTTCATTCAAATTCAAATTTTCTTCTTTGTTTGTCATTTCCATGATCAAATTGCCGGTTTCTATGGATGCGTTTGCATCTTCGTCTTTGGACTTCTCTTCTTCATTACAACTATATTCATTGTCAGAATCAGATAGGTCTTCATCTTCTACATACTTCATAGCTTTAATGATGTTAAACCTAAGCTTCTTCCCATTTACACTCATTGTGATCTCTTCCTTGTACACATCAATTTGGGCACGACCAGTAGATAAAAATGGTCATCCCAATATGATGGACACATCTTTGTCCGTTTCTTAGTCGAGAATGATGAAGTCTGCCGGTAGAATGAATTTATCAATCGTGACCAGGACATCCTTCAACTTTCCTTCTGGGTGAACTAGGGACCTGTCCGCTAGCTAGAGAGCCACCGTCGTGGGTGTCAGCTGCCCCACATTCAACTGTTTGAAGATTGAAAGGGCCATTAAATTTATACTGGCCCCAAGGTCGCATAGCGCTTGACCAATAGATCCTGCCAATTGAGCAGAGTATTGTGAAACTTCCGGGGTCGCGCATCTTTGGTGGGATTATGGTGTTTGACTTTTGCGTTAACACCACCATTGCGAACTTTCCTATGCTCCTTTTCTTTGATACCATGTCCTTAAAAAACTTAAGCATATTTTGGCATTTGTTCTATTTCTTCTGTAAACGGGATGTTGATGTGTAACTATTTCAACATTTCCATGAAGTGATGCTACTGCACTTCATCATTTTGCTTCTTCTTAAGTCTTTACGGGAATGTTGGTAGTTGTACCTTCACAGGCTCTTCTAGTTCATTCTTTGTCAACGAGTTCTTGGATTCCTACTTGGCTTATTCTTCTGTTCCACTATTGTCTTTCTACTTCACAAGGTTGTAACTTGACATTGCTCCTTTCCTGTGTTCCTCGGGTTGGGAGGAGCTCAGTTGAACTCGGTAACATCCCTTGCGGTCTATTTTTCAGCTCGCTCATAATATGTCCTATTTGGATGTTGAGATTGTGGATAGAAGTCGCTTGATTCTGGAGTACCGTCTCGTTCTTTTCCATATACTGCTTTAATAGGCTCTCCAGAGAGGAAGACGGTGGTGCTTGCGAGCTGCTGGCTTGATGTTGCGTTTGACCGTTCGTTCGCTGGAAAAATCTTGGCGGCCCTTCTTTTTGTGCCATCGGTTGATAACTCTGTTGTTGGGTATTTTATCAAGAGAAATTGGGGTGGTCTCTCCATTTGGGGTTGTATGTGTTAGAGAAAGGATTATTCTTTACAAAGTATACTGATTGCGGGTTCCTCGGACATTCTTCCATCGGATGTGATTCTCCACAAGTGGCACAACTCTTACCAAGAGGAGGCCACAGATCACCGATAACGTTCGCGGCACATAGTATGTAGAGAAAGTTCACGAAGAAACACTCTTCA